>NC_092144.1:10587632-10918466 GCF_043159975.1 Macaca nemestrina
TGCCTCAGCCTCCCGAGTAGCTGGGACTACAGGCTCCCGCCACCTCCCCTGGCTAGTTTTTTTGTATTTTTTAGTAGAGACCAGGTTTCACCGTGTGAGCCAGGATGGTCTCGATCTCCTGACCTCGTGATCCGCCCGTCTCGGCCTCCTAAAGTGCTGGGATTATAGGCTTGAGCCACCGCGCCCGGCCTTTATTTTTTTATTTTTTGGTTTCTTTTTTTTTTGATACAGGGTCTCACTCTGACGTCCAGGCTGGAGTGCAGTGATGGGATCATAGCTCGCTGCGGCCTCTACCTTCTGGGCTCAAGCGATCCTTCCACCTCAACCTCCTGAGTAGCTGGGAGTACAGGCGTGCACCACCACACCTGGCTAATTTTTTGTTGTTGTTGTATGTAGAGATGAGATTTTGCCATGTTGACCAGGCTGGTCTTAAACTCCTGGACTCAAGAGATCCTCCTGCCTTGGCCTCCCAAGGTCATTTTAGACTTCTCCTCATTAGGCGCACACTTATTAGAGGGGCTTGCAGGCATGTGGCACTCAGAAGACGTTTATTTATTCTTTCAGAGGCTGAGGCTGCAGTGGCCACCCAGGAGACCTCCACCGTCAGGCTAATGGTCAGCTCCAAAGCCGTAGCGACACAGCACACAACCACCCGGCCTGTTCCCAACACCTCCCAGCTGCCTGGGGCCACCCCTGGGCTCACCACGGCGGAGACAGTGACGATGTCTCACCAAGGTAAAGGCTGGGCCTTCCCTGGGCCCCCCTTCCCCAGGAGGTGGGCCCCTTCAGTGGCCACGAACATTTTGGTCACGAGATGGAGTCAAGGTGGCGTCCTCACTCCCTTGCTGACCTTCTCTCACTTGGGCCATGTGTCTCTGGGCCCTCAGTTTCCCTATCTGTAAAGTGGGCCTAATACCAGTTCTTGCCCTCTTTGCAAGGATTAAATGGGCCAAATCATATGAGGGGCCGGGTCCTTCAGGCTCCTGGTTCCCAAAGTCAGCCACACACAGTCTGGGTCCTGAAATTTTATCAAGGCACATTCGCTGCCTCACCTTCATGCATCCGCCCAGAAAGGCCAGGACTCAGGCAAGGAGAGGGAGGGATTCCTCAGTACGCAGCTTTTCGCAGAGGCTCCAAAAGGCTAAGGAATCCAGTACATTTTAACACAATTTTACAATTTTTTTTTTTTTTTTTGAGATGGAGATTTGCTCTTGTTGCCCAGGCTGGAGTGCAGTGGCGCGATCTCGGCTCACCATAACCTCTGGCTCCTGGGTTCAAGCGATTCTCCTGTCTCAGCCTCCGGAGTAGCTGGGATTACAGGCATGCGCCACCATGCCTGGCTAATTTTGTGTTTTTAGTACAGACAGGGTTTCTCTATGTTGGTCAGGCTGGTCGTGAACTCCCAACCTCAGGTGATCCGCCTGCCTGAGCCTCCCAAACTGCTGGGATTATAGGCATGAGTCACCACGCCTGGCCTTGTTTTGTTTTGTTTTGTTTTGTTTTTTGAGACGGAGTCTCGCTCTGTCGCCCAGACTGGAGTGCAGTGGCGCGATCTCGGCTCACTGCAAGCTCCGCCTCCCGGGTTCACGCCATTCTCCTGCCTCAGCCTCCCGAGTAGCTGGGACTACAGGCGCCCGCCACCACGCCCGGCTAATTTCTTTTTGTATTTTTAGTAGAGACGGGGTTTCACCGTGTTAGCCAGGATGGTCTCGATCTCCTGACCTCGTGATCCGCCCACCTCGGCCTCCCAAAGTGCTGGGATTACAGGCTTGAGCCACCGCGCCCGGCTTTGTTTTGTTTTTTGAGACAGAGTCTCGCTCTCACCCATGCTGTAGTGCAGTGACGCGGTCTCGGCTCATTGTAACCTCCGCTTCCCAGGTTCAAGCGATTCTTCTGCCTCCATCTCCCAAGTAGAGTAGCTGGGATTACAGGCACCGCCGCCATGCCTGGCTAATTTTTGCATTTTTAGTAGAGATGGGGTTTCACAATGTTGGCCAGACTGGTCTCAAACTTCTGACCTCAAGTCATCTGCCCGCCTCGGCCCCCGCCAAGTGCTGAGATTATAGGCGTGAGCCACCACACCGGGCCTACAATTTATTTTTTGGTGACTCATACCTGTAATCCCAGCACTTCGGGCGGCCAAGGTGGGAGAATGGCTTGAGCCCAGTAGTTCAAGTCCAGCCTGGGCAACACAGCAAGACCCTATCTCTACTACAAAATAAGTAACAAAGAAGCTAATTTTTTTCTTTTAAAACCCAACTATTCAACATGGTAATGCAATATATTTTTTAAAATTCTTTTTTTTGAAACGGAGCCTCTCACTGTTGCCCGGGCTGGAGTACAGTGTCGCCATCTCAACTCACTGCACCCTCTGCCTCCCAGGTCCAAGTGATTCTCCTGCCTTAGCCTCCCAAGTAGCTGGGATTACAGGTGCCCACCACCATGCCCGGCTAATATTTTTGTATTTTTAGTAGAGACGGTTTCACAATGTAGGGCAGGCTGGTCTTGAACTCCTGACCTCGTGATCCACCCGCCTTGGCCTCCCAAAGTGCTGGGATTACAGGCATGAGCCACGGTGCCTGGCCAAAACTTTTTTATTTTTATTTTTTTGGGACACGGTCTCACTGTGTACCCCAGACTGGAGTGATAGAGCACTGTCACGGCTCACTGCAGCCTCAACCTCCCAGGGACCAGGTGATCTTCCCGCTTCAGTCTCCCAGGTAGCTGGGACTACAGGCATGAGCCACCACACCCAGCTAATTTTTGAATTTTTTTGTAGAGACGGGGTTTCGCCTTGTGGCCCAGGCTGGTCTCCAACTCCCGGGCTCAAGCGATCTGCCCACCTTGGCCTCCCAAAGTGCTGAGATTAATGCAATTTAAACAAAATTTTGGCCAGGCATGGTGGCTCACGCCTGTATTCCCAACACTTTGGGAGGAAAAGGCGGGCAGATCACTTGAGGTCAGGAGTTCGAGACTAACCTGGCCAACATGGTGAAACCCCCCAGTCTACTAAAAAAACACAAAAGTTACCTGGGCATAGTGGTGGGCGCCTGTAATCCCAACTCCTTGGGATGCTGAGGGTAGAGAATTGCTTGAACTTGGGAGACAGTGAGCCAAGGTCATGCCACTGGACTCCAGCCTGGGTGACAGAGCAAAACTCTGTCTCCAAGAACATTTTTTTTTTTTTTTTTTTTTTTTAAATCATCACAGTATAGCCAAGGCCTGGCCATTTACTTCTGTAAATAAAGTTTTATTGGAGCCAGTGGTCCAGTGAGGCCGAATCCTGCAGGTGTAAGATCATAGCCTATCCTTGAAAATGTTGATATTTTGTTCATTGGGGGATTTTTTCATTAATTTAAATTTAAAAAAATAACACATTAAAGGCCAGTGTGGAGGTGCATGCCTGCAGTCCTAGCTACACCCAGAGGCTGAATGAGGCAGGAGACTTGCTTGAGCCCAAGAGTTGAAGTCCAGCCTGGGCAACATAGTAAGACTCCCATCTCTAAAAATAAAAATAATGCATTAGAATATTATTGGATTCCTGGGCAGGGCACAGGGGCTCATGCGTGTAATACCAGCACTTTGGGAGGCTGAGGCAGGCGGATCACATGAGGTCAGAAGTTTGAGACCAGCCTGGCCAACATGGTGAAACCCTGTCTCTACTAAAACACAAAAATTAGCCAGGAGTGGTGGCACACACCTGTAATCCCAGCTACTCGGGAGGCTGAAGCATGAAAATCACTTGAATCCAGGAGGCGGAGGTTGCAGTGAGCTGAGATTGTGCCATTGCACTCCAATCCTGGGGGACAAGAGTGATACTCCATCCCCACCCCCCCCCCCAAAAAAAAAGGAATATTATCGGATTCCTAAGCTTTTTGGCTCCTCCTTTAGTTTGGGGACTGGGGTGAGGGTCTGGCTGTCTTCGTCCTATAAGACCTGGCCTCACTGTCCTCCCTGGATGTGATGAGACCCAGGTATGGGTCAGGACGTCATTCATTTGTCCACCAGAGGGCGCCCAACCTGCTTTGCGCTGCTGGGATATGGTGCTCCTAGACTTCTAGCAAACAAAAAAAAACGGCACATCAGCAAATTTCAGACCTTTCTTTTTTTTTTTTTTTCCCCCAGAGTAGCTGAAACCTTTGTTCAGTTACAAGCAGGATAAAATGGAAACTGCCTGGGAGAGGCCAGGAAACCTTCTTTCTTTGGGGAGGTGGGGCACTGCTAGAATTCCAGACCTCCTCAAATTTGGCAAAGAAGCCATTCATTCATTCGTTCGTTCGTTCGTTCGTTCGTTCATTCATTCATTTGTGTAGAGAGGAGGGAGTTCTGGCTATGTTGCCCAGACTGGTCTCAAATTCCTGGCCTCAGGTGATTCTCCTGTCGTGGTCTCCTAATGTGCTGCGATTACAGGCGTGAATCACCGTGCCTAGCTCTAGTGGACTTGAAATGTTGACTTGCCCGGGGCCTTTATGTTGAATGGCCCAGGTCTACTTGCATGGTTCTGTACCGAGGTTATCCCCATCCCATAATTCGTGGGACAGTTGATGCAGGACAATCAGCCTCTGTGCCATTCAACCTCAGGACTGAGCATGCTGGGCACTGTGGGGTCCGAAGGTGGCTCCCCTGTCCCCTTCAAAATACACTCATTGTTTTTCTTTTCTTTTTCTTTTTTTTTCTTTTTGAGATGTAGTCTTGCTCTATTGCCCAGGCTGGAGTGCAGTGGCACGATCTCGGCTCACCGCAACCTCTGCCTCCTGGGTTCAAGTGATTCTCCTGCCTCAGCCTCCTGAGTAGGTGGGATTACAGGTGCCCGCCACCACGCCTGGCTAATTTTTGTATTTTTAGTAGAGACAGGGTTTCACCGTGTTGGCCAGGCTGGTCTTGAACTCCTGACCTCAGGCAATTTGCCCACCTCAGCCTCCCAAAGTGCTCGGATTACAGGTTTGAGCCACTAGGCCTGGCTTTTTTTTTTTTTTGAGAGGGAGTCTTGCTCTGTTGCCGAGGTTGAAGTGCAATGATGCGATCTTGGCTCACTGCAACTCCATCTCCCGGGTTCAAGTGATTCTCCTTCCTCAGCCTCCCAAGTAGCTGGAATTACAGGTGCCCGCCACCACGCCCACCTAATTTTGTATTTTTAGTAGAGACAGGGTTTCACTATGTTGATCAGGCTGGTCTTGAACTCCTGACCTTAGGTGATCCGCCCGCCTCAGCCTCCCAAAGTGCTGTGATTACAGGTGCAAGCCACCACGCCCGGACCAAAATATGCTCATTTTAATAAAATGCAGAGATAAGTTGACGAAAATTTCACCCACGACCTTGTCAACCTCCTGGAATGAAAGCCTCTGCGACCCTGCCCTAAAGACTCATGAATGTGAGGCTCAAGAACCTTCTTAGGCTGGGCTCGGTGCCTCGTGCCTGTAATCCCCACACTTTGGAAGGCTGAGACAGGAGGATCACTTGAGTTCAAGACCAGCCTGGGCAACATAGCCAGACCCCTATTTCTATCCTCCCAAAAAAAAGCCTTCTTAAACTGGAATTGAGTCCCACAACTTTGGTAACTCACAAATAAGCCCGTGTGGCGTCTCGCAGACTCGGGAGATTCTCCAAGTGCCCAGGGAGACGTGCTGGGCACTTTCCTGGCCGTGACTGCCGTCCTCTGCCTGCTCCATTTCTTGGTGGTCTTCCTTTAGACCTGGGCCTCACTCTTGCTTCTCTCCTGCAGCTCTGGGCGACGTTGCTGGCAGAGGAAATGAGAAGAAACCCAAGAGCGTGGGGGCTCTGTCCATCGTCCTCCCCACTGGTAAGTGTGGGCCAGTCCCCCAGCATCCCCCGGGTCACAGCCTCCTGCAATGTGACCTCGTGCCTGGCCGGTTGGGCCTGTTCACCTTTTCTCCCGGGCAGGGTACAGCCCCACTGAGTGTCCCTTATCACCCCGACAGCCTCTCCCGGCTTCGGGCTGACAGTGACAAGATCAGACAGCTAAGGGGTCAGATGGAGGACGTGGAGCTGGGTCCTGTGCTGCGGACATGGCCTCACCGAGACTTGAGTGCCTTCTGGGGAACTGGTTCTCTTGCCGGGGACTGTGTGGAGAGGCGCACTCTCACTGCCTCACTCATGCTCATCCTAACTCACATCACATTTCTTTTTTCCTTTTTCCTTAAATTTTAAGAAAAAAGAAATTTAATTTGTTTTAGAGACAGAGTCTTGCTCTGTCACCCAGGCTAGAGTGCAGGGGCGCGATCATGCCTTGCTGTAGCCTCAATGTCTAGGCTCAAGTGATCCTCCCACCTCGGCCTCCCGAGTAGCTGGTACAAGCCACTGTACCCCGGTTCCTATTTCTTAAAAAGTCACAGCCTTGTGTGTGGCTAATCCTGGACAGAAATATGGAAGAAGTCAGCTACTTCTGGGGTGTGGCTCACCCAGTGGGCTTCAGGTTAGATATTCCTTATACTTACGAGGCTGGGCGCCGTGGCTCATGCCTGTAATCCGAGCACTTTGGGAGGCTGAGATGGGTGGATCGCTTGGGCTTAGGGCTTCGAGACCAACCTGGGCAACATGGCGAAACCCTGTTTCTACAAAAGATACAAAAATTAGCTGGGCAGGTGACACTTGCCTGTGGTCCCAGCTACTTGAGGGGCTGAGGCAGGAGGATTGCTTGAACCTGGGAGGTCAAGGTTGCAATGAACTGAGACTGCGCCACTGTACTCCAGCCTGGCAACAGAGCAAGACTCCGTCTCAAAATAAATAAATAAATAAAATTCTTATGGATAGATTTGCCTATTTTCTGTTTGTTTGTTTTTTCTTTTTGGTTTTTTTTTTTTTTTTTTTTTTTTGAGATGGAGTCTTGCCCTGTCACCCAGGTTGGAGTGCAGTGACACGATCTTGGCTCACTGCAACCTCCACCTCCCGGGTTCAAGCGATTCTCCTGCCTCA
This sequence comes from Macaca nemestrina, assembly GCF_043159975.1. Lineage (NCBI taxonomy): Eukaryota > Metazoa > Chordata > Mammalia > Primates > Cercopithecidae > Macaca > Macaca nemestrina. The sequence goes on from NC_092144.1 coordinate 10,594,566, forward strand.
GCCTCCCGAGTAGCTGGGACCATAGGCGCCCACCCCCACGCCCGGCTAATTTTTGTAGTTTTTAGTAGAGATGGGGTTTCACTATGTTAGCCAGGCTGATCTTGAACTCCTGACCTCATGATCCACCCGCCTCAGCCTCCCAAGGTGCTGGGATTATAGGCGTGAGCCACCGCGCCTGGCCTGTTTATTTTTTGTTTTTTTGAGATGGAGTCTCGCTTTGTTGCCCAGGCTGGAGTGCAGTTGCTCAACCTCAGCTCACTGCAACCTCCGCCTCTTGGGTTCAAGCAGTTCTCCTGCCTCAGCCTCCCGAGTAGCTGGGATTACAGGCACGCACCGCCATACCTGGCTGGTTTTTGTAATTTTAGTAGAGATGGGGTTTCACCTCATTGGCCAGGCTGGTCTCAACGCAAAAAAAAAAAAAAAAAAAAAAAAAAGCCGGATATGGTGGTGCATGTCTATAGTCCCAGCTATTCAGAAAGCTGAGTTGGGAGGATCGCTTGAGGCCAGGAGGTTGAGGCTGCAGTGATCTATGATGATGCCACTGCACTCCAGCCTGGGGCACAGAGCAAGACACTGTCTCTTTTTTTTTTTTTTTGATGGAGTCTTGCTCCGTCACCAGACTGGAATGCAGTGGTGCAATCTCAGCTTACTGCAACCTCCGCCTCCCGGGTTCAAGCAATTCTCCTGCCTCAGTCTCCCGAATAGCTGGGACTACAGGTACCCACCACCACGCCCAGCTAATTTTTGTCTTTTTAGTAGAGACGGGGTTTCACCATGTTGGCCAGGCTGGTCTCGAACTCCTGACCTCATGATCTGCCCGCCTCGGCCTCCCAAAGTGCTGGGATTACAGGCGTGAGCCACTGTGCCCAGCCCTCAAGACTATCTCTAAACAAACATAAAAGACCAGGAGTCCAGGTTATGGTATGATGCCCGTGTTTTCGCTCCAGCCATGGAGCTGGGTCTCTTGTCTTGAGCGGAGCTGTGTGACAGAGTGTGCCTCTCCCTACAGTGCTCCTCGTCTTCCTCTGCTTGGGGGCCTTCCTCCTCTGGAAGAACTGGCGGCTGAAGAGCATCAACAGCATCAACTTTGACAACCCTGTCTATCAGAAGACCACAGAGGATGAGGTCCACATTTGCCGCAACCAGGACGGCTACAGCTACCCCTCGGTGAGTGACCCCCTCTAGAAGGCCAGAGCCCATGGCGGCCCCTTCCCGGCTGGAGGCATAGGATTCTCAGGCCGAGGCTTCCCCAGCCCTCCAGATCGAGGACGGCCTTAGGTGAATGCTTCTGTGTGCTTGTTCAGAATGTCAGCGGACAACGGCCTCGCTGATGTAGAGGAACGCTGGATCAGCGCATAGAGTTCCATCAGATGGTGACGGGGCAAAGAAAGTCAAAAGGAGTTCAGGGGCCGGGCGTGGCGGCTCACGCCTGTAATCCCAGCACTTTGGGAGGCCAAGGTGGCGGATCACCTGAGGTCAGGAGTTCAAGATCAGCATGCCCAGCATAAGGAAACCCCGTCTCTACTAAAAATACAAAAAATTAGCTGGGCGTGGTAGCAGGCACCTGTAATCCCAGCTACTTGGGAAGCTGAGATAGAAAAATCGCTTGAACCCGGGAGGCGGAGGTTGCAGTGAGCCGAGATCGCACCACTGCACTGCAGCCCGGGTGGCAAGAGCAAAACTCCATTTCAAAAAAAGAGTTCAGAGGCCGGACACGGTGGTTCATACATGTGATCCCAGAACTTGGGGAGGCTGAGCAGGTGAGTCACCTGAGCTCAGAGTTCATGACCAGCCTGGGCAGCATAGCAAGACCCCATCTCTGCAAAAAAATAAAAATTTAGCCTAGACAAGCACCTATAGTTACAGCTACTAGGGAGGCTAAAGCAGGAGGTCAAGACTGCAGTGAGTCGTGATTGCACCACTGCACTCCAGCCTGGGTGACAGAGCAAGACTTTGTCTCTTAAAAAAACAAAACAAAACTCAAAGAAGGGTTTCCAGAGGGCTGGGAGGCAGGAAGGGAGAGGAGGTGTTTTTTGTGTGTGTTGTTGTTGTTGTTTTGAGACAGGGTCTTGCATTGTCACCCAGGCTGGAGTGCAGTGTTGCGATCATGGCTCACTGCAACTTCTGCCTCCTGGGTTCAAGCAATTCTCATGCCTCAGCCTCAGCCTCCTGAGTAGCTGGGATTACAACACTATGCCCGGGTAATTTCTGTATTTTTAGTAGAGATGAGGTTTTGCCATGTTGCCCAGACTGGTCTCGAACTCCTGACCTCAAGTGATCCACCCGCCTTGGCCTCCCCACGTGCTGGGATTGCAGGCGTGAGCTACCATGCCCGCCTTGATCTTCAGACAAGGGGTTTAGGGTAGGTAGGCTTCTCTGAGCCAGAGGAACAGCCTGTGCGAAGGCCCTGAGGCTGGACTGTGCCTGTTGGGTTTGAGGCCGTTGTAGCTGGAGCAAAGAGGGGTAAAAAGGCAGGAGATGACCAGGCTGGTTGTGCAGAGCCTTGTGGGCCACCGGGGGGGAGGACTTTGGCTTTTGCCCGAGAGCGGTGGGAAGTGACTGAATCGTGTACTCACCGTCTCCCTCTGGTGGCTCCTGGGGGAACATGCTGAGGGATCAGGATGTGGGAGGCTGCCGAGCCCAGGAGGTGAGAAGTAGGTGGCCTCCGGCCGAGTTTCCTGAATGCTGGACTGATCGTTTCCGCTGTTTACCATTTGTTGGCAGAGACAGATGGTCAGTCTGGAGGATGACGTGGCGTGAACATCTGCCTGGAGTCCCTGGAGTCCGTCCCTGCCCAGAACGCTTCCTGAGACCTTGCCGGCCTCGTTTTAGTCAAAGACAGAGAAGACCAAAGCATTGCCTGCCAGAGCTTTGTTTTATATATTTATTCATCTGGGAGGCAGAACAGGCTTCGGACAGTGTCCATGCAGTGGCTTGGGTTGGGATTTTTGCTTGCTTTCTTTACTTGTGAAGGAGGAGAGAAACAGGCCCAGGGGCACCAGGATGACATGTCCATTTGGAAGTTTTGAGTTTCTCTCCACTGTGACACAATCCTCAAACGTGAAAGATGAAAGGGCAGGGGATGTCAGGTCCAGAGAAGCAAGTGGCTTTCAACACACGACAGCAGATGTCACCAACGGGACCCCTGGCCCTGCCTCGTCCACCAGTCTCTAAGCCGAACCCTTAAACTCAGGAGTCAACGTGTTTACCTCTTCTACGCAAGCCTTGCTCAACAGCCAAGTTAGCCTTTGCCCTGTCACCCCCGAATCAGGACCCACCCGGTGTCTTTCAAGCTGGGCTTGTACCTTCCTCAAACCAGGAAAGGGATTCATGGCGTCGGAACTGATCTGGCTGAATCCGTGGTGGCACTGAGACCAAACTCATTCACCAAATGATGCCACTTCCCAGAGGGAGAGCCTGAGTCTCTGGTCACCCTTAATATTTATTAAGTGCCTGAGACACCCGGTTACCTTGGCCATGAGGACACGTGGCCTGCACCCAGGTGTGGCTGTCAGGACGCCAGCCTGGTGCCCGTCCTCCCCACCCCTACCCACTTCCATTCCTGTGGTCTCCTTGCACTTTCTCAGTTCAGAGTTGTACATTGTGTAAATTCAGCATCTGTGTTGTTTTGCACTGTTTTCTGTCGTGTGTGTTGGGATGGGATCCCAGGCCAGGGAAAGCCCGTGTCAATGAATGCCAGAGACAGAGAGGGGCAGGTTGACCGGGATTTCAAAGCCGTGATGGTGAATATTGAGAACTGCCATTGTCTTCTTTATGTCTGCTCACCTAGTGCCTCCACTACTATGCAAATGCCTCCAAGCCATTCACATCCCCGATCTTGTCATTGATGGGTATGTGTTTAAAACATGCATGGTAAGGCCAGGTGCAATGGCTCATGCCTGTAATCCCAGCACTTTGGGAGGCCCAGGAGGGCGGATCATCTGAGGTTAGGAGTTCGAGACCAGCCTGGCCAACATGGTGAAACTCTGTCTCTACAAAAAATACAAAAGGTAGCCGGGTGTGGTGGTGCATACCTGTAATCCCAGTGACTCGGGAGGCTGAGGCAGGAGAATCGCTTGAACCCAGGAGTTGGAAGTTGCAGTGAGCTGAGATTGTGCCATTGCACTCCAGCCTGGGTGACAAAAGCAAAACTTGTTTCAAACAAAACAAAACAAAACAAAAAACACATGCCTGGTGCATCAGCAGCCTGTGGCCTCTGGCCAGGCATGGCGAGGCTGAGGTGGGAGGAGGGTTTGAGCTCAGGCATTTGAGGCTGCTGTAAGCTATGATTATGCCACTGCACTCCAGCCTGGGCAACATAGTAAGACCCCATCTCTTAAAAAATGAAGTTGGCCAGACACAGGTGCCTCATGCCTGTAATCCCCTGCAATCCCAGCACTTTGGGAGGCTGAGTCAGAAGGATCACTTGATCTCCTGACCTCGTGATCTGCCCACCTTAGCCTCCCAGAATGCTTGCATTACAGGCGTGAGCCACCACGCCCAGCCAACGCCTGGCTACTTTTTGAATTTTTGGTAGAGATGGGGTTTCACCATGTTGGTCAGGCTGGTCTTGAACTCCTGACCTTGGGTGATCCGCCCGCCTGAGCCTCCCAAAGTGCTGGAATTACAGGTGTGAGCCACCACCCGGGCCGGCCTCGCTCCCTTCTTTCATCTGTTTGTGGCTTGGACTCCCCAGGAGAAGGACCCAGGAGGGGAAGATTTTCAGGAGTTGGAGACCAGGCCTGAGCAACAAAGCGAGATCCCATCGCTACAAAAATCAAAAAGTTAAAAATCAGCAGGGTGCGGTGGTGCGTGCCTGTGATCCCAGCTACTCGGGAGGCTGAGGCAGGAGGATCGCCTGAGCCCAGGAGGTGGAGGTTGCAGTGAGCCATGATCAAGCTACTGCACTCCAGCCTGGGCAACAGATCAAGACTCTATCTCATAAATAAAACTAAAAAAAAAAGTAAATCCTCCCGTCTGGATCGTTTGACGGGACTTCAGGTTCTTTCTGAAATTGCCCTAAATGTTACTGTTGCACTGATGACCCGAGAGAGAGTGACAGCCTCCCTCAGATTCCCGGTGTGAAGATGTCACAGGGATTGGCTGTTGTCCCCAGGGACGAAACACTGTGCCCCCCCCCAGTGCAGGGAACCATGACAAGCCTTTCTGGTTTCGGAGCATGCAAATGCATCCCTGTACAGATAGTGGGGTTTTTTGTTATGTTTGCACTTTGTATATTGGTTGAAACTGTTATCACTTATATATATATACAGGTATATATAAAATCTATTTATTTATGCAAACGCTGGTTGCTGTATTTGTTCAGTGACTATTCTCGGTGCCCTGCGTAGTGGGTTATTGTCTCTGAAATGCCTCTTCTTTATGTACAAAGATTATGTGCACAAACTGGACTGTGTGCAACGCTTTTCGGGAGGATGACGTCCCCGCTGTATGTATGAGTGGCTTCTGGGAGACGGGTGTCACTTTTTAAACCACTGTATAGAAGGTTTTTGTAGCCTGACTGTCTTACTGTGATCAATTAAATTTCTTAAATGAACCGGTTTGTCTAAATTCAACGCACTTTCTTCTGTTCGCTCATTTCTTTTTTTTTTTTTTTTTTTTTTTTTTTTTGAGACGGAGTCTGGCTCTGTCACCCCGGGCTGGAGAGCAGTGGCATGATCTTGGCTCACTGCAACCTCCGCCTCCCAGGTTCAAGCAATTCTCCTGCCTCAGCCTCCCTAGTAGCTGGGATGACAGGCGAGTGCCACCATGCCTGGCAATTTTTTTTTTTGAGATGGAGTCTGGCTCTGTCGCCCAGGCTGGAGTGCAGTGGGGCCATCTCAGCTCACTGCAACCTCCGCCTCCTGGGTTAATGCCATTCTCCCACCTCAGCCTCCCAAGTAACTGGGGCCACAAGCGCCCGTCACCACGCCTGGCTAATTTTTTGTATTTTTAGTAGAGACGGGGTTTCACTGTGTTAGCCAGGATGGTCTTGATCTCCTGACCTTGTGATCTGCCCACCTTAGCCTCCCAAAATGCTTGCATTACAGGCATGAGCCACCACACCCAGCCAATGCCTGGCTAATTTTTGAATTTTTGGTAGAGATGGGGTTTCACCATGTTGGTCAGGCTGGTCTTGAACTCCTGACCTTGGGTGATCTGCCCACCTCAGCCTCCCAAAGTGCTGGGATTACAGGTGTGAGCCCCCGCCCAGGCCGGCCTTGCTCCCTTCTTTCATCTGTTTGTGGATTGGACTCCCCAGGAGAAGGGCCCAGAAGGGGGAGATTTTCCCAGAACTCTGGGCCGCATGCGGTCTCCACGGGCTGCCACGGTACCTGGCCTGTGCTGTGATGGCTGCCCTGGTGAGTGTGTTCTCTGCTGTCGCTTCTCTGAGTTGGAGATTTTGTCAAGTCCTCTGCTCATCCATTCATTCACTCGACAAATGTTGAGTGCTTACTGCGAACCATGCTCTCTCGTAGGCTTGTGGGACACTACAGGGGATAAAAGAAATTAAAGATGGACCGCCGGGCGCCCGGTGGCTCACGCCTGTAATCCCAGCACTTTGGGAGGCAGAGGCGGGCGGATCACGAGGTCAGGAGATCGAGACCATCCTGGCTAACACGGTGAAACCCCGTCTCTACTAAAAATGCAAAAAATTAGCCAGGCGTGGTGGCGGGCGCCTGTAGTCCCAGCTACTCGGGAGGCTGAGGCAGGAGAATGGCGTGAACCCGGGAGGAGGAGCTTGCAGTGAGCCGAGATCGCGCCATTGCACTCCAGCCTGGGCGACTAAGCAAGACTCTGTCTCAAAAAAAAAAAAAAAAAAAAAAAAGAAATGAAAGATGGGTGCGGTGGCTCACGCCTGTAATTCCAGCACTTTGGGCGGCTGAGGCGGGCAGATCACAAGGTCAGGAGTTCGAGATCAGCCTGCCCAACATAGTGAAACCCCGCCTCTACTAAAAATACAAAAACATTAGCCAGGCATGCTGGTGGGTGCCTGTAATTCCAGCTACTTGGGAGGCTGAGGCAGGATAATCGTTTGGACTCAGGAGGCGGAGGTTGCAGTGAGCTGAGATCGCGCCACTGCACTCCAGCCTGGGCGACACAGAGAGACTCCATCTCAAAAAAAGGGTTAACGGCCGGGCGCGGTGGCTCAAGCCTGTAATCCCAGCACTTTGGGAGGCCGAGGCGGGCGGATCACAAGGTCAGGAGATCGAGACCACGGTGAAACCCCGTCTCTACTAAAAATACAAAAAATTAGCCGGGCGCGGTGGCGGGCGCCTGTAGTCCTAGCTACTCAGGAGGCTGAGGCAGGAGAATGGCGTGAACCGAGGAGGCGGAGCTTGCAGTGAGCCGAGATCGCGCCACTGCACTCCAACCTGGGCAACAGCGTGAGACTCCGTCTCAAAAAAAAAAAAAAAAAAAAAAAAAAAAAAAAAAAAAAAGGTTAACATGGTCAATTTTATGTGAGGTGTACTGGACTACAATTAAAATCACAAAAAATGTTCAAGATGAAATGGGGGGACAGTGAGGTAACCCAGAAATAAGCAACAGCAGAAAGCGCCACCACCACAAAACCAGGAGAGGGAAGACGTGGTTTCTGGAGCCTGGGAGCTGGTGGGAGCCAGAAACTCATAGGAGGGAAAGAACTGCTGCACATGTGGTCCCCGGCAGAGGGAGGGGGAAAGAGTCCAGCCCATCCCCTGCTCCAGGCTCTATCTCCCACCGCTGCCTCCCACCGCCTGAACCCAACAGGGACGGGCTGATGAAGCCCAGGCAATGGTGCCTTACTGGGTGGATTGAAGGAGGGACAGGGTCGGCCTGGGGGTGACACGACACTGGGGTGGTTAGGCCCACAAACGTGGCCGGGGGTCACGGCTCATGCCTGTAATCCCAGCACTTTGGGAGCCTGAGGCAGGAGGATTGCTTGAGCCCAGGAGTTCAAGAGCAGTCTGGGCAATATAGCAAGACCCCATCTCTAAAAAACATTCTAAAATTTCCAGGCTCACGCCTATAATCCCAGCACTCCGGGAGGCTGAGGCAGGCAGATCACCTGAGGTCAGGAGTTCAAGACCAGCCTGGCCAAAATGGTAAAACCCCGTCTCTACTAAACATACAAAAATTAGACAAGTGTGGTGGCGCATACCTGTAATCCCAGCTACTCGGGAGGCTGAGGCAGGAGAATCTCTTGAACTCGGGAGGCTGAGGTTGCAGTGAGCCAAGATCGTGCCACTGCACTCCAGGTGACAGAACGAGACTCTGCCTTAAAAAAACAAACAACAACAAAGAAATTTTAAAATTACCAGCCTGATATGATGGTGCACACCTGTAGTCCTAGCTACTTGAGAGGCTGACGTGGGAGGATCTCTTGAGCCCAGCACTTTGGGAGACCAACCTGGGCAGATTACCTGAGGTTGGGGATTTGAGACCAGCCTGACCAACCTGGAGAAACCCCGTCTCTACCAAAAATACAAAATTACCCGGGCGTATTGGCGCATGCCTGTAATCCCAGCTACTCAGGAGGCTGAGGCAGGAGAATTGCTTGAACCTGGGAGGCAGAGGCTGCAGTGAGCTGAGATCCCGCCATTGTACTCCAGCCTGGGCAACAAGAGCGAAACTCCGTCTCAAAAAACAAAACACCACAAAAATCCAAAAAGAGCAGACTGACCAGGCCACCTGGGTTCATATCCTGGCTCTGCCACTGACTCGCTGGGTGACGGGCACCTCAGAGCCTCAGTTTCTCCACCCGACAATGGAGACAAAGCTAATCTCCCCCTCCCCAGGGGCTCTGGAAGTGGCATGAGATGGGGGCTGCGCAGGCGCCCGGAGACAAAGGCAGGGCCTGTCATCTTTCCCGCGTCCACAGGGTGGCACTTCCTTCCTGCCTTCCGCCTTTTGTTTTGGGAAGCTTCCAAAACGCCCCTGGGAGGGAAAATGGAGCAGCCCACACAGGAAGCGTCCCGGAGCCTGCACACATGCGCTCGATAATTGCTTGATTGACGAAATTGGTGCTCAACCAAGTGGCAAACAGGATAAGTGGGCTCAGATGGCCAGGAAAACGGGAGGGCCTGGGAGGTGGCGGCTCAAGGGTGCTGAGACTGAGACGGGGCGGGGGAGGGGGGAGATGGGCAGGACTGGGGTGCATCCCCAGGCAGGGGTGGGGGGACCGGGTGCACAGCAGGGGTGGGGCATGACCCAGAGGAGAGGTCAGAGGTGATGGAAGATTCTGGTATCCAGCCTTGGCTGCTGCATTGGGAGGGAGCCTGTACCAGGGCTTTGCTTTGAGGGTGACACAGACCTGCAGACATTCAGAGTTTCCTGACCATCTATTGTTCTGCCCTGGTGGTCGCCGAAGGGAGGGAGGGTGACAGCCTCCCATTTTACAGAGAGAAATAGGAGTCTCGGGTCACTGTGGCTGGATTCTGATCCTCACCGGTTCCAGTTCTCTGGCTCAGAACGGGGCGCTGGTAAAATGCGCTTCTGGCTCCCTGGTCCATAGGCTCAGCACCCACCCATCCGCCCAAAGGCGCTTGTCCTGCAGGGCCGGGGGCAGCCTGCAGCTTGGAGAACGCCACCCCTGCAGACGGGATGAGGGCTGGTGGTCCTGTCCTGTCTCCGCAGGCTCAACAGCTCTGGCCAGGAGAGAGTGGAAGGTGGGAGGAATTTGCCCCACTCCCAGCAAGTCTGACACCCACAGCTAATGTCCCCTGCTGTCCCTCCCCCTCTCCTGTCCCCAGGCCGTTCCTCTTCCAGCAGCCCGAGGCATCCCAGACCACAGCTGTCTGCAGTGAGTCAGCCTGAGTCTCTGGGCTGAGCCAGGGCTGCCAGAGGGAGGTGGGGAGAGGGGTGTAGGCTGCCCGGCCCTGCAGCTGGCCCTGGCCTAGTCCCCCCCAACCTCCCCAGTCTGGGGTCAGCACCTTCCTCCCTTGCAGGCAGTGATTTTCCATGATGATGAAGGAATAAAAAAGCCACTGAGGATTCTGAGTGGGAGTCCCTGGTCCCCATCACCCCACTGAGCACGGCCGCATGGGTTTCCTGGCAACTTTCTGCTCCATCCGCAGCCGTCCCTCCCCTGGGCTGGGCTGCTCTGGGGCTGTTCCTGGGATGGGGAGCGGGGAGCTTGGGGGTAAATAATGACATCAGCCACCTAGACAGGCGGGGCCACTGTGTCAAGGGGCCCATGTCAGGTTCCCTTCTCCCAGAGCTGGGGTTTGTCTTGGAATCGGAAAATCCTCCCCACATTGCCCTGTGGCCTGCAGGCCTGGCGTGATCAAGGACCCTGCCCTCCTGCTATCCCCCTGTCTCCTCCATGCCAGCCTTGCTGTGTCCCCTGCCTGGCTCACAGTTTCCACACCTTTATCCCCCGGGGACTCATGTCTGGGACAAATGACGCCTCCTCCCTGGGCCTCCCACAGAGCCACAGAGCATCCCTCCCCGACCCCACAGTGTTCATTTGTGGGTAGGGATTAAGAGCACAGCTTGAATTAAAGCCCTGGCTCTGACACCGGCCTGCAGAAAACCTGACACAGTGGCCTCCACTGGGGCGTGACTCCATGAAGGAGGGCCTGGCCGGCCACAGGCTTACAGCACACTTTTCTCTTTTCTTTCTTCCTTCCTTCCTTTCCTTTCTTTCTCTCTCTCTCTCCCTCCCTCCCTCCCTCCCTCCCTCCCTTCCTCCCTTCCTTCCTTCCTCCCTCTCTCCCTTCCTTCTTCCCCTCCTCCCCTCCCCTCTTTTTTTTTTTTTTTTGAGACAGGGCCTCGCTTTATCACCCAGGCTGGAGTGCAGTGGTGCGATCCTAGCTCACTGCAGCCTTGACCTCCCAGGGTTGAGGCAATCCTCCCGCCTCAGCCTCCCAAGTAGCCAGGACTATGGGTGCACGCTACCATGCCTGGCTAATTTTTTAGGTCTTTTGTAGAGACAGGAGTCTCACCATGTTGTCCAGGCTGGTCTTGAACTCCTCAGTTCAAGCAATCTTCCTGCCTTGGCCTCCCAAAGTGCTGGGATTACAGGCATGAGCCACAGTGCCTGGCCCAGTTCACATTTCTAAGTAAATATGGGAGGCCAGCCAGGCGCAGTGGCTGTAATCCCAGCACTTTGTGAGGCCGAGGTGGGTGGATCACCTGAGGTCAGGAGTTCCAGACCAGCCTGGCCAACCTGGTGAAACCCCATCTTTACTTAAAAAAATACAAAAATTAGTGGGATGTGATGTCAGGTACCTGGGTTCAAATCCAGCCTTGGAAGCTTGCTTCCTGTGCACAGGCAAGCCCCATTGCGATCTGTTTCTTTATTTTTTTTGAGACGGCGTCTTGCTCTGTCACCCAGGCTAGAGTGCAGTGGTGTGATCTCAGGTCACTGCAACGTCCGCCTCCTGGGTTCAAGCGATTCTCCTGCTTCAGCCTCCTGAGTAGCTGGGATTACAGGCATGTGCCTCCACGCTCAACTAATTTTTGTATTTTTAGTAGAGATGGGGCTTCACCATCTTGGCCAGGCTGGTCTCAAACTCCTGACCTCGTAATCTGCTTGCCTCAGCCTCCCAACGTGCTGGGATTACAGGGGTGAGCCACTGCACCCGGCCATGATCTGTTTCTTTTAACCATAAACTGGGAAGAACTTTGAGCACGTCTTAGTCCAGAACTATCAGGGAAGAGGCACTGAAAGCCAGGCCAGAGGAGGGTTGCATGAAAGGCTTGGCCCCAGCTACTCAGGAGGCTGAGGCAGGTGGATTGTTTGAGCCGATGAATTCGAGGCTGCAGTGAGGCTGTGATCACGCCACTGCACTCCAGCCTAGGCAACAGAGTGAAACCCTGTCTCAAAAAAAAAAAAAAAAAAAAAGAGGCCGGGCGCGGTGGCTCAAGCCTGTAATCCCAGCACTTTGGGAGGCCGAGGCGGGTGGATCACGAGGTCAGGAGATCGAGACTATCCTGGCTAATATGGTGAAACCCCGTCTCTACTAAAAATACAAAAAACTAGCTGGGCGTGGTGGCGGGCGCCTGTAGTCTCAGCTACTTGGGAGGCTGAGGCGGGAGAATGGCGTGAACCCGGGAGGCGGAGCTTGCAGTGAGCCGAGATCACGCCACTGCACTCCAGCCTGGGAGACACAGTGAGACTCCATCTCAAAAAAAAAAAAAAAAAAAAAAAGAAAAGGCCGGGCGCGGAGGCTCAAGCCTGTAATCCCAGCACTTTGGGAGGCCAAGACGGGCGGATCACGAGGTCAGGAGATCAAGACCATCCTGGCTAACACGGTGAAACCCTGTCTCTACTAAAAAATACAAAAAACTAGTCGGGCGAGGTGGCGGGCGTCTGTGGTCCCAGCTACTTGGGAGGCTGAGGCAGGAGAATGGCGTAAACCCGGGAGGCGGAGCTTGCAGTGAGCTGAGATCCGGCCACTGCACTCCAGCCTGGGCGACAGAGCAAGACCCCATCTCAAAAAAAAAAAAAAACAAGGCGCAGCCATCCCAAGCTGCTCCCAGCCGCCTGCCCCTCTGGGTGGCCTCCACTATTGGCTGAGGACGCACTTTACCCCCGCCAGGGCCTGGGGAGTCCTGGGGAAAGGGACCCGAGTCTAGTCCTCAGGGGAAGCTGCCCAGTGAGCAGCAGGGCGTGAGGAAGGCTTCAGCCTCGAGACTCCATAGGCCCTGGGCTCCCGTCCCCAGAAACACCAGTTACGAGCAGGGGACTGGCCATGGTGTGAGTTCGTGGCCTGCACACCTCCTACCAATAATGACTAAGTGGCTAGAGCTTTGGGCTGCCCCCCTGCCGCCCTCTGGGGCTCGGGCAGGTGCAGGTGTGGATGCCCACCCTGGCTTGGCCGCTTCCCACCTGGGTGGCTTCGGACACAGGGTGGATTCCTCAAAGGAGCTACCTCCCATCTGAGAAGCCAGCGTGATCCTCCAGGGGCTGCTGATGCACACACGCTGCCCCGGTCCCGAGTGAGATCACCCTGCCCCTGGGGGACGTTGGGGGCTTCGCTGCTTAAGTTCACAATCCAGGGTCGTCCTTGTCCTGTGTGCCTCAGTTTCCCCATCTGTAAAATGGATGGTCCTGGGGTTGAGCCTCAGTGCTGCAGGGACCAGTGTGGAGCCCCACATCCTGGGGCCTGAAACTTTACTCCCACCTCAGCAAGGCTGGGCTGAGCCATCAACAAGCCTCTGGCCGGCCTCCATCATTCAGGAAAGAGCCGGTGGCCGAAGGGGCAGCTCTCAGAGGGAGAACAAACGGGGGCGGGGGTGGGATGGGGCGGGGCTGGAGGCCACCGGCCTCAGGCTGTCCTGGGCACTCAGCCAGCGCTGGGCAGTGAGTCAGGGGCCAGGCATGCGGAGTGGGGCCTCTCCCGGCCCTGGAGATCAGGCACCTCCCGGAACCCGCCCGCTGGGCCCCCACCAGGCCGCGTTCCTCTCCCACTCACTCTCCCCATAGAGGGGACCCTGGACCTGCCTGAGGGGGATGGGAATGGGGATGTGGATGGTGGGCACAGGCCCCCTGATGGGACCGTCTCTTCCTTGGGGAAACTGAGGTCCAGGTTGCTGGGGTGGAGGGGATGTGGAGTGACAGGGCAGGGCAATGGCTCCTTGGCCCCCTCTGGGAACAAAGCCAGGCCATTCCTGTGGGGAGGGAGCGCCAACCCCAGGGTAGGGGGGCACGGGCCCTGGGCCAGGGGTACAGATAAACCTGGGCTCCCAGAACCCTCATCACTGCGGCCCCTCTGTCCTCATGCCTGCTTTCTCTCCAGGGCACTTGGAGCTGCAGTTTGCAGGACGAGAGGGAAACGTGCCCATTCCCCTACCCCGGGACTCTCAGCCATGCACGGGCTGGGCCCACTCCACTCCTGGCGCCCACAGTTGCACCAGTGAACCGGCCAGTGGGGGCATCCTGCCCCGTGTGCGGGAAGGAATGACCACAAAGGTGACAGCAGGCTCAGCCAGCCCTGGCACTGACACCTGACTTGCAAACTGGTCCCTGCCTGAGGCTTCAAGGCAGGCGAGAGGCTTTGTGTGACTTCTTCCCCGAAGGGACACTGGCAACAGCTGGAGACATTTCCTGTTGTTAAGGCTGAGGGGGAACTACTGGCATTTGGTGGGTGGAGGCCAGGGATGACACTAACTGTCCTATGACGCCCAGGACAGCCCCCAACACACAGAACGGCCGGGCCCAATGTCACTAGAGCTGAGGCGGAAAAGCCCTGCCCTGCTTCAGGTCTTCAGATCTTTGGGGGTCAGGGGCACAAATAGAGGACTCTGCTCGCCATTCAGGTCACATAAAAGAACCGGCCGGGCGCTGTCGCTTATGCTCCTAATCCCAGCGCTTTGGGAGGTCGAAGTGGGAGGATCGCTTGAGCCCAGGAGTTTGAGACCGGTCTGGGTAACATAGCAAGATCCCATTTCTACAAAAAGTGCAAAAATTACCTGGGCACGGTGGCATGCACCTGTAGTCTCAGCTGCTTCGGAGGCTGAGGTGGGAGGTTTGCTTGAGCCCAGGCGGTTGAGGCTGCAGTGAGCCGACATCGTGCCAGTGCACTCCAGCCTGGGTGACAGAGTGAGACTATCTCAAGAAAAGAAAAAAGAGAGAAAATCCATGAACTTGGAAAATTAAAACAGCCCCAAGGGCTTCTAGGAACACATCTAAACCCAGGCCCGCCATTCTCAGAATTTTTGCAAGCCGAATGGACTGAGATTTCTGACATTTCAGGGCTAGACTCAAAAATCCCTTTAAAAAAAATTTTTTTTTTTTGAGATGGAGTTTCACTCTTGTTGCCCAGCCTGGAGTGGAATGGCACGATCTCGGCTCACTACAGCCTCCACCTCCTGGGTTCAAGCGCTCTCTCACCACAGCCTCCAGAGTAGCTGGGATTACAGGTGCCTGCCACCACACCTGGCTAACTTGTATTTTTAGTAGAGACGGGGTTTCACCATGCTGGCCAGGCTGGTCTCGAACTCCTGATGTCAGGTAACCCACCTGCCTTAGCCTTCCAAAGTTGCTGGTATTACAGGCATGAGCCACCATGCCCAACCCCGTCTTTTCTTTTCTTTTTGAGATGGAGTCTTGCTGTTGCCCAGGCTGGAGTGCAGTGGCACAATCTCGGCTCACTGCAAGCTCCGCCTCCCAGATTCACGCCATTCTCCTGCCTCAGCCTCCCAAGTAGCTGGGACTACAGGCACCCGCCACCTCGCCAGGATATTTTTTTTTTTGAGACGGAGTCTCACTATGTCGCCCAGGCTGGAGTGCAGTGGCGCGATCTCAGCTCACTGCAAGCTCCGCCTCCCGGGTTCACACCATTCTCCTGCCTCAGCCTCCCGAGTAGCTGGGACTACAGGCGCCCGCCATGATGCCCGGCTAATTTTTTTTTGTATATTTAGTAGAGACGGGGTTTCACCGTGTTAGCCAGGATGGTCTGGATCTCCTGACCTCATGATCCGCCCGCCTCGGCCTCCCAAAGTGCTGGGATTACAGGCGTGAGCCACGGCACCCAGCCCAGGCTAGTTTTTTATATTTTTAGTAGCGATGGGGTTTTACCGTGTTAGCCAGGATGGTCTTGATCTCCTGACCTTGTAATCCACCCACCTCAGCCTCCCAAAGTGTTGGGGGGTTTCACCATGTTGGCCAGGATGGTCTTGACGTCTTGACCTTGTGATCCACCCGCCTCAGGCTCCCAAAGTGTTGGAATTACAGGCGTGAGCCACCGCGCCCGGCCCTTATCCCTGTTTTCTAGGTTGATCTCCCTGGAGGCCACCAGTTCAGCCTTATCACCCACAGGACTTGAGGGTCACCTCAATGGACCGTTTCAGTGTCTGCCGAATGTGCTCAGAAGCTGTTAAGGCTGACTGTTCCCTCTGCCTAAAAACGCCCCTGATTAAGAAAGAATTGCAGGCCGGGCGCGGTGGCTCAAGCCTGTAATCCCAGCACTTTAGGAGGCCGAGACGGGCGGATCACGAGGTCAGGAGATCGAGACCATCCTGGCTAACATGGTGAAACCCCGTCTCTACTAAAAAATACAAAAAAAAACTAGCCAGGCGAGGTGGTGGGCGCCTGTAGTCCCAGCTACTCGGGAGGCTGAGGCAGGAGAATGGTGTGAACCCGGGAGGCGGAGCTTGCAGTGAGCCGAGATCCGGCTACTGCACTCCAGCCTGGGCGAAAGAGCGAAACTCCGCCTCAAAAAAAAAAAAAAAAAAAAAAAAGAAAGAATTGCACTTAAGTTCAGTCATGGAAAGCGACATGAAACCCAAGTCCAAGTTCATGGAACTAACACATCCAAGGACAAAGCTGTACCCAGGGACAACCGTGTGGGTGGGACCCCACCTCCCTCTCTCCTCCCTCAGGCAGGCAGGTGGTGTACAAGCCTCCTTTCCTTAGTGGTACCCAAAACACCGAGGATGGGAGGATGATGAACACATTGATTGGCCGGCCCTGGACTGGAGCACATTTTCAATCAGTTAGGACTTATTTTGGTATCTGTCACAGAAAAACCCCCAAACCAGCAGCTTACACAAGGTAGAAGTTGAGATTGGTTCTCTCCCTTCTCTCCCCCATTTGTAAGTCTGTGTTGATATCTGGCTCTGCTATCATCAGGGAACCAGGCTCCTGTCATCCCTAAGGGACTGCACTCGTCTGTACATGTGGCAGTATGGCTGCCAGGGCTCCAGCCATCACGCCCACATTCCAGGAAATAGGAAGGGGGAAGAAAGGTTGTACTTGTCATTTAAGAATCCTTCTAGAAGTGTCATGTAACACTTCCACGTACATTTCACTGGCCAGACCTTAACTACAAGGGCAGCTGGGAAGTGTTGTGTTTTAGCTCCCAAAGTGCTAGGATTACAGGCATGAGCCACTGCGCCAGGCCAAATTTTTTAATTTTTTTATAGAGAAGGGGTCTTGCCATGTTCCCCAGGCTGGTCTCCAACTCCTGGGCTCAAGTGACCTGCCCGCCTCTGCCTCCTACAGTGCTGGGATTGCAGGCCTGAGCCACTGTGCTCGGCCCGGCTTATCTTTTTAAGTCCTGGCACAAAAGTTGCTTCTGTCCTCCATGAAGCACACTCTGGTGTGGCTCCTGTCACAATCTGGGCCTCTCTCTAGTTTTAGAGTGTTGTCTGCTTTTGTGTGGACTCCTCCGTCAGCAGTGGGAGGAGAGCCACGTCACTTGTGTCTTGTCTCTCTGGTGCCTAGCAGAGTCTGGGCACACCGTGGCACTCAAACATACCCCCTGAATGAATAAGGGCCAGCCTTGTAACACCTGGGAGCTGTCGTCGAATACAGCAGTGTCATCTGTCCCATCTTGCCACAGATGTGAAACTGCAGGCCTGGCATGGATAAGTCGACTCCCGTTGGTTACTGAGCTGAGGCCACTCTAGGAGCTGAGGCCAAAATCAGGAGAAAAAGAAATCCAGTAAAAAAAAAAAAAAAAAGCCAGGCACGGTGGCTCACACCTGTAATCCCAGCACTTGGGGAGGCCGAGGTAGGTGGATCACAAAGTCAGGAGATTGAGACCATCCTGGCTAACATGGTGAAACCCCATCTCTACTAAAAATATAAAAACTTAGCCGGGCGTGGTGGCAGCTACTCAGGAGGCTGAGGCAGGAGAATGGCATGAACCCGGGAGGCGGAGCTTGCGGTGAGCTGAGATCACATCACTGCACTCCAGCCTGGGCGACAGCGAGACTCCGTCTCAAAAAAAAAAAAGAAGTCTAGCTGGGCACGGTGGTTCACACATGTAATTCCAGCACTTTGGGAGGCTGAGGTGGGTGGATCACCTGAGGTCAGGAGTTCAAGACCAGCCTGACCACCATGGTGAAACGCCATCTCTACTAAATACAAAAAATTAGCTGGGAGTGGTGACACATGCCTGTAATCCCAGCTACTTGGGACGCTGAGGCAGGAGAATCGCTTGAACCCGGGAGGCAGAGGTTGCTGTGAGCTGACATTGTGCCATTGCACTCCAGCCTGGGCAACAAGAATGAAACTCTGTCTAAAAAAAAAAAAAAAAAAATCTACGTGCACACATTTCATTTGAAACGGATCTGACCACAGCAGATGCCTGCTGGGTGGAAGACGCAGCCACGAGGCTCCTGGCTACCACTCGGTGTCCACCAGGCTCCAGAGGTAGTCACTGATGAATTTCCTGGAGAGCTGGGTGCTGTCCAGGTGGATGGGCTGGGCCACACTGGGGCCATGATGGACTGAGGCACAGATGTAAGGAAAGCCTGGGACACACAGCCCCTCACACAACCCCATGGGGAAAAGGATACTGCCTTTACTTTTTTTTTTAGAGAGAAAAGTCTCATTCTGTAGGCCAGACTGGAGTGCAGTGGTGCAATCTCGGCTCATTGCAACCTCTGCCTCCTGGGGTTAAGCGATTCTCATGCCTCGGCCTCCTGAGTAGCTGGGACTACAGGCATATGCCACCACGCCCGACCTCGGGTGATCTGCCCGCCTCGGCCTCCCAAAGTGCTGGGATTACAGGCGTGAGCCACCACACCTGGGCTGCTATACTTTACTGTATATTTATTGTAGACACGGGGTCTCACTGACACCCAGGCTGGTCTCAAACTCCTGGCCTCAAGTGATCCTCCCACCTCAGCCTCCCAGGTAGCTGGGACTACAGGTGCACACTACCACACCTGGCTAATTTTTACAGGGTCTTGCTATGCACCATTTTACATCCCTACCTACAGTGCATAAGGGTTAAAATGGCTCCCCAAAAAGGATACTGCCTTTGATCATCCCTGGTTCACACTCATAATCCCACTCAATTTTACTAATTTGGTGGTAAAGTTGAGCCACGTACCTACAGGAAGACAAAAAAAAAAAAAGAAAGTAAGTTACCCAGCACTGACTTCAACCAAGAGCCGGACTGCACAAGGAGGCACAGGCAGGCACATGCTTTGGCAGAACCTACACGGCCGAGGGGATTGTGACTGTCATGTCCTCGTCGACCTCCTTCTCCTGTCGCTCCAGATCTGCCTCGATCTCCTTGAGCTCTTCCAGCTCTCTGGTGAGCTGAGTAGGACAGGTCGTTAAGGACCCCAGCTTTTGAGAGGGCTGCCCCTGCGCTAACTGCAGCTGGGAGGCCCAGTGTCTTGGCTCTATCTACGCACACTTTCTACTTTGAGTCAGAGTTTTGCTTTGTCACCCAGGCTGGAGTGCAGTGGCGTGATCTCAGCTCACTGCAACCTCCGCCTCCCAGGTTCAAGTGATTCTCAAGCCCCTGCCTCCTGAGTAGCTGGAATTATAGGCGCACACCACCACCTCCTGCTAATTCGTGTATTTTTAGTAGAGGCAGGATTTCACCATGTTGGCCAGGCTGGTCTCGAACTCCTGACCTCAAGTGATCTGTCTGCTTCAGCCTCCCAAAGTGCTGTGATTACAGGTGTGAGTCACTGTGCCTGGTCTTTTCTTTCTGTTTTTTTTTTTTTTTTTTTTTTTGAGACAGGGTCTTGCTCTGTCACCCAGGTTGGAGTGCAGCCTCAATCTCCCAGGCCCAAGTAATCCTTCCACCTCGGCCTCCCAAGTAGCTGAGACTACAGGCATGTACCACCATGCCCAGCTTGCTTGCTTATTTATTCATGTATTTATTTATTTACTTATTGAGACAAAGTCTCACTCTGTTGCCCAGGCTGGAGTGCAGTGGCGCGATCTCAGCTCACTGCAAGCTCCGCCTCCTGGGCTCACGGCATTCTCCTGCCTCAGCCTCCTGAGTAGCTGGAAACAGGCACCGGACACCACGCCTGGCTAATTTTTTTTGTATTTTTAGTAGAGACGGGGTTTCACTGTGTTAGCCAGGATGGTCTCGATCTCCTGACCTCGTGATCCGCCCGCCTCAGCCTCCCAAAGTGCTAGGATTACAGGCGTGAGCCACCACGCCCGGCTTAATTTTTTTATTTTTGTAGAGACAGGGTCTCTGTTGCCCAGGCTGGTGTCCAACTCCTGGGCAACAGGATCCTCCCACCTGGGCTTCCCAAAGTGCTGGGATTATAGGCGCGAGCCACTGCGGCTGGCCCTATGCGTGTTTTCTAGCAAGGCTGACCCCTAGCAGAAAAGGATATAGGAGGCTGGCCTTCAGATGGGCGTCCTCCTCCCCGGCCTCCTGAAACCCGGTTTCCAGCTGCTGCAGCTCCACGCCTCCCTGGTGCACCTGCTCTTTTGCGTTGAGAAGGTTCTGGGCCACTTCCTTTTCCATGGTGAGGATCTCTGCAGGGTGGAGAGAAGCAGGCTCCCTAGGGTCTGTCCTTCCCCAAGGAGAGCAGAGAGAAGGTGGTTCACCACCTCCACTGGCAAGAAACATGCCCCTTCTTGTCTGCAGCCCTGTCCAGAGAGTTCCACTGGCAACTTGTACAACTACTGTTTCACCAAAACACATTTAAATACACCAAAGATAAAACCTCATCCTTCTTCACACACCTAAAATAGTTTATAACAAAATAGTTGGCCAGACATGGTGGCTCATGCCTGTAATCCCAGCACTTTGGGAGCCTGAGGCAGGAGGATTGCTTGAGGCCAAGAGTTCAGGCCTGGGCAACATAGGGAGATCCTCTCTCTACAAAACTAAAAAAATTAGGCAGGGCGTGGTGGTTCACACCTGTAATCCCAGAACTTTGGGAGGTCGAAGCCGGGCAGATCACCTGAGGTCGGGAGTTCAAGACCAGCCTTGTCAACGTGGTAAAATCCCGTCACTATTAAAAACACAAAAAATTAGCTGGATGTGGTGGCAGGTGCCTGTAATCCTAGCTACTTGGGAGGCTGAGGCAGGAGAATCACTTGAACCCAGGAGGTGGAGGCTGCAGTGAGCCGAGATTGCACCACTGTACTCCAGCCTGGGCGGCTGAGTGAAACTCCATCTCAAAAAAAAAAAAAAAAAGGCTGGGCACAGTGGCTCACACCTGTAATCCCAGCATTTTGGGAGGCCGGGGCAGGCAGATCACCTGAGGTTGGGAGTTCGAGACTAGCCTGACCAACACGGAGAAACCCCATCTCTACCAAAAATACAAAATTAGCCAGGTATGGTGGTGCATGCCTGTAATCCCAACTACTCAGGAGACTGAGACAGGAGAATCACTTGAACCCAGGAGGCAGAGGCTGCAGTGAGTTGAGATCGCGTCATTGTACTCCAGCCTGGGCAACAAGAGCGAAACTCCGTCTTAAAAAAAAAAAAAAAAAAAAGTGAAAAAAAATTAGCCGGCTGTGGTGGCACAGGTCTGCAATCCTAGCTGCTTGGGAGGCTGAGGTGGGAGGATCCCGTGAGCCCAGGATGTTGAGGCTGCAGTGATCCAAGATGGCGCCACTGCATTCCAGTCTGAGTGACAGAGTGAGACTGTCTCACACAGACACAAAGACACACACACACACACACTCACACACACATTTATAGCAAGAAGCACAGGACTCACTTTCCACATCCAATGAGCCTTGCAAGCCTGGTAGCTCCCTTCCTCCTGCTCAGCTCCACTCCTCATCTTCCTCATGCAGGTCCCCCATCCCTCCGAGACCACCCTAACAGCTTTCCTGCTGCTCCTCCTACCCCGCCTGATGTTTTGGTCTCTCCCTAAGCCAATCTGCCAATCCATTCTGCTCTCTGCTGCATGAGAGGCCAAGTGGGAAGTCACTCCCCTGCTCAAAGACCTACCATGGCTCCCCAGTGTCTCCAGGATAAAGCCCAGATCTCCTTTCACATCTTCACAATCCTAAACAGCCTTCTTTCTCCCTACCATGAACTTTTCTCTCTGCTCATCATTTTGCACATACGCCTCAGTTCTCACCTGGGCCCCTGTGCTCCATGGAATGTCCCCATGCTCCCGCCCAGCAGGCACACCCATACCTGGCCTTCAAGGCCTCCTGGGTGATGCCCAGCTCAGGCAGTGGGGCGCTCTCCTCTCCCTCCCAGAGTGCAGCTGTGCTTCCAGGACAGCCCCGGCACACTGAATTATTCCTTCCTCACCTTTCTACTTCAAATCAGATACCGCATCTTCTATTCACTTTTTGTCTCCAGCACCTACCCGAAATAAAAATGTGTTGAGGCCGGGTGCGGTGGCTCAAGCCTGTAATCCCAGCACTTTGGGAGGCCGAGGCGGGCGGATCACGAGGTCAGGAGATCGAGACCATCCTGGCTAACACGGTGAAACCCTGTCTCTACTAAAAAATACAAAAAAAAACTAGCCAGGCAAGGTGGCGGGCGCCTGTAGTCCCAGCTACTCGGGAGGCTGAGGCAGGAGAATGGCGTGAACCCAGGAGGCGGAGCTTGCAGTGAGCTGAGATCCGGCCACTGCACTCCAGCCTGGGCGACAGAGCGAGACTCCGTCTCAAAAAAAAAAAAAAAAAAAAAAAAAAGGTATTGAACACCCAGAAAGAGCAAAAACATCTTGGCCAGGTGCGGTGGCTCACGCCTGTAATCCCAGCAATTTGGGAGGCCAAGGTGGGTGGATCATTTGAGGTCAGGAGTTCAAGACCAGCCTTGCCAACATGGTAAAATCCTGTCTCTACTAGAAATACAAAAATTAGGCCAGGCACGGTGGCTCACGCTTGTAATCCCAGCACTTTGGGAGGCTGAGGCAGGCAGATGACGAGGTCAGGAGTTCGAGACTAGCCTGGCCAACACAGTGAAACCCCGTCTCTACTAAAAATACAAAAATTAGGGGGTTGGGGGCTAGGGGAGGGATGACATTAGGAGAAATACCTAATGTAGATGATGGGGATGGGTTGATGGGTGCAGCAAACCACCATGGCATGTGTATACCTATGTAACAAACCTGCACATTCTGCACAGATATCCCAGAACTTAAAGTATAATAATAATAGTAAAAAAAAAAAAAAAAAAAAAGGAAAATAAAATATGTGACCTTGCCGGGGGGGAAAAAAAAAAGGCTTGGCACAGTGGCTCACGCCTGTAATCTCAGCACTTTGGGAGGCCGAGGCGGGTGGATTCCTGAGGTCGGGAGTTCGAGACCAGCCTGACTAACACAGAGAAACCCCGTCTCTACTAAAAATACAAAATTAGCCAGGTGTGGTGGCGCATGCCTGTAATCCCAGCTACTCGGGACGCCGAGGCAGGAGAATCGCTTGAACCCGGGAGGAGGAGATTGTGGTGAGCCGACATCGTGCCACTGCACTCCAGCCTGAGCAACAAGAGCAAAACTCTGTCTTATAAAAAAAAAAACAAAAAACACTACTGGTGGCTGGGCACAGTGGCTCATGACTGGAATCCCAGCACTTTGAGAGGCCAAGGCAGAAGAATCGCTTGGATCCAGGAGTTTGAGACCACCGTAGGCAACACGGCAAAACCCCATCTCTACTAAAAATACAAACAATTAACTGGGCGTTGTGGTGTGTACCTGTAGTCCCAACTACTTAGGAGGCTGAGATGGGAGGATCACCTGAACCAGGGAGGTTGAGGCTGCAGTGAGCTATAACTGCTGTCACTGTGCCACTGCACTCCAGCCTGGGTGACAGAGAGAGATCCTTTCTCAAAAACCCAAACCAAACCAAACCAAAACAAAAATGGCTACTGTTCCTTCCTAGAAACCTGCCAACTCAGAGAAAGCAGATTAAATGCTTCCCAAAAGGCCCATGTTTAAGTTTTAGAAACTCACATTAAGTTATTTGCAATCACAGTATGACATGTATATGGTTCTGCAAACATAAACACACATGCACACACCCTTCTCCAAGCCTCTCCGCCCCTCTGAAGCAGCCACTTTCAAGTTTTAGCTGTTTTCTCTGGCACTGGCCCCCACATTTCTAAGTAACTTGCTTATGCTGCTATTTCTTGATGGGTCTGGTTCGGATGGTGCCTGCTGATTTCCTGTTAGGACAGCTGAGGCTCCGGCTGGCTCACACAGCCTTCCCACCCGCTGTCTGTCCGCCCTCCCGAGGGACAATGGACTCTTCTTGAATTCTTCCCTGAGTAGTAATCTCTACCCCATGGCCGTTCATTATAAGATGCTCCTACTTGACATATTCTCACACAGCTCTCTGAGGGGACACTTTTTTTTTTTTTTTTTTTTAAAAGATGGAGTCTCGCTCTGTCACCCAGGCTGGAATGCAATGGCACGGTCTCAGCTCATTGCAACCTCCACCTCCCAGGTTCAAGTGATTCTCCTGCCTCAGCCTTCTGAGTAGCTGGGATTACAGGTACCCACCACCACGCCTGGCTAATTTTTATATTTTTACTAGAGACGGGGTTTCACCATGTTGGCCAGGCTGGTCTGGAACTCCTGACCTCGTGATCCGCTCGCCTCGGCCTCCCAAAGTGCTTAGATTACAGCTGTGAGCCACTGCACCCAGCCTTTTTTTTTTTTTTTTTGAGACAGAGTCTTGCTCTGTCGCCCAGGCTGGAGTGCAGTGGCACGATCTCAGCTCACTGCAAGCTCTGCCTCTCGGGTTCATGCCATTCTCCTGCCTCAGCCTCCCGGGTAGCTGGGACTACAGGCGCCCGCCACCATGCCCGGCTAATTTTTTTTGTATTTTTAGTAGAGATGGGGTTTCACCGTGTTAGCCAGGATGGTCTCGATCTCTTGACCTCGTGATCCGCCCGCCTTGGCCTCCCAAAGTGCTGGGATTACAGGCATGAGCCACCGCGCCCAGCACTTTTTTTTTTTTTTTAAACTTTTATTTTATTATTATGTTTGAGACAGAATCTCGCTCTGTTGCCTAGGCTGGAGTACAGTGGCATGATCTCAGCTCACTGCAATCTCTGCTTCCCAGGTTCAAGCTATTCTCCTGCCTCAGTCTCCCGAGTAGCTGGGATTACAGGCATGCGCCACCATACCTGGCTAATTTTTTTATTTTTAGTAGAGACAGGGTTTCACCATGTTGACCAGGCTGGTCTTGAACTCCCGGTCTCAAGTGATCCACCCACCTCAGCCTCCCAAAATGTTGGGATGACAGGCATGAGCCACTGCGCCCAGCCAGCCTAAGAGTGTACTTTAACTCCTCTGCCCCGCATCTGCGACATGAAAAACAGGTCCAGAGACAGAGAAGTTCAGTGACTCGCCCACAGGTACATAGCTCCAAACCTAGGATATGAACTGGATCTGTTTGACCCAAAGCCCAGGATCCCTGGATCCTGACTCTCAGTTTTCTTGGCCCCAGACTCATCCATTCTGCTAACAGCCAGGCTGGCTGAGTCACACCGTTCTCCTAAGCCATCAAAGGAGGGGGAGTTAATGGAGGGGTGGAAGGAGGAGGAGGGAAGGAGGGAAGAGCCTGCCTGGGACATTACACTCGGATAATATTCAGACTCCTCCTGGGTGCTCACCAGGCCTGGCAGTCAGGCGGCTGCTGAGCTCATCTTCTGCTCGCCAAGTTCATTCTCACCTCCTGACCTTTGCATTTGCAATCCACGCTGCCGGGAACACCATTCGTGAGCTATCCTGTGGCCGACTCCATAGGCCAATCAAGGCTCAGCCCAGGCCTCCTCATAAAATGTGACTGTACAAGGCATCCGAAACCCCTGGCGCTGCAGCTGTCAAGAACTGTATGGCAGTTCCTCAGAAATTAAACTTTGAATTACCATTTGATCTGCTTCTGGCTGAATACAAAAAAGAATTGAAACTAGAGTCTTGGGCTGGGTGCAGTGGTTCATGCCTATATTCCCAGCACTTTGGAAGACCGAGGCGGGCAGATCACGAGGTCAAGAGTTCGAGACCAGCCTGGTCAACATGGTGAAACCCTGTCTTTACTAAGAATACAAAAATTAGCTGGGCGTGTTGGCACGTGCCTGTAATCCCAGCTACTTGGCAAGCTGAGGCAGGAGAATCGCTTGAACCCGGGAGGCACAGGTTGCAGTGAGCAAAGATCACGCCACTGCACTCCAGCCTGGGCGACAGAGCAAGACTCTGTCTTGAAAAAAAAAAAAAAATAGAATCTTGAAGAGATATTTGGTCACTCGTGTTCATACCAGTGTTATTCACCACAGCCAAAAGGTGGATACAACTCAAGTGTCCATGGATGGATGAATGAATTAACACAATGAGGTCCATCCTTCTATATCATGGAATATGACTCAGCTTTAAAATGGAAGGAAATTCTGGCTGGGTGCGGTGGCTCACACTTGTCATCCCAGCACTTTGGGAGGCCGAGGCGGATGATCACTTGAGGCTGGGAGTTCAAGACCAGCCTAGCCAACATGGTGAAACCCTGTCTCTACTAAAAATACAAAAATTAGCCGGGCATGGTGGTGCATAAGTGTCTTCTCAGCTACATGGGAGGCTGAGGTGAGAGGATCACTTGAGTATGGGAGGCAGAGGTTGCAGTCAGCCAAGATCACACCACTGTATTACAGCCTGGGCAATGGAGTGAGACTCTGTCTCACAATAAGTAAATAAAATGGAAGGAAATTCTGACATAGGCTATAACATGGATGAACCTGGAGGACATTATGCTCCGTGAAATAAGCCAGACACGAAAGGGTAGATATTGTATGATTCCACTATGAAGGGTAGATATTGTACAATTCCTCTGTGAAGTTCCTAGAGGAGTCAAAGTTGAGACAGAAAGTAGATCCCTGGTGGGTGCCAGGGTCTGAGAAGGGGATGGGGAGTGACTGTTTTATGGGGGCAGAGCTTCAGTTGGGAAAGGTGAGAAAGTTCTGGAGGTAGATGATGGTGATGATGGTTGCACAGCAGTGTGAATGTGCTTAACGCCACTGGACTGTGCAGTTAAAAATAGTGAAGATGGGCCGGGCGCGGTGGCTCATGCCTGCAGTCCCAGCACTTTGGGAGGCCGAGACGGGCGGATCACGAGGTCAGGAAATCGAGACCATCCTGGCTAACCCGGTGAAACCCCGTCTCTACTAAAAATACATAAAACTAGCCGGGCGAGGTGGCGGGCGCCTGTAGTCCCAGCTACTCGGGAGGATGAGGCAGGAGAATGGCGTAAACCCGGGAGGCGGAGCTTGTAGTGAGCCGAGATTGGGCCACTGCACTCCAGCCTGGGCGACAGAGAGAGACTCCGTCTCAAAAAAAAAAAAAAAAAAAAAAAAAATGGTGAAGATGGGCCAGGCACAGTGGCTCACGCCTGCAGTCCCAGTACTATGGGAGGCCAAGGCAGGCAGATTACCTGAGGTCAGGAGCTGGAGACCAGCCTGGTCAATGTGGTGAAACCCCATCTCTACTAAAAGTACAAAAATTAGGCGGGTGTGGTGGCAAGCACCTGTAATCCCAGCTACTCAGGAGGCTGAGGTAGGAGAATATCTTGAAGCCGGGAGGTGGAGGTTGCTGTGAGCCCAGGGCCTGGCAGCAGCAGGTAATCCATAAAACATCTGAATGCCTTCAGGAAGAAGGGATGGGCTATTGTCATAACTATTTGACAGGGAAGGAAGCTGAGGCACAGAGAAGCTAGGAAACTCACCTCAAGTCTCACAGCGGACATGGGGACGGGTGCGGAGATGCAAACCTGGAGCTTTGACTCCTGAGCTCCAATTCAAACCCTGAGACCCCCAGCTCCTGCTCACGGAGCGCTCAGAAGACGCCAACCCCTCCGGGCTCCTATATTTACCACTAAACCCCTGGGGGGCGGGGGATGGTTGCTATCATAAAGCCCGGAGGGCTCAGAGGCGGCCGTCCCAGAGGGGATGGGGCAGGAGATGGAAGAGTCCAGGAAAGAAGGAGTGTTGAGGTCGGCCTGGTTGCCCGCTCCCAGCACCCGGGCCCTGTTCCCCGTGGGCCCGCGCCCACGCTCCAGCCCTCACCTCGCAGCTGCTGCTCGGCACCGTCTTGCGTCTCCAGCAGCCGCTCCACCACCTGCTCGTGGCGCCCCAGCAGCCGTCTCTGCTGCGCCTCGGCGCGGTTGGCGCCCAGCAGGCTGAGCAACCCCTGGCTCACCTCCTCTATGTCGCGGAAGGCGGCCATGACTACGCCGGGCCCCAACCCGCGCAAATTTGACTGCCCGCGGAGTCCGCCCTCTTCCCGAAGAGGTTGCTTTCCATTGGAATTTTTCTACGTCAGTCATAAGCAATAGCCAATAGGCATAGGGAGCAGCGTCTTAGACTGGGGGAAGCCGCCTAGGGTCTGGCCTGGTGCGCCTGCGACCACTCCTCCGTCAGTCATCGGCGATGACCAATCGGCGCAGGAAGCGAGAGGCTCCGTTAGCCCTCCCGATGCGCCTGCGCGGGATGGAAAGCGGCTGTTTATTTCTCCATAGGTCGAGCGCCTGCTCTGTGCAGGGCCGGGTTCTAAAGGCAAAGCCTCAAGCAGCTTCTCCTGGAACTTACATCCTACAGTGTGTGCGTGGGATACACACAATAAGCATAGAGAATAAGCAGATTCTATGAGAGGCTGCATAGAAATATGGCGTCTGTAGCCAAGTTACTGGGTTCGAATCCCAGCGTTGCCACTTACTAGCTGTGTCACCCTGGGCAGATTTCACCCCTATGTGCGGTACTTTCCTCCATAGTAAAATGAGGGTCATACTAGTGCCTATGTCAGGGTTGACGTGAGAATTCTTATTGCTTTTTTTTTAGCGACAAGGTATTGATTGCTCTGTCACTCAGGCTGAAGTGCAGTGGCACAATCCGTTGCATCTTCGACCTCGGGCCTCCAGCAATCCTCCTGCCTCCGCCTCCCAAAGTACTGGGATTACAGGCGTGAGCCACCGAGCCCAGCCTGGCGTGATAGTGTCTGCTATTCGGTAGGTGCTATATGGTTGTTTAATGAAACATACATAGAATCCTAGCATATAGCTGGGTGCAGTGGCTCACGCCCGTAAGTCTCAGCTCTTTGGGAGGCTAAGGCAGGAGGATCGCTTGAGCCCTGGAGTTCGAAACCAGCCTGTCTCAAAACAAAACAAAACAAAACAAAACAAAGAAAAGATCAGTGCTGACTCTTAACGAGCTGGTTCCATGCTAGACACTGGTATTTCTGCAAGAAACGATTAAGATGTTAAGATGGGCCGGGCGCGGTGGCTCAAGCCTGTAATCCCAGCACTTTGGGAGGCCGAGGCGGGCGGATCACAAGGTCAGGAGATCGAGACCACAGTGAAACCCCGTCTCTACTAAAAATACAAAAAATTAGCCGGGCGCGGTGGCGGGCGCCTGTAGTCCCAGCTACTCAGGAGGCTGAGGCAGGAGAATGGCGGGAACCCGGGAGGCGGAGCTTGCAGTGAGCCGAGATCCCGCCACTGCACTCCAGCCTGGGCAACAGCGTGAGACTCCGTCTCAAAAAAAAAAAAAAAAAAAAAAAAAAAAAAAAAAAGATGTTAAGATGGCTTTTTTTTTTTTTTTTTTTTTTTTTGAGATGGAGTCTCACTCTGTTGCCCAGGCTGGAGTGCAATGGCGCGATCTCGGCTCACTACAACCTCCGCTTCCTGGGTTCAAGGCATTCTCCTGCATCAGCCTCCTGAGCAGCTGGGATTACAGACACCAGCCACCACACCCGGCTAATTTTTTGTATTTTTAGTAGAGACGGGGTTTCACTATGTTAGCCATGCTGGTCTCGAACTCCTGACCTCGTGATCCGCCTGCCTCAGGTTCCCAAAGTGCTGGGATTATAGGCATGAGCCACCATACCCAGCCTGACATCATTTTTATGTGTGCTACCACCTAAAGAACATCTCGTTGCTTTCCTATGATTTTTTTTCTTTTTTTTTTTTTTTTTTTTTCTTTTGAGACAGTTTCACTCTTGTTGGAGAGTGCAATGGCATGATCTCGGCTCGCTGCAACCCCCACCTCCCAGATTCAAGTGATTCTCCTGCCTCAACCTTCAGAGTAGCTGGGATTATAGGCATGCATCACCACGCACAGTTCATTTTGTATTTTTAGTAGAGACAGGGTTTCTCCATGTTGGTCAAGCTGGTCTTGAACTCCCAACCTCAGGTGATCCACCTGCCTCGGCCTCCCAAAGTGCTGGGATTACAGGTGTGAGCCACTGTGCCCGGCCTTCTTTTCTTCCTTTTTTTTTTTTTTTTTGTTTGTTTGTTTGATATGGGGTCTTGTTCTGTCCCCCAGGCTGAAGTGCAGTGGCTCAGGTGATCCTTTCATTTCAGCCTTCCAAGTAGCCGGGACTACAGGTGGGTGTCACCCTTTGGTGCCTGAGAGCATGGCTTCTAGACCAGCTGTGTGATCTTGGCATAGAATTCACCTTCTTTGTGCCTAAAGGCAGTGAATAACAATTATGCAGAGTGAAAGCAAGAGGGGATAAGACCTTGGGTTCACTTTCTGACGCTGCAGTTTACCTGTGACCTTGGCAGGTTCCTAACCTTTCTAAGCCAGAGTGGCTAAAGATAGCCCTTTCTTATTAGCTGCCAGGAGGTGTCCCGGAGATAAGCCAGGCAAGATTGTGCAACTCGAGCCTGATAGATATAAAGGCTCCTGTGGAAAAATGCCACCCGCCCACCTCCCTTCCAAAAAAGCAAAGCGAGAACCACTTCACAGCCATTAGGATGGCTACTGTCCAAAACCAACCAACCAGCCAAGCAACCTGGAAAATAACAAGTGTTGATCAAGAGGTAGAGAAATTGGAATACTGTGTACCCTTGCTGAGAATGTAAAATGGTGCAACTGCTGCGGGAAACAGTATGGCAGTTCCTCAAAAAATTAAAAATAGTATTACCATATCAGCAATTCCACTTCTGGGTATGTCCCCAGAAGAATTGAAAGCAGGTTGTTGGACTAGGCTCAGTGGCTCATGCCTGTAATCCCAGCACTTTGGGAGGCCAAGGCGGTCGGATCACCTGAGGTCAGGAGTTCGAGACTAGCCTGACCAACATGGAGAAACTCCATCTCTGCTAAAAATACAAAATTAGCCGGGCGTGGTGGCACGTGCCTGTAATCCCAGCTACTAGGGAGGCTGAGGCAGGAGAATCGCTTGAACCTGGGAGGCGGAGGTTGCGGTGAGCTGAGATCGCGCCATTGCACTCCAGCCTGGGCAACAAGAGTGAAACTCTGTCTCAAAAAAAAAAAAGAAAAAAAGAAAGAAAGGAGGTTGTAGGACATATATTTGCAAGTCCATGTTCACAGCAGCCATTATTCACAATAGCCAAAGGGTGAAAACAGCACAAGTGTCC
Source organism: Macaca nemestrina (assembly GCF_043159975.1). Taxonomy (NCBI): domain Eukaryota; kingdom Metazoa; phylum Chordata; class Mammalia; order Primates; family Cercopithecidae; genus Macaca; species Macaca nemestrina. Next base: position 10,625,545 of record NC_092144.1, read on the forward strand.
TTAGATAGAAGAATTAATAAACAAAACGTGGTTCATCTCAACAACGCAATTTTTTTTTTTTTTTTTTTGAGATGGAGTCTTGCTCTGGTGCGCACGTGTAATCCCTGATACATGGGAGGCTGAGACAGGAGAATCACCTGAACCCGGGAGGTGGAGGTTGCAGTGAGCTGAGATGGCACCACTGCACTCCTGCCTGAGCAACAACAGTGAAACTCCATCCCCACCCCCCACAAAGAGAAAGGAAATTCTGACACATGCCACAAGGTGGATGAAGACATGTTCAGTGAAATAAGCCAGACACAAAAAGACAAACACTGTGTGATTCCACTTATAGGAGGTCCCTAGAGTCGTCAGATTCATAAAAGCAGAACGTAGAACAGTGGGTCCCAGGGGCTGGGGAGGAGGATGGGGAGTGAGTGTTTCATGGGGACAGAGTTTCAGTTTTGCAAACTGAGAAAGTTCTGGAGATGGATGGTGGTGATGGTTGCACAACAGTGTGAATGTGCTTAATGCCATTGAACTCTGCACTTCAAAATGTTTAAAGTGGTACATTTTATGTCATGTATATTTTACCACAATTAAAATTAAAAATCTACTTAAAAAAAAAAAAGCAAAGCAAGAAACTGCATGACGGGGAAATACGGTCTTAAGGGTGAGCTGAACGAGAGAAATAAAGATAATGACAAATGGAACTGGCAATTGCTTTGTGAGAAACAGTTTATTTCCTAAGACAAGGGCTTCTTGGCTCACAAATCCAGAGGAAATTAACAAGAGTAATGGACCTTCTGCCTAGAAACACGCTCTTTAGTATAACATTTCTGGGGCTTTCTAAAACCTTCTGTTATCTCCTGGCTGAACAGCCTAGCGGATAAACAGAGGAAATGAGAAGTCAGGAGATATGATCACCGCTGGAAGATCTGAGGGGAGGGGCCCGTGGGCTGCTGGGGCCAATGATACTCCTTTTCCAGTTCTGGTGCCGGTGACTTAGGCGTGCCTTGCAAAAAAGTCATGGATGGAGCTTAACACTTTTGTGCACCATTTGTGCACTATATATATATATATATATATATATATATATATATATATATATATATACACACACACACACACACCCACACACACACACACACTTTTTTTTTTTTTTTTTTTTTTTTTTGAGACAGAGTCTCGCTCTGTCCCGCAGGCTGGAGTGCAGTGGCGCCATCTCGGCTCACTGCAAGCTCCGCCTCCCGGGTTCACGCCATTCTCCTGCCTCAGCCTCCAGAGTAGCTGGTACTACAGGCGCCCGCCACCACACCCGGCTAATTTCTTTTGTACTTTTAGTAGAGACGGGGTTTAACCGTGTTAGCCAGGATGGTCTCGATCTCCTGACCTTGTGATCCACCCGCTTTGGCCTCTCAAAGTGCTGGGATTACAGGCGTGAGCCACCAAGCCTGGCTTTTTTTTTTTTTTTTTTTTTTTGTGAGACAGAGTCTCACTCTGTCACTCAGGCTGGAGTGCAGTAGCGCGTTCTCAGCTCGCTGCAACCTCCGGCTGGGGTCAAGCGATTCTCCTGCCTCAGCCTCTGGAGTAGCTGTCACCATGCCTGTCACCATGCCCGGCTAATTTTTTTGTATTTTTAGCAGAAGTGGGATTTCACCATCTTGGCCAGGCTGGTCTTGAATTTCTTTTTTTTTTTTTTTTTTTTGAGACGGAGTCTGGCTCTGTGGCCCAGGCTGGAGTGCAGTGGCCGGATCTCAGCTCACTGCAAGCTCTGCCTCATGGGTTCACGCCATTCTCCTGCCTCAGCCCCCCAAGTAGCTGGGACTACAGGCGCCCGCCATCTCGCCCGGCTAGTTTTTTGTATTTTTCTAGTAGAGACGGGGTTTCACCGAGTTAGCCAGGATGGTCTCGATCTCCTGACCTCGTGATCCGCCCATCTCGGCCTCCCAAAGTGCTGGGATTACAGGCTTGAGCCACCGCGCCCGGCCCTGGTCTTGAATTTCTGACCTCAGGTGATCCACCCGCCTCAGCCTCCCAAAGTGCTGGGATTACAGGCGTGATCCACTGTGCCCAGCCAAAATATATTCATTTTATACCTCAAGAAAAAAGAACTGTTAAAAAAAAATTAAGATCAAACATATTGGAAAAAGATTTGGTAGGAGATGCTCCAAACTGTCAACAATGGTATCCCTACCAAGTGGGATTATGGCACCCTGCAAGGACACCAAACACTGCTGTATTGTTTGACTTTTGAGTATTTTTTTTTAGATGGAGTTTCTCTCTTGTTGCCCAGGCTGGAGTGCAATGGTGTGATCTCAGCTCACCACAACCTCCGCCTTCCAGGTTCAAGTGATTCTCCTGCCTCCTCCCAAGTACCTGGGATTACAGGCATGTGCCACCATGCCTGGCTAATTTTGTATTTTTAGTAGAGACAGGGTTTCACCATGTTGGGCAGGCTGGTCTCCAACTCCTGACCTCAGGTGATCCACCCGCCTTGGCCTCCCAAAGTGCTGGGATTACAGGTGTGAACCACCGTGCTCAGCCCGAATTTTGACTTTTTTATTGAGATGGAGTCTCCCTGTTGCCCAGGCTGGAGTGCAGTGGCACAGTCTCGGCTCACTGCAACCTATGCCTCCCAGGTCCAAGCGATTCTTGTGCCTGAGCCTCCTGAGTAGCTGGGATTACAGGCGTGTGCAACCGCACCTGGCTAATTTTTTTATTTTTAGTAGAGGCGGGGTTTCACCATGTTGGTCAGGCTTGTCTCAAACTTCTGACCTCAGGTGATGCCCACCTTGACCTCCCAACGTGCTGGGATTACAGGGGTGAGCCACTGTGCCCGGCTGGATTTTGACTTTTATAATAAATCGCTGTAAATTATTTGGCATTAGAACACAAAAGTCACTTAAGAGCCATTTTTTAGGCCAGGCATAGTAGCTCATGCCCGCAATCCCAGGACATTGGGAGGCTGAAGGGGGCAGATTGCTTGAGCCCAGGAGTTTGAGGCCAGCCTGGGCACGATAGAGAGACCTCGTCTATACAAAAAATAAAAAAAATTAGCCAGGCATGATGGCACGCACTTGTAGTCCCAGCCACTCTGGAGGCTGAGGTGGGAGGATTGCTTGAATCCCGGAGGTCCCGGAGGTTGAGGCTGCAGTGAGCTATGATCGCACCACTGCACTCTACCCTGGTAGGCAACAGAGTGAGAACCTGTCTCAAAAAAAAAAAATAAATAAATAAATAAAAAGATCTTTTTTTTTCTGAGGTGTTCACAATAGGTGTTCAACAAAATTTTGTACGCTGGCAATATTCAGTATCTGCAAGTCAGTACAGTAGCCACCAACCACGTAAAGCTGTTGAGAACTAATTATAATTCATTGACTTTATTTATTTTTGAGTTGGAGCCTCACTCTGTCGCCCATGCTGGGGTACAGTGCTGTAATCTTGGCTCACTGCAACCTCTGTCTTCCAAGTTTAAGTGATTCTTATGCTTCAGCTTCCCCATTAGCTGGGATTACAGGCGTGCACCACCATGCCCAGCTAATTTTTTTGTATTTTTAGTAGAGATGTGGTTTCACCATGTTGGCCAGGCTGGTCTTGAACACAAACGATCCACCTGCCTCAGCCTCTCAAAGTGTTGGGATTATAGGCATGAGCCACCACGCCCGGCATAATTCATTTACTTAAAAAAAATTTTTTTTAGAGACAAAGTCTCACTCTGTCACCAAGGCTGGAGCGCAGTGGGGTAATCACAGCTCACTGCAGCCTCGAACTCCTGGCCTCGAGTGATCTTCCCACCTGCCTCAGCCTCCTGAGTAGCTGGGACTACAGGCACAAGCCTGCTAATTATTATGTATGTATGTATGTATGTATGTATTTATAGATGGAGTCTTGCTCTGTTGCCCAGGCTGGAGTGCAGTGGCGCAATCTCAGCTCACTGCAACCCCTGCCTCCTCGGTTCAAGTGATTCTCTGGCCTCAGGCTCCTGAGTAGCTGGGACTACAGATGCCGGCCACCATGCCCAGCTAATTTTTTTGTATTTTTAGTAGAGACAGGATTTCACGATGTTGCCCAGGCTGGTCTTGAACTCCTGACCTCAGGTGATCCACCTGCCTCAGCCTCCCAAAGTACTGGAATTACAGGCGTGAGCCACCACGCCCAGTCTCATTTAACTTTAAATGAAAATAGCCACATATAGCTAGTGGCTATGCTATTGTTGGGTGCTGGTCTAGGACAGAGCATGAAGGTGTTTACTGTGATATTCTTCAACTGTTCTGTAGCTTTGAACACTTTCCTAAATAAGTCCATTTTGAAAAAGAGATTTGCAGCAGCTCATGTGTATAATCCCAGCACTTTGGGAGGCCGAGGCGGGAGGGTAGCAGGAGACCGGAAGTTCGAGACTGGCTTGGGCAACATAGCAAAACCCCATTTCTACAAAAAATTTATAAATTAGGCCGGGCGCGGTGGCTCACGCCTATAATCCCAGCACTTTGGGAGGCCGAGGCGGACGGATCACTTGAGGTCAGGAGTTCAAGACCGGCCTGGCCAACATGGTGAAAACCCATCTCTACTAAAAATACAAAAATTAGCTGGGTGTGGTGGTGGGTGCTTCTAATCCAAGCTACTCAGGAGGCTGAGACAGGATAATTGCTTTAGTCCACAAGGCGCACGAGGCGGAGGTTTCAGTGAGCCAAGATCGCACCACTGCACTCCAGCCTGGGTGACAGAGGGAGACTCCGTCTCAACAACAAGAAGTCGGCCAGGCGTGGTGGCTCACGCCTGTAATCCCAGCACTTTGGGAGGCCGAGGTGGGCGGATCACAAGGTCAGGAGATCGAGACCATGGTGAAACCCCGTCTCTACTAAAAATAGAAAAAATTAGCCGGGCGCAGGGGCGGGCGCCTGTAGTCCCAGCTACTCGGGAGGCTGAGGCAGGAGAATGGCGTGAACCCGGGAGGCGGAGCTTGCAGTGAGCCGAGATTGCGCCACTGCACTCCAGCCTGGGCGACAGAGCGAGACTCCGTCTCAAAAAAAAAACAACAAGAAGTCGGGGTGGTGGCGCAAGCCTGTGGTCCCAGCTAGTCAGAAGGTTGAGGTGGGAGGATCGCTTGAGCGCTGGAGGTAGAGACTGCAGTGAGCTAGGATTTGTACCACTGTACTCCAACCTGGGAGACGGAGTGAGACTCTCTCTCCAAAAACAACAAAAAGCGGTGGTTCACGCCTGTAATCCCAGCACTCTGGGAGGCTGAGGCGGGTGGATCACCTGAGGTCAGGAGTTCGAGACTAGCCTGACCAACATGGTGAAACCCCCGTCTCTACCCAAAATACAAAAATTAGCCGGGTGTGGTGGCGGGCGCCTGTAGTCCCAGCTACTCGGGATAATCGAGGCAGGAGAATTGCTTGAATCCAGGAGGCAGAGGTTGCATTGAGCCAAGATCGCGCCACTGCACTCCAGGCTGGGTGACAAGAAGCAAAACTCTGTCTCAAAAAAAAAAAAAAAAAAAAAGGGAAGATGTCTATCTTAAAGCTTAAAAGGGAGCAGAGTGAAAAAAGACACAGAACCATCAACATTATTGGTAGCTTTATTAAATTTGTTTACCTTCTAAAAAAACGATTACAAAAAAGAATACTTCAATTAAGTGTAATACTGGCTTTATGGACGTACCGTGATCAGAAAGTGAAATTAAAACTCATGGATACGCGTGAGAAGAGAATGGGCACAGAGGCACGAGCCCGGTATCCCACGGAGAGAAGGAAGCGTAGAGAGACGCGTGGACCCACCTCAGGGGTCTCGCATTCCTGGGCCAAGAAGTTGCTTCTAAGAGTTTAAAATAAATGCACTGGCTGGCTCCAGGGATGGACACACAGGCACAGCACTCTTGTACCGCTTCTCAAAGCTGCCCAAAACTGCGTCCTTTCCCCTCAGACACCAGCAACTCATTGTTTCCAATCAGCTTTGGTTTTGTTTTCTCTGCAATTTACATGAAAATACCATCCATCCATCCATCTATCCATCCATCCATCCTTCCTTTCTTCCTTCCTGTCTCCTTTGACCAGCCAAGCCCTATTTTGTTTTACGTACATTCCCTTCACTAAAAATCAAAGCAAGCCAATCTACATCAAGCCAAGAAACCTACTTTTCTAAGGAGAGAAACCAGTGCTTTGCCTTCTTTAATGAACCTGCGAGCTCTCGGCGCTTTCTCTTGCTGAAATGTGGCTTTTAAAGCCTTGGGGGCTGAGCTCACTGGCCTCGAAAGGGCAGCGCACATATTTGGTTTGGAGCACACTCCTGATCACAAGGCACATTTTTAGAGGCTTGGAACCCTTCCCTTTCTGTTGCTCACCAAGGAAAAGGCACAAGAAAGAAAATGATGTGGAGATTCTTGGGGGACCAAAACAGGCCACGAAGGAAACTGTGAGCGTCTCTGGCAAGCTCTGTTTCCCGCAGGCTCTGTTCCAGGCAGCTCCGGAAAGCCTCTAGGTTGTTAAAAAGGCCAGCTGGCCCATGTTTGGTTTTCAGCAAAGCCCTGTCTCTTTAAGTTTGCGCCGGGAGGCCTGGGAACGGCCAACTTTTAATCGTGCACACATGGGGTTCTTGGGAGCTGGCCCTGCGTTTTGCCAACAAGCACATGCCCTGTTTTCTTTCCTTTGAGGAGAGAAATTCTGGAGTCCCAGGGAGGAACAGGACGGCCCTGTGACCATACTCCGGGGCCTGGCGGGGGGACACAGAAGTCACCCTGAGAGCCAGATTCTTTTCTTCGTCTCCAGGTCTGAAGGATTTTCTAGGAAAATTAACATTTGCCAAGACCTCCATGTGGGGAAGGGAGGGGTTTCTGGGTAATTTTTTTTTTTTTTTTCTGGAGACAGGGTCTCGCTGTGTCACCTAGGCTGAAGTGCAGTGGCACAGCTCACTGCAGCCTCGACCTCCAGGGCTCAGCCTCCCAAGTAGCTGGGACTACAGGTGCGCACCACCACGCCTGGCTAATTTTCACATTTCTTGTAGAGATGGGTCTTGCTATGTTGCTATGGTCTTGAATGTCTAGGCTCAAGCTCTTGCCTTGCCCTCCCAAAGTGCTGGGAGTACAGATGTGAGTCACCAGGCCTGGCTGGTAATTTCTCATTGTGAATTGGTTCCCTGTTAAGTCACAGAACTTGTCCTGAGTCACTTCATTTGAATGAGGGTGAAAAGACTGAGTTTTCTGTCCTGGGTGACAAGGCCAGGATCTGTCTCGTGAAACAACCAGAAGAAAATTCCCCTAACAAAGCCGTCTAGAGGGGGGCAGTGGGCATAACACTATTCTATATCAGACAATTAAATGTGAGGGATGAAGGGTGAACCCCAAACTGGTACGTAATAACACTTAGGATTAAAATGAAAATATGCAAGCTCCAGTGACTTTCAAATCTGGCAACAAATCCTAAGATTCCCGCCCCCTCCTGCAACACGGATTCAAAAATACAATATTTTTTTCCTCTCCCTCTTCCTCCATCCATAATTACCAGCTGATTGTTCTCAATGTTCTTCATAAAACCCACACCCCAGCATCAGCCCTGGCGCCAATGTATACAAGAATTTTGCTTCGGTCTGCGCTGCGGCCGCTTTGATCCGGGGAGCCAAGAAAACCCGCTTGGAGCTGGAGTCCTGTGGCCGTCGGGGCTCCCCCAGGGAAGCAGAGGGAAAGCTCGCTTGCCTTTCAGCCATGGGCCTTGGGGAGTGTGAGTGGGGTGGGCCAGGGAGGAATGGGAACAGGGAGGAGACGGGGACAAGGGACGGTTTGCTCCGGGGCTGGTGGCCCCCGCCTCCCTCACAGCTACTCTTCTGCCGAGGATGATGTAGGGCTCTCGTCATCTGACATCGGGGCAAACTGAAACGAGAAGCAGAATTCTTTTTGTTTGGGATCCTTTCCAATCCCCCGAGGCGCCGACGTGGTGGCTGGCCTGGTAGATAGGGTGGGTGAGCAAGAGGGAGGCATGGCCCCTGGCCCCAAGGAGGTGGCACTCTAGGGGCACCGCCTTGAAGAAACAAACTCATGACTGTGGTCGAAGATGTTCACCAGGGGTGAGGGATGCAAAGGAATGAGGGTGGACAGTGGCTGCTCAGGGAGGGTGAGGTCTCAGCTGACTGTGAATGGCATCAAGGGACCAACAAGCAGGGAAGGGCATTCCAGGCAGCGGAAACAGCACATGCAAAGGCCCTGGGGTAAGTGCAGAGGGGTCGTGGCAATAAGGCCAGTGTGGCTGAAGGGGGAGAGAAACAGTCGTGGGGAAGGTGAGGGTGGTTGTGCAGGGCCTGGTGGACTTTGGAGAGGACTTTGGCTTTTTTTTTCTTTTTCTTTTTCGAGACAGTTTTACTCTTGTTGCCTAGGCTGGAGTGCAATGGTGTGATCTTGGCTCACTGCAACCTCCACCTCCTGGGTTCAAGTGATTCTCCTGCCTCAGCCTCCTTAGTAGCTGGGATAGCTGGGATTACAGGCATGCGCCACCACGTCCGGCTAATTTTGTATTTTTAGTAGAGACGGGGTTTCTCCACGTTGGTCAGGCTGGTCTTGAACTCCTGGTGATCCGCCTACCTCGGCCTCCCAAAGTGTTGGGATTACAGGCGTGAGACACTGTGCCTGGCCTAGATTTTTTTTTATTAAAGACAGGGTCTTGCTCTGTCACCAGGCTGGAGTGTAGTGGTCCAATCATAGCTCACAGCAGCCTCGACCACCTGGGCTCAAGCAATCCTCCCGCCTTAGCCTTCCAAGTAGCTGGAACTATAGGCATGCACCACCACGTCCAGCTAATTTTTTTTTTTTTTTTTTTTTTTTTGAGACGGAGTCTCGCTCTGTCACCCAGGCTGGAGTGCAGTGGCGTGATCTCATCTCACTGTAACCTGCACCTCCCAGGTTCAAGCAATTCTCATGCCTCAGCCTCCTGAGTGGCTGGGATTACAGGCGCCCACCACCATGCCCAGCTAATTTTTGTATTTTTAGTAGAGATAGGGTTTCACCATGTTGGCCAGGCTGGTCTCAAACTCCTGACCTCAGGCGATCCGCCCGCCATGGCATCCCAAAGTGCTGGGATTACAGGCGTGAACCACTGAGTCTGGCCTGAATGCTCCTTAAACACATCAGGCACACCTCTGCCTCAGGGCCTTTGCACTGCCTGTTCCTGCTACCTGGAAGACCATATGATTCACTCCCTAACTTCTCCAAGTGTTGACTCAAATGTCATCTCTTCTCTGAGGGCCTCCAATAGCTTCCCCATCACTTGCCATCCCACGTCCCTTGGGTTTTTTTTTTGTTTGTTTTGAGACAGAGTTTTGCTCTTGTCACCCAATGGCATGATCTCTGGCTCACTGCACCCTCCGCCTCCCAGGTTCAAGTGATTCTCCCACCTCAGCCTCCAGAATAGCTGGGATTAAAGGCATGTGCCACCACACCCAGCTAATATTTTGTACTTTTTTAGTAGAGATGGAGTTTCACCATGTTGGCCAGGCTGGTCTTGAACCCCTTACCTCAAATGATCCGCCTGCCTTGGCCTCCCAAAGTGCTGGGATTACAGGCATGAGCCACCATGCCCGGCCTCTTTTTTTTTTTTTTTCCCAGACAAGGTGGCACTCTGTCACCATATAGTGATGCAACCACGGCTCACTGCAGCCTTCACCTCCTGGGTTCAAGTGATCCTCCTGCCTCAGCCTCCCGAGTAGCTGGGAGTACAGGCATACACCAACACACCCACTCATTTTTGTATTATTATTATTATTTTTTGAGACGGAGTCTCGCTCTGTCGCCCAGGCTGGAGTGCAGTGGCGCCATCTCGGCTCACTGCAAGCTCCACCTCCCGGGTTCACACCATTCTCCTGCCTCAGCCTCCCGAGTAGCTGGGACTACAGGCACCCGCCACCATGCCCAGCTAACTTTTTTTTTGTATTTTTTAGTAGAGACGGGGTTTCACCATGTTAGCCAGGATGGTCTCAATCTCCTGACCTTGTGATCCGCCCGCCTCAGCCTCCCAGAGTGCTGGGATTACAGGCGTGAGCCACCGCACCTGGCCTCATTTTTGTATTTTTGCGGAGACAGGGTCTCCCTATGTTGCCCAGGCTGGTCTCAAACTCCTGGGGTCAAGCAGTCCTCCCGCCTCAGCCCCCCAAGATGCTGGGATTATAGACGTGAGCCACCATACCCAGCCTGATTGTATCTCTTACCAGAATGCCCACTCCACAAGGGTGGATACTGTTTTCTGTTTTGATCAGTGCTGTGACCACTGGGGACTACCCAGAACTGGGCCTAACACACAGCAGGCACTCAATAAATATTTTTCAAATGAGTGAATGATGACTAAGTTACGCATTTGGAACCAGACAGACCCCGGCGCGGATACTGCTGTGCCAACCATGGCCATGAAGCCTCTCTGTGACTAATTTCCTCACTGGGGCACTATGAAGGTTCAGCAAGCAGCTGACCATATCCTGACTTTATCCTTAGCATGGACCCCGTGCACAATCAGCTCTTCATAAACATCCGTCTCCTCTGGCCAGGCGCAGTGGCTGACCCCTGTAATCCCAGCGCTTTCGGAGGCCGAGGAGGAAGCATGGCTTGAGCCCAGGATTTCAAGACCAGCCTGGGCAACAGAGTGAGACCCAGCCTCCACAAAGAATAGAAAAAAAATGGCCGGGTGCGGTGGCTCACTCCTGTAATCCCAGCACTTTGGGAGGCAGAGGCGGGCAGATCACTTGAGCTCAGGAGTTCAAGACCAGCGTGGCCAACACAGTGAAATCCCATCTCTACTAAAAACACAAAAATTAGCTGGGCATGGTGGTGTGTACCTGTAATCCCAGCTACTCTGGAGCCTGAGGCAGGAGAGTTGCTCGAACCTGGGAGATACAGGTTGCAGTGAGCCAAGACTGCGCCACTGTATTCCAGCCTGGGTGATAGAGCAAGACTTTGTTTCAAAACAAAACAAAACAACTCAGCCAGGTGTGGTGGTGAGCACCTGTAGTCCCAGCTACTCAGGAGGCTGAGGTGAAAGGATCACTTGAGCCCAGGAAGTAGAGGCTGCAATAAACTAAAATTGTGCCACTGCAATCCAGCCTGGGTGACAGAGTAAGACTCAGTCTCGAAACAAAAACAAGGCTAGGCGCAGTGGCTCATGCCTGTAATCCTAGCACTTTGGGAGGCTGAGGTGGGCAGATCATGAGGTCAGGAGTTCGAGACCAGCCTGATCAACATGGTGGAACCCCATCTCTACTAAAAATACAAAAATTAGCTGGGCGTGGTGGTGCACACCTGTAATCCCAGCTACTCAGGAGGCTGAGGCAGCAGAATCGCTTGAAGCTGGGAGGCGGAGGTTGCAGTGAGCCCAGATCGTGCCACTGCGCTCCAGCCTGGGCGAGAGTGAGACTCCGTCTCAAAAACAAAAAGAAAAACAAATCTCTCTCCTCTCAGAGCCCCACCCACCCCACGCCTCCCCGGCCGGGTTGAGACTCACCGAGCATTTGATGTTCATGCGGGAATACAGCATGGACGCAATCTCACTCTGCCCCGCGTCCAAGGCCACCATCAGAGCTGTGCTCCCATCCTGCAAAGTATCCAGTGCTATGAATGACGTCCCCACGCTGTGCTCCCGCCCTCCCCGGGGTGCACCTGGTTGGAGACTCACGCGATCTGTGAGTGAGATGTCACAGCTGGGTACAGCCAGCAGCAGCCCTGCAATCTCCTTGTGGCCGTGCTCACAGGCGCACATGAGGGCCGTGGAGCCATCATCATCTTGCACATTGATGTCTGCCTCACAGGCCAGCAGGGCTTTGACAACGTCCACCCGCCCGTGGCTGACTGCCAGCATCAGGGCCGTCTGTCCTGCCTGGGGAGGGCAAGGGACAGGATTATGGCTCATGCAGGCCCCAGAGCAGGTCACCCCCTGCTCTAGAACCTGCTGTAGCTCCCACATACTCTGATGGTGAAATGTACCCTCAACTCGCTCCTCTCCCCCTGAATCTCAAACAACCCTCCCACCACCAGGGGAGTAATCAATCCATAGAGACAGAAAGCAGATGAGGGGTTGCCAGAGGCTGGGAGAAGTGGGGGCAGAGGAAATGAGGATGAATACAGGTTTCCTTTGGGGGTGAAGAGAACGTTCTGGAACTAGATGGAGGTGTTGGTTGCACAACAGGGTGAATGTATTTCACGCCAGTAGGGCTTTTGGTTTTCTTTTGCTTTATTTTAGAGACGGGGTCTTGCTCTGTTGCCCAGGTTGGCGTGCAGAGGCATGATTGCAGCTTGGTACAGCCTCGACCTCCCCAGGCTCAGGTGATCCTCCCACCTCAGCCTCCCGAGTAGCTGAGACTGTTGGCATGCACCACAATGCCTGGCTGATTTTTGTATTTTTTGTACAGATAGGGTTTTGCCATGTTGCCCAGCCTAACTGTTCACTTTAAAAGGGTTAATTATTTTTTTGTTTTTGGAGACAGAGTCTCGCTCTTTTGCCAGGCTGGAGTGCAGTGGCGCAATCTCAGCTCACTGCAACCTCCGCCTCCTGGGTTCAAGCAACTCTCCTGCCTCAGCCTCCTGAGTAGCTGAGATGATAGGCGTATGCCACTACGCCCACCTAATTTTTGTATTTTTAGTAGAGATGGAGTTTCACCATGTTGGCCAGGATGGTCTCGATTTCTTCACCTCGTGATCCACCAGCCTCGGCCTCCCAAAGTGCCGGGATTACAGGCGTGAGCCACTGTGCCCAGCCTAAAAGGGTTAATTCTGGGCACTGTGGCTTACGCCTGTAATCCTGGCACTTTGGGAGGCCGAGGTGGGAGGACTGCTTGACGCCAGGAGTTAGAGATCAGCCTGGGCAACAGAGCGAGACCACATCTCTAGCAAAAAAATAAATAAAATACAGCCTGAGCAACTTGGCAAAACCCCATCTCTTAAAAAAAAAAAAAAAATTAGCCGGGCATGGTGCCACATGCATGCTTGTAGTCCCAGCTACTTGGTGGCCTGAGGTGGGAGGACTGTTTGATCATGAGAGGTCAAGGCTGCAGCAAGCTGTGATTGTACCACTGCACTCCAGCCTGGGTGACAAAGTGAGACCCTGTCTCAAAAAATAAAAAATAGAAATAAAATAAAATAAAAAGTTAGAAATAAAGGGGTAAATCTTATGTTTTGTGAATTTCACCTTCTTTTCTTTCTTTTTAAATAGAGAGGAGGTATGCGGGGGGGAGCGTCTCTAGGTTCCTCAGGCTGGTCTCGAACTCCTGACCTGAAGCAATTCTCCCGCTTTGTTTTCCCAAAGTGCTGGGGTTACAGGCATGAGTCACCTTGGTGAGCCTCACCTTAATTTTTTTTTTTTTTTTTTTTTTTGAGATGGAGTCTTGCTCTGTCACCCAGGCTGGAGTGCAGTGGCGCGATCTTGGCTCACTGCAACCTCTGCCTCCTGGTTCAAGCGATTCTCCTGCCTTGAGTAGCTGGGATTACAGGTGCATGCCACCACGCCCAGCTAATTTTTGTATTTTTTTTTTTTAGTAGAGATGGGGTTTCACCATGTTGGTCAGACTGGTCTCGAACTACTGACCTTGTGATCCGCCTACCTCGGCCTCCCAAAGCGCTGGGATTACAGGCGTAAGCCACCGTGCCTGGCCAATTTTTTTTTTTTTTTTTTTTGAGACAGAGTCTCACTCTGTAGCTCAGGCTGGGGTACAGTGGTGTGATCTCAGCTTACTGCAACTTCCACTTCCCAGGTTCAAGCAATTCTCCTGCCTCAGCCTCCTGAGTGGCTGGGATTATACGCACATGCCACCATGCCCAGCTAATTGTTTTATATTTTAATAAAGACAGGGTTTCACCATGTTGGTCAGGCTGGTCTCGAACTCCTAACCTCAGATGATCCACCCACCTTGGCCTCCCACAGTGCTGGGATTATAGGCATGAGCCACGGTGCCCGGCCTTAATTTTTTGAAAATGAAGCCACTAAAAAAATCTCTTGGAAATTAAAACAAAATTAAATCAATAAAGATAAAGCAGGGTTATGCCTGTTATGGCCTGTCACAGCTCCCTGTTTTGTTCCTTTGCTATCTTCAGGCTGTTGGCAATCCCTCTCCTCCTCACTGTCCCCAGTGGGTCCTGGCTTCCCTGCTCTTTTGCCCACACACCTGTCCATAAGCCCCAGTCACCTGCACAGTACCTGTTTCTGCTTCCCAACACACAGCCAAAGAGTGCGCTCAGACCAGGAATCAGGCCACGCCACTTCGGCTTAAACTCCCCTGGTGGTTTCCTGCAGCCCTGAGGCCAAACTGGCTCAACTCCCGGTGCTCCCTGAAATGCTTATGGCTTGAAGCACGGGCTAGTTAGTGAGCTTCAGGAGACCATGCCTGCTTGTTCACTGTTTGAATCCCGAGTGTACAGCCCAGGGAACCCAGCTGCTGCTCAATGAACTGTCCAGCAGGATGTGGGACGGGGTCATATTAAGAAAGGTAAGGACCCCCATATCCTCCACTCCTTCCAGTTTCCACAAGAAGGTCCTGTGTCAGAGACAGCCTGGCCATGAAGAGCAGGGCTCTGGAGCTAGACCACCTGGGTTTGGGCCTGTCACTCAGCCGGGATGTCATAAAGTAGGAAGAACAGCCTGGTTCTGCAGCAGCAGGGGGTCCCATACCTGGCTGGCTTTGGCATTGACGTCACCGAGCCGGAAGAGCTGAAGGACAGTCTCGATGTCGTCCTGGGTCTTCAGGGTGGCCAGAGCGGTGAGCATAATAGGGCTGTAGCCAGCACGGTTCTGTTTGTCCACCTTGCAGACACCTAAGAGGGGTGGTGTGAACCCTCAGACCAGGCATCTGTGCTAGTGGACTGCCCCAAGCAACGTGGGTATCATGTCTCCTCCATCAGTCTAGGCATGCCCTAATCCCTCCCTTTTCTCAGAGGACCCCACTCTACCCCAGAGGCCTCCATCTCCATTGGGTCACCCCATTACACCAGGGGCTCCTAAAGTTGGAGACGGTCCCTCCTCCATCAGATTTGGGGCCCCGATGCTGGCATCTATATTTAGGGCTGAGAATAGGAACTGGGTCTCCCCCGTTAATTTTGGAACAGCCATTTACCCTCAGACTGGCCCATGTCTCCCCCATCAGATTGTGGGCCCTGAGTCCTTCATCAGCCTGGGAGGCTGTCTCCCCCAATCAAAGAGGGAAGGGCAAGTTTCTTCCTGCCAAACTGAGGGCCACATCTTCTTTCTAAGCCCAAGACTTGAGGACGCATCCTTCTCTTAGACCAGGGCTCCAGAGATGTCACCTCCATCATGCAGGCATGTTTGGGGATGCTGGAGGGCCACATGTTTTCCCTAACATCATTTCTGCCTTTTCCATTACGCTGGCTAAAGGTAGGGCCCGTGCCTCCCCCACCAGACTGGGGAGGCAGTGTCTCCTCCATCAGACTGGGAGGACAGCATCTCCCGCATAAGACCAGGAGGGTGGAGTCTCTGCTATCAGACTAGGAGAGTTATGTTTCCCTCGTTAGACTGGGAAGGTGGTGTCTCACTCATTAGACTAGGAGGGCAGTGTCTCCACTATTAGACTGGGAAGGCAGCCTCTCCTCTATCAGACTGGGAGGGCCACATTCCCCCTACTGGGAAGGTGTCTCCTCCATTAAACTAGGCAGGTGGTGTCTCCCCCACATCAGACTGGAAGGGTGGCATCTCCTCTATCAGACTGGGAAGGGAGCATCTCCTCCATCAGACTGGGAGTGCCATATACCCCCACCATTGAACTGGGAAGGCGCTGCCTCCTCTATCAAACTGGAAGGCTGGTGTCCCTCCACATCTGAGTGGAAGGTGGACTGGGAGAGAGGTGTTCCCTCTATTATACTGAGAAGGCCGCGACTCCTCCATCATCTTCCCCACCAGACGGGGAGGGCAGCATCTTCCCTATCAGACTGGGCATGGCGGACAGCCGGCTGCTTTAGAGTCGCCTTGTCCTCCCCGCTGGGCTCACCGCTATCGAGCAGCTGCTGCACCACGGGGAAGTTGGCATGAGACACGGAGTAGTGCAGCGCCGTGTTGCCGTTGCTGTCGGCGATGTTGACCACGTAGTCCAGCAGCCGCGCAGACATGGCCCGGAACGTGACCAGGTGCCGCCGCACCAGCTCGGCGTGTGCATCGCTGCGGCAGGCCAGGCGCAGCCACTCCTGCAGCACTGTGGTGTAGGCCACTTTCTGTAGGCAAGTCAGGTGGGAGAGGACATGAGGGCAGGGGAGGCCCACTGGGATACCCCCAACCGCAGACGGGCCCCCCTGAAGCAAAGCGTGGTGCCCTTGTCCTGGAAAAGGATCTCAAGGGAAGTGCAAGCGCTCCCAGAGGGAAGTATAGACATCTCTGTCCCAATAAGACCCTTGGAGTGGCCGGGCGCAGTGGCTCAAGCCTGTAATCCCAGCACTTTGGGAGGCCGAGACGGGCGGATCACGAGGTCAGGAGATCGAGACCATCCTGGCTAACACGGTGAAACCCCGTCTCTACTAAAAAATACAAAAAACTAGCCGGGCGAGGTGGCGGGCGCCTGTAGTCCCAGCTACTCGGGAGGCTGAGGCAGGAGAATGGCCTAAACCCAGGAGGCGGAGCTTGCAGTGAGCTGAGATCCGGCCACTGCACCCCAGCCTGGGCGACAGAGCGAGACTGTGTCTCAAAAAAAAAAAAAAAAAAAAGACCCTTGGAGTGGGGTGTGGACTTTGCAATCCCCAACATGTTCCCCGAGGAAGGTGTGAGCACCTCCACCCTGGATATAATTACTCTGTCTCTCTCTCTCTTTTTTTTGTGTGTGAGACAGAGTCTCGTTCTGTTGCCTAGGCTGGAGTGCAGTGACATGATCAGGACTCACCGCAGCCTCAACCTCCTAGGCTCAAGCCATCCTCTCGTCTCTGCCTCCCAAGTACCTGGGACCACAGACATGCACCACTATGCCCGGCTAATTTTTAAAAGAATTTGTAGAGGCTGAATGCAGTGGTTCACGCCTGTAATCCCAGCACTTTGGGAGGCTAAGGCAGGCGGATCACTTGAGGTCATGAGTTTGAGACCATCCTGCCCAACATGGTGAAACCCTGTCTCTACTCAAAATATGAGAAAATTAACCAGACGTGGTGGCACACTCCTGTAGTCCCAGCTACTTGGGAGGCTGAGGCAGGAGAATGGCGTAAACCCGGGAGGTGGAGCTTGCAGTGAGCTGAGATCCGGCCACTGCACTCCAGCCTGGGCGACAGAGCAAGACTCCATCTCAAATAAATAAATAAATAAATAAATAAATAAATAAAATAATTTGTTTATAGAAATGGGGTCTCACTATGTTGCCCAGGCTGGTCTTGAACTCCTGGCCTCAAGTGATCCTCCTGCCTTGGCCTCCCAAAGCAATAGGATGACAGGCATGAGCCACCACACCCGGCCCTGGTTATAATCTCCAAAGTCAAGTGTAGGTGCCCCAAAAGGGAAATCTGGATGCCCCGCCCCTGAAGCCCCCAGGAAGAACAGCAACCTAAGGCCAGGGTTGGCCAGTGAGTGTTCGTCCTCCCTATCTCCCTCGCCTCTCTCCGAGGCCCATTACTTGAGCACCACCCACCCCCAAGCTCTGGGCTTGGGTCTCAGGGTCCCCACTAGGCAGAAGCAGGAAGTCACTGAGGATGAGAAGAGGCCACGGGTGGGGTGGAGGTAGGAGTGCGGGTGGGGATCGTACCAGCTCCCGCTCCGTGAGGGCGTTGGGATTGTCCAGGTACTTTTCCAGGGCCAAGCAGGCTGAGATGAGATCAGGGCTTAGCTCCATCCTGCCAGGAACAGACAAAGCAGGGGACTAAGTAAGCCCCCAGCCCCCTGCATTCTCCCCCAAAATCCTCACATCCCGCTGTGGTGCCTGGGAAGGGACTTGACATTCTGTACCACGTCACTTACACTAGGGTCACCTGAATGGTGGCATCTCAGACCCTCCTTCACCGAGGACACACATTTACATTGCACCCCAAGGGGCAGATGTGGGGAACACGCAGACCCCCAAGGGAGAGTGGACACCAAGCCAAAGTTTATTCCAAATGCCCATTGGCAGATGGAAAATATTTCCCAAGGGCAAATTTTTTCACCAGGGGAATGAAAAAGAGACATAAATAGAACAGGCAGGTAGAGGAAACGTCCCAAAGTAGGTGGGTGACTTCAGGATAAACTTTGGCTGGCTAGCCGGGCGCGGTGGCTCAAGCCTGTAACCCCAGCACTTTGGGAGGCCGAGACGGGCGGATCACGAGGTCAGGAGATCAAGACCATCCTGGCTAACACAGTGAAACCCTGTCTCTACTAAAAAATACAAAAAACTAGCCGGGCGAGGTGGCGGGCACCTGTAGTCCCAGCTACTTGGGAGGCTGAGGCAGGAGAATGGCGTAAACCCGGGAGGTGGAGCTTGCAGTGAGCTGAGATCTGGCCACTGCACTCCAGCCTGGGCGACAGAGCCAGACTCCATCTCAAAAAAACAAAAACAAAAACAAAAACAAAAACAAAAACAAAAAAACAAAAAAACCCACAAAAAAAACAAAAAAACTTTGGCTGGCCCCCCAAATCCTAACCCCGGCAGCCCAAAATACTTCCACCAGGCCCTTTAGCAAAGCCTCCAGAACTTCAGATGCCCAGAAGGGGCAAGTGCTTGTTTGCTAATTCAGACTAAAGTATGCATGACTGATAGGAAGGTCCTTCGAAGGGCTTGAATGGTGAGGTTTGAGGCAGAGGTCATCCACCCCCGGCCCTGCCTGAATCCCTCCCACCCAGAAAACGGACCTGATCTCCTCCTCCGTGTTTGATCCTGATGCCCCCTCAGCAGTGGGTATGTGTTGAGATTCTCGAGATAGCTGGCATTCCTGCCGGCTAGTCTTGGCCACGGCCGTCCCTGCAGGCCTGAGCTGGGGGGCTTCGGCCACACTCGGAACCCTCTCCCTTGGCTCTGGGGCCTCGTTCTCTGTGCTGTCGTTGTCTGAGATGTTCTCTGCCGTGCTGGAGTCCTCCGATGATGACTCATACCTGGGGAGGTACAAGCGGGGCAGGGGAGACGCTGCAGATGGGATGAGAAATGGTGGGAAAGGAAGGCAGGAATCCGGTGACCTGACCTCTGTGGGCCTCAGCTTCCCCATCTGTTCAATGGCAGTGTTGACATTCTGGGGCTGTGCCATGTAGTTTACAGCAACTGGTATACAGTAAGCGCTCAATAAACATTAGCAGTGATTGTGATCATGCTTGGGGGGAGGGGCACTGCTTTTCACCTGCTGCCCTTCGACATTTCTAGCATACCCACCCTCTTTTTTTTTTTGAGACAGAGTCCTGCTCTGTTGCCCAGGCTGGAGTGCAGTGGTGCTCACTGCAACCTCCACCCCTCCACCTCCTGGGTTCAAGCAATTCTCCTGCCTCAGCCTCCCGGGTAGCTGGGATTACAGGAGCCTGCCATCACGCATGGCTAATTTTTGTATTTTTAGTAGAGACAGAGTTTCACTATTTGGCCAGCCTGGTCTCGAACTTCTGAATGCAAGTGATCTGCCCACCTCGGCCTCCCAAAGTGTTGGGATTACAGGTGTGAGCCACTGCACCCAGCCATATCTCCAGCCTTTTTAAGATAGGGTCTGACTTTTGCCCAGGCTGGACTGTAGTGGTGTGATCTTGGCTCACTGAAACCTCTGCCTCCTGGGTTCAAGTGATTCTTCTGCCTGAGCCTCCCAAATAGCTGGGACTACAGGTTCGCACCACTGTGCTCAGCTAATTTTTGTATTCTTTTAGTAGAGACAGGGTTTCGCCATGTTGGCCAGGCTGATTGCAAACTCCTGAGCTCAGGCGATCCGCCTGCCTCAGCATCCCAAAATGCTGGGATTAAAGAAAGGTGTAAGCCATTGCGCACAGCCGCCTCTAGCCTCTTTTTTTTTTTTTTTTTTTTTTTTTTTTTGAGACGGAGTCTCGCTCTGTCACCCAGGCTGGAGTGCAGTGGCCGGATCTCAGCTCACTGCAAGCTCCTCCTCTCGGGTTCACGCCATTCTCCTGCCTCAGCCTCCCGAGTAGCTGGGACTACAGGCGCCCGCCACTTCGCCCGGCTAGTTTTTTGTATTTTTTAGTAGAGACGGGGTTTCACCGTGTTAGCCAGGATGGTCTCGATCTCCTGACCTCATGATCCGCCCGTCTCGGCCTCCCAAAGTGCTGGGATTACAGGCTTAAGCCACCGCGCCCGGCCTAGCCTCTTTTTTTTTGAGATGGAGTGTCGCTCTGTCACCCAGGCTGGAGTGCAATGGTGCAATCTCGGTTCACTGCAACCTCTGTCTCCTGGGTTCAAGCGATTCTCCTGCCTCAGCCTCCCAAGTAGCTGAGACTATAGGCACCCACCACACCCAACTATTTTTTGTATTTTTAACAGAGATGGAATTTCACCATGTTGGCTAGGCTGGTCTCAAACTCCTGAACTCAAGTGATCTACACGCCTCAGCCTCCCAAAGTGCTGGGAGGACAGATGTGAGCCACTGTGCCTGGCCACTTCTAACCCTATTAAACACAGGTGATTCAGACCTCCTGTTCCACTGCAAATAGGGCTCTCTCGTGTTTCTTGCTGGCTCTGGACAAAACCTAATCAAGCTTCTAGGCTCGGCATTCAAGGCCCCAAACCAACCATCACTCCCTGCCTCCCACTTCTCATGTCACTCTGCTTTCCTGCCTCTGAGCCTTTACCCATGCTATGCCCCTGCCAGGAGAGCCCTCCTCGTGCCCTCTCTCTTCGCCTTGCTAGCTCCTACTTCTCCCGCAGCACCTGCGTCTCCTCCTTCTGGGACTCCCCTAGGGCCACCTGTGTCTTTCCTGAGGCCCGGTACCACCTGAGTGTTCCCCATCATGGCTCCAACCACAACCTGATGAGTGGCTCCAACCACCCATCTGTGCCCAGCTGCCCACTGTACCAGGAGCTCTATTAAGGCAGGAAGCTGAGTCCGGCACCTTCTGTGGGGTAGAGCTGTGCAGTGGTTACACCTTGAGTTCTTTTTTTTTTTTTTTTTTGAGACGGAGTCTCACTCTGTCGCCCGGGCTGGAGTACAGTGGCCGGATCTCAGCTCACTGCAAGCTCCGCCTCCCGGGTTTACGTCATTCTCCTGCCTCAGCCTCCTGAGTAGCTGGGACTACAGGCGCCTGCCACCTCGCCCGGCTAGTTTTTTGTATTTTTTTTTAGTAGAGACGGGGTTTCACTGTGTTAGCCAGGATGGTCTCGATCTCCTGGCCTCGTGATCCGCCCGTCTCGGCCTCCCAAAGTGCTGGGATTACAGGCTTGAGCCACCGCGCCCGGCCAGCACACCTTGAGTTCTTGAGCCAGGGCACCTGGGGCTGACTCCTGGGTCACTGAGTGAGCTCCAGCAACGCGCTCAGCCTCCCCGTGCCTCAGTTTCCTCATCTCTGTATTGTGGTTTGATTAAACGAATTAACCAAAGCAAGGGGCTTGGAATGAGGAAATTAGGAGGCTCTCGTGCATGGATGAATGGAGGAGGGGCAGGAAGTGTGGGGGGAGTGGGGGTCTTCTCCTCTCACCCGCCGTTGACCCCCACAAACTGGAGGCTCCTCCGGTGGGCCGTGGGGTCTGCAACCTCCTCTTTCCGTTTCATGATAGATCGCACGCCTGCTGGGGGCCCGCCTGGAGGGGAGAACAGAGGAGGTGTTGTGAGAATCCTTCAGGGCCAGACTCCAAGCTGGTGCCATCTGGGTGCCCCATCCCTCTTGGCAGCCACCCACCACTTACCGGCGCCCCCGGCCTCCTCGGTCTCTCGGGAGGCTGCTTGCCTGGTGGGCTCCCTGTGGGTGGTGTCCCGGGCAGGCTCTCGGCCTGTGGTCTTCTCAGGCTGTGTAAGGGAGGCTACTTTGGACCCTGGGGGTGACGAGGACGATTCGGCAGTAACTTGTGGGAGGCCTGGAGGGACAGGAAATGGGGTGTCTGCTCTTGGTCATAAAAGCCAAACCACCACAGCCTGATAGCTCCTGCCCTGCGGGTCATACACCCTGGGCCAGGAGCTGTAACAGGGCTGATTTTTGTTTTACCACAGCCAGTCTTCCTTGCCCTCGAAGGGAAGTCGGATTATTACAGATGAGGAAACTGAGGCGCGGAGCTGCCAAGATCACCCCTTGAGCAGGTGGCAGAATGCAGTTCCAAGCTGTTTGGTGCCTGCCCAGCAGTTAGTCAGGGACAAGTGACAATCCTGTGGTCCTATATTCCTGGCTCGAGCCTGAGTGATCTCTAAAAATAAGGTTCGGCCAGGCACAGTGGCTCACGCCTGTAATCCCAGCACTTTGGGAGGCCGAGGCGGGCGGATCACCTGAGATCAGAAGTTCGAGACCAGCCTGGCTAACATGGTGAAACCCTGTCTCTACTTTAGTCGGGCGTGGTGGTGCACACCTGTCATTCTAGCTACTTAGGAGGCTGAAGCAGGAGAATTGCTTGAACCTGGGAGGCGGAGGTTGCAGTGAGCAGAGATCATGCCATTGCACTCCAGCCTGGGCAACAGAGCAAGACTCTGCCTCTTAAAAAAATAAATAAATAAAAATAAATCAGATAAAAACACGTCTTCGCTGCTGGGCACAGTGGCTGATGCCTGTAATCCCAGCACTCTGGGAGGCTGAGGCGGGCAGATCATGAGGTCAGGAGTTCAAGACCAGCCTGGCCAACATGGTGAAACCCTATCTCTACTAAAAATACAAAAATTAGCTGGGCGTGGTGGGGTGGGGATGACTGTAATCCCAGCAACTAGGGAGGCTGAGGCAGGAGAATTGCTTGAACCAGGGAGGCAGAGGTTGCAGTGAGCCGAGATCACACCACTGCACTCCAGCCTGGGTGACAGAGCGAGACTCCTTCTTGAAAATAAAAAAAAAAATTAAAAAAAAAAAACACATCCTGACTAAAAAAACGAAACAAAACAAAAGACAACAAAACAAAACACCCACCCAGGTTGGTCTGAGGACAAAGGTGACTTCCTGGACGCTGAGGTCCTGGACTGCCAGTCACGGCGTGGAATAAAAGTCGTTTCCTTTTCGTGTAGCCACCAATGTCTTGGAATCCACTCAGGTCCCCCCCAGGCTGCTTTTTAAGACAGGGTTTCACTCCCTTCACCCAAGCTTGAATGCAGTGATGCGATCTCGGCTCACTGTAACCTGTGCCTCCGGAGTTCAAGTGATTCTCCTGCCTCAGCCACCGAGTGGCAGGCAGTAAAGGCACATGCCACTGTGTCCGGCTAATTTTCTGTAATTTTTGTAGAGATGGGGTTTCACTGTGTTGCCCAGGCTGGTCTTGAACTCCTGAGCTCAAGTGATCTGCCTTCCAAAGTGCTGGGATTACAGGCTGAGCAGCACCGCCCAGCCCATGCGTGCCTTCTGTGTCAGCATTTCCTCGGGGCTTCCCCTTCCTGTCCCCCGGGGCGCCAACTCTGAAGACCAATTAATTTGAATTCCCTTTAATGGATAAAAAGGTTGTTGGTTTTTTTTTTTTTTTCTTTGTGACAGGGTCTTGTTATATTATCCAGGCTGCTCCTGAACTCCAGAGCTCAAGGAATCCTTCCACCTCAGCCTCTCGCATAGCTGGGATTATAAGCGTGAGCCACTATGCCCAGCCTTAAATTTGTTTTGCCATATACAGTGACTTCATGAGGCCCACAGGCAACATTCAAGTTTAGTACAGAACAGTGACCAAATGCTGGACGCAGGCAAAGAGTAACATAGACAGGGCTGGTTGCATGAGACACTCGGTCATCAGCACGGCCAACAGCATCCCCAGACCAGGGTGTGGCCAGCTCAGACCACAGAAAACATAAAAACCATGCCAGAGCCAGGGCTTGAACTCATGAGTGGGGAACCGAGCGAGAGGAAATGCCAGTTGCTATGTCAGTCTCTTGATTTTTCTTTTTAAATTTGGCAATAAATTCACATGAAATAAACAAACATACTGCGTGGCCAGGAGACGGATTCACAATGTCAATCTCTGCCCAAAGTGCAGGGCGCCTAACTTGAAATCCTGGGAGAGGCCGGGCGCGGTAGCTCACGCTTGTAATCCCAACACTTTGGGAGGCTGAGGTGGGTGGATCACTTGAAGTCAGGAGTTAAGAGACCAGCGTGGCCAACATGGCAAAACCCCATCTCTACTAAAAATACAAAAATTAGCCGGGCATGGTGGTGCACATTTGTAATCCCAGCTACTTGGAAGGCTGAGGCAGGAGAATCGCTTGAACCTGGGAGGCGGAGGTTGCAGTGAGCAGAGATCATGCCACTGTACTCCAGCCTGGGGGATAGAGCGGGACTCTGTCTCCAAAAAAAAAAAAAATCCTGGGAGAGCCAAAAAATGAGGTGGAGCAATGTTATGCTAAGTGAAAGAAGCCAGATGCAAAAGGGACAAAAACATTGCATGATTCCATTCACAGGAGGTCCCTAGAGTTGCCAAGATTAATTATTATTATTATTATTATTAGATACAGTCTTGCTCCATTGTCCAGGCTGGACTGCAGTGGCGCAATCTCAGCTCATCGCAACCTCTGCCTCCCGGGTTCAAGTGATTCTCCTGCCTCAGCCTCCTGAATAGTTGGGACTACAGGTGCCCACCACCATGCCTGGCTGATTTTTGTGTTTTTACTAGAGACAATGTTTCACCAAGTTGGCCAGGGTGATCTCGAACTCCTGACCTCAAGTGATCCATCTGCCTCAGACTCCAAAAGTGCTGGGGTTACAGGTGTGGACCACTGCGCCCGGCCCTAGAGTTGTCAGATTTAAACAGACAGAAAATAGAATGGTGGGTGCCAGGGGCTGGGGGAAGGAGAATGGGAGTGAGTGTTTAATGGGGACAGAGTTTCAGTTTGGAAAGATAAGAAAGTTCTAAAGATAGATGGTGGTGATGGTTGTGCAATAGTGTGAATGGGCTGGACATGGTGGTTCACACCTATAATCCTAGGACTTTGGGAGGCTGAGGGGGGAGGATCACTTGAGCCCAGGAGTGTGAAACCAGTTTGGGCAACATAGGGAGATCCTGTCCCTAACAAACACAAGAAAAAACACACACAAACAAACGATGCAAATGTACTTAATGCCATTGAATTATATACTCAAAAATGGATAAGATGGTTAAATTTTTTTTTTTTTGGACGGAGTCTTGCTTTGTCGTCTAGGTTGGAGTGCAGTGATGTAATCTCGACTCACTGCAACCTCTGCCTCCCGGATTCAAGCAATTCTTCTTGAGTAGCTGGGATTACAGGCGTGTGCCACCACGCCCAGCTAATTTGTATTTTTAGTAGAGACGGGGTTTCGCCATGTTGGCCAGGTTGGTCTCGAACTCCTGACCTTAAATGATCCGCCCGCCTCAGCCTCCCAAAGTGCTGGGATTACAGGCGTCAGCCACCACGCCTGGCCAGATGGTAAATTTTATGTTTTATCTATGTTACCACAATATTTTAAATGGTGAAAAAATTTTGAGAGGCTGAGGCAGGAGGATCGCTTGAGGCCAGGAGTTGAAGACCAGCCTGGGTAAGAGCGCAAGACTCTATCTCTACAATTAAAAAATTAGCCAGGTGTGGTGGAGTGTGCCTATAGTCCTAACTACTCCGGACTATACTTGGCTGAGATGAGAGCATTGCTTGAGCCCGGGAGTTTGAAGTTACATTGAGCTATGACAGCACTGCTGTACTCCAGCCTGGGTGACGGAGTGAGACCCTATGTTTTTTGGTTTTTTTTTTTTGAGACGGAGTTTTGCTCTTGTTGCCCAGGCTGGAGTGCAATGGCGTGATCTCGGCTCACTGCAACCTCCACCTCCCAGGTTCAAGCGATTCTCCTGCCTCAGCCTTCCCAAGTAGCTGGGATTATAGGCATGCGCCACCAAGCCTGGCTAATTTTGTATTTTTAGTAGACATGGGGTTTCTCCGTGTGGGTCAGGCTGGTCTCGAACTCCTGACCTCAGGTGATCCACTCACCTCAGCCTCCCAAAGTGCTGGGATTACAGGCGTGAGCCACTGCGCCCAGCCTAGACCCTATATTAAAAAAAAAAAAAAAGGCAGGCGCAGTGGCTCACGACTGTAATCCCAGGACTTTGGGAGGCTGAGGCAGGCAGACCACAAGGTTAGGAGATTGAGAACATCGTGGCTAACATGGTTAAACCCCATCTCTACTAAAAATATAAAAAATTAGCCAGGTGTGGTGGCATGCACCTGTAGTCCCAGGTACTTGGGAGGCTGGGGCAGGAGAATCGCTTGAACCCAGGAGGCAGAGATTGCATTGAGCCGAAATTATGACACTGAACTCCAGCCTGGGTGACAGAGTGAGACTCTGTCTCAAAAAAAAAAAAAAAAAGTGAAAAAAATAAAAACATACAAACTAGAGTAGAACCAAAGCCCATTCTGCCCCAACAGAAAAGTAGGCAGTGACTTCAAAACCTGGGATGGCTCCTTCCAGTCTAAGGAATTCAAGGTTAGACACAGAATGCTAAAATAACAACAACAAGTAATAATAAAATTGATCATACTTCTTATTGTTATCCCACTGGGGAATGGTGCCAACTGATACTAAAATTCACACAAAAGAACTAAAGTCCATTGATGAGCTAAGACAATCCTACAGAAAAAGAGCAAAGATGGAGTCGTTGGTCTGTGAGAGAGTTAAACATATTTCAAAGTCACAACCATGAGAACAGAAGGGCATTTTTGCATTAACAAATGGACCAATGGGAGAGAGAAGACAGCCCAGCACAGGCTCCAATCTCTGGGCACTGAGGGTAAGACAGAAGAGGTTACCACAAGCCAGTGGGAGACGGTGGATTCTGTGGTGTGGTTTTGGGAGAAGCAGCTTACTTTACATGAGAAGAGCCAAGCTGGATCCCTGTCTCACACCGTACACAAGAAAGAAATTGTGAAGAATTAAGATGAAAGTACAACTACAAAGCTAAAGGGAAATAATGTAGCAGAGTATCAGGAACTCAGGAAGGGGAAAGATTCATTCATTCATTCATTCATTCATTCATTCAGTGACAGGGTCTCACTCTATTGTCCAGGCTGGAGTGCAGCGGCATGATCACAGCTCACTCCAGCTTTGAACTCCTGGGCTCAAGTGATCCTCCCACTTCAGCCTCCCGAGTAGCTGGGACTACAGGCATGCGCCACCATACCCGATTAATTTTTTGTTTTTTTGAGACAGAGTCTTGCATTGTCACCCCAGGCTGGAGTGGAGTGGGGCCATCTCAGCTCACTGCAACCTCCGCCTCCCGGGTTTAAGCGATTCTCCTGCCTCAGCCTCCCGAGTAGTAGCAGGTGCCCACCACCATGCCCGGCTAAATTTTTTGTATTTTTAGTAGAGATGGAGTTTCACTATGTTGGCCAGGTTGGTCTCGAACTCCTGACCTCGTGATCTGCCCACTCTGGCCTCCCAAAGTGCTGGGATTACAGGCATGAGCCACCGTGCCCGGCCAATTTTTATATTTTTTGTAGAGAAGGCAGCCTTACTATGTTGCCTAGGCTGGCCCTGAACTCCTGGACTCAAAGCAATTTTCCCACCAAAGTGCTGAGATTACAGGTGTTGAGTCAATGTGGCCCGTTAAGATTCTTTAAAAAATTCCTCCAGGCCGGGCTCGGTGGCTCACGCCTGTAATCCCAGCACTTTGGGAGGCCAAGACAGGCGGATCATGAGGTCAGGAGATCGAGACCATCCTGGCTAACACAGTGAAACCCCGTCTCCACTATAAATACAAAAAATTAGTCGGGAGTGGTGGTGGGTGCCTGTAGTCCCAGCTACTCAGGAGGCTGAGGCAGGAGAACGGCATGAACCTGGGAGGCGGAGCTTGCAGTGAGCCAAGATCACGCCACTGCACTCCAGCCTGGGGGACAGAGCGAGACTCTATCTCAAAAAAAAAAAAAAATTCCTCCAAGCACAATAATGGTTTTAATTATATTCAAAACGAAGACCTCTGGCCAGGCGCGGTGGCTCACGCCTGTAATCCCAGCACTTTGGGAGGCCAAGGTGGGCGGATCACTTGAGGTCAGGAGTTTGAGATCAGCCCGGCCAACATGGTGAAACCCAGTCTCTACTGATAATACAAAAGTTAGCCGGGTATGGCGGCAGGCACCTGTAATCCTAGCTACTTGGGAGGATGAGGCAGAATTGCTTGAACCAGGGAGGTGGAGGTTGCAGTGAGCTGAGATCGTGCCACAGCACTCCAGCCTGGATGACAGAGCAAGACTCTGTCTCAAAAACAAAAACAAAAACAAAAATGAAGACCTCTAAGATCTTCATGGGTGCGGTGGGGGAGTGCCGGAGATTGGCACAGGCAAAAGTTGGCAAGGGATAATCTTGTAGAACAGGGTCAACAAACTTTCTGGGGAGGGCTAGATAGCAAACATTTTTGGTTACGTCACACACAAGGACTTGGTTGCAACTGCTCAACTGTGGCATAGTTCTAATACAAAACCAGCCACAGACAGTATGTAAATGCTTCTGCGTGGCTGTATCCAATAAGTGTGAATTTCATATTATCTTGTTCATGTCAAGAAATATTATTTTTTTTGAGACAGGGCGAGACTCTGTGTCTATTTTTTTTTTTAATGTGAAAAAATCCATAAATAAACTAGAGCAGCACCCAAAGCCCATTCTGCCCCAACAGAGAAGCAGGCAGTCACTTCAGGCACCTTTTTTTTTTTTTTTTTTTTTGAGACGAAGCCTCGCTCTTGTTGCCCAGGCTGGAGTGCAATGGCGTGATCTCAGCTCACTGCAACCTCCACCTCCCGAGTTCAAGCGATTCTCTTGCCTCAGCCTTCCAAGTAGCTGGGATGACAGGCACCCGCCATCATGCCCGGCTAATTTTTGTATTGTTGTAGAGACAAGTTTCACCATGTTGGCCAGGGTTGGTCTCCACATCCTGACCTCAGGTGAGCCACCATGCCCAGTCTACTTCAGGCAACTTCTGTTGCCCAGGCTGGAGTCCAATCATAGCTTGCTGCAGCCTCAAAATCCTGCGCTTGCTGGGCATGGTGGTTGACGCCTGTAATCCCAGCACTTTGGGAGGCCGAGGCGGGTAGATCGCTTGAGCCCAGGAGTTTGAAACCAGGCTGGGCAACATGGTGGAACCCCATCTCCACAACAACAAAATTCCTGGGCTCAAGGAATTCTTCTGCCTCACCTTCCTGAGTAGCTGGGTCTACAGCTGCAGGCCACCATGCCAAACTAATTGTTTTACTTTTTTTGTAGAGACGGGGTGTCACTATATTGCCCAGGCTGGTCTCAAACTCCTGGCCTAAAGCAATCCTTCGGCCTCAGCCTCCAAAGTGCTGGGATTACAGGCATGAGTCAGTGTACTTGGCCCAAAATATACTTTTTAAATCGTTCAACCATTTAAAAAAAAAAAAACGTAAAAATCATTCTTAGCTGTGGGTTGTAGAAAAACAGGTTTTGGGCTGTATCTGGCCCACAGGCCGTAGTTTACCAGTTTTGACTCTGGAAGATACCAGGAACTTCTAAAAACTGCTCAGAGAAAAAATGGAGAAAGGCTACAAGTAATTGACTTACAGAGGAACCTTATTAGGCACACACAGAGAAGCCGTATCTCTCACTGCCTATCAGAGCTATGCCAATGAAAACAATAAGGAGGGCTGAATTCCAAGGCTCGCATCTCTAATCCCAGGATTTTGGGAGGCTAAGATGGATCACTTCAGCCCTGGAATTTGAGACCAACCTGAGCAACAGAGCAAGACCCCATCTCTACAAAAAATTACCTGAATGTGGTGGCACATGCCTTTAGTCCTAGCTACTCGGGAGGCTGAGGTAGAAGGATCTTGTGAGCCCAAGAGGTTGAGGCTGCAGTGAACTGTGACTGTGCCACTGCACTCCAGCCTGGGTGACACAATGAGACCCTGTCTCAAAAAACAAAACAATGAGGAGATACCATTATGTAGCAGCTATCAGATGGATAAAAAAAATTAGAAAGATAGGGGCGGGCGTGGTAGCTCACACCTGTAATCCCAGCACTTTGGGAGGCCGAGGTGGGCGGATCACCTGAGGTTGCGGATCACCTGAGGTCGGGAGTTTGAGACCAGTCTGGCCAACATGGTGAAACCCCGTCTCTACTAAAAATACAAAAATCAGCCAGGCGTGGTGGCACGCCTGTAATCCCAGCTACTGGAGATGCTGAAGCACAAGAATCGCTTGAACCTGGGAGGCGGAGGTTGCAGTGAGCCAAGATCGCGCCACTGCACTCTAGTCTGGGCAACAGAGCAAGACTCTGTCTCAAAAAAGAAAAAGAAAAAGAAAGAAGAGGCCAGGCGCAGTGGCTCACGCCTGTTAATTCCAGCACTTTGGGAGGCCAAGGCAGGCAGATCAACTGAGGTCGGGAGTTGGAGACCAGCCTGACCAACATGAAGAAACCCCGTCTCTACTAAAAATACAAAATTAGCTGGGCGTGGTGGCGCATGCCTGTGATCCCAGACACTCAGGAGGCCGAGGCAGGAGAATCGCTTGAACCTGGGAGATGGAGGCTGCAGTGAGCCGAGATCGCGCCACTGCACTCCAGCCTGGGTAGCAAGAGTGAAAACTCTGTCTCAAAAAAACAGGGAAGAAAAATTAGAAAGACAGATAAAGCTGTATGTTGGTGAGGATATGAGAAAATGGACACCTTGAACCGGAGCATGGTGTTAGGAATGCAGACAGGGAGGGTCTTTTTTGGGAAAGATCAGACAGGACTTAGAGTGAAGTTGCAAATCCTCTAGGAATGGGCAGTCCCACAGAAGGGGATGTGTGACGATGACTCCAGCATTGTTTGTGGTGGCCGGAAATTAGAAGTAACCAGATACCCACTATGAGGGGATTAGAGAAGAGGGTAGGCGGGTGCAGTGGCTCACGCCTGTAATCCCAGAACTTTGGGAGGCCAAGGCGGGCAGATCATGAAGTCAGGAGTTCGAAACCAGCCTGGCCAACGTGGTGAAAACCCCGTCTCTACTAAAAATATAAAAATTAGCCAGGCGTGGTGATGCATGTCTATAATCCCAGCTACTTGGGAGGCTGAGGCAGGATAATTGCTTGAACCTGGGAGGCGGAGGTTGCAGTGAGCAGAGATCACGCCACTGCACTCCACCCTGGGCGACAGAGTGAGATTCCGTCTCAAAAAAAAAAAAAAAAAAAGGAAGAAAAAAAAGAAAAAAAGTGACAAACTAGATTTACAAACATCAGTGTGGAGAGTTCAAAAATAGCGTAAGGAGAGGAAAAAATAAGAAACAGAAAGAGATTTTTGTTTTTCTGAAGCACACCACCATTTAAGGAAATGAAACACGAACGAGGCATATTTTTCAAGGACACTCAAATGTCTAAATAAGTTTCTGGAAGGTGGATTGGAAGGAATGGTATTAGATGGGGTGGGGGTGGCACTGATGGTGGAGAGTGGAGGGTGGTGAGCTTCAGCCCGTGGGTGCTGTCTTCACATTTTTAAATGGATGGGAAAGAAGAATTTAATTTGGGACTCATGAAAAGTATGTGAAATAGAAATTTCAGGGTCTGTAAATAAAGTTTTATTGGAATGCGGCCATGTTCGTTCATTTCCATATTGTCTATGGCTGCTTTTGCAACTGCAAAATGAAGGCACTGAAGCACCAAACTCAAAAATGTATACATTAAATATGTGCATTTTTGGGGCATATTAAGTATACGTCAGTAAAACCAGAAAAAGTTGGGCATAGTGGCACACGCCTGTAATCCCAGTTACTCAGGAGGCTGACGTGGAAGGATCACTTCAGTCCCTGAGTTTGAAGCCAGCCTGGGCAATATAGTGAGACCTCATCTCAACAAAAAGGATAAAAGGAATAAAAATAAAGTGGGGAGGAAAAAAGAACGGAGGCAGAGTTGAATCAGTGCAATAGAGACTGTATGACCCGCCAAAGTGAAAATATTTACTGACCTTTAGCATTGAAGGGTGAAGGTGGAGGCTGAAGGTGAAAAAATAATAATACAAGAAAAGTGGTCTGCGCAGGCTAACGTGGATGGTTGTCAGGAGCTAAGGAATGAGATGAACTCAGTTTTGGACTCCTGCAGGCCAAAATACAATTTTTTTTTTTGAGATGGAGTCTCAGTCTCACTCTGTCACCCAGGCTGGAGTGCAGCGATGCGATCTCAGTTCACTGCAATTTCCACCTCCCCGGTTCAAGCGATCCTCCTTTCTCAGCTTCCCAAGTAGCTGGGATTACAGGTGTGTGCCACCACGCCTGGCTGATTTTTGTATTTTTAGTAGAGATGGGGTTTCGCCATGTTGCCCAGGCTGGTCTTGAGCTCCTGACCTCAGGTGATCTGCCCACCTCGGCCTCCCAAAGTGTGGGGATTATAGGCGTGAGTCACCACACCTGGCCCAAAATAAGTTTGTTTTTTTTAAATTTAGGCTGGGTGCGGTAGCTCATTCCAGTTTGTTCAACCCCTTGATAAGCCCGAGCCTCTGCTTATCTCAGGGCCTTTGTCCCTGCTGTGCTCCTCCTTGGACCATTATTTTTTCCACCTCTTTTGGTGACTTCTTTCCTTTCACGTCTTTGTTCAAAGAGGCTCCTTGGAGGCCGGGTGCGGTGGCTCACACCTGTAATCCCAGCACTCTGGGAGGCCGAGGCCGGCAGATCACGAGGTCAGGAGTTCAAGACCAGCCTGGCCAACATAGTGAAACCCCGTCTCTTCTGAAAGGACACAAAAATTAGCTGGGTGTGGTGGCGGGCGCCTGGAATCCCAGCTCCTTGGGAGGCGGAGACAAGGAGAATCTTTTGAACCCGAGAGGCGGAGGTTGCAGTGAGCTGAGATAGCGCCATTGCACTCCAGCCCAGGCAGCAGTGAGAGACTCCATCTCAGAAATAAAAAGATGCTCCTTTGAGAGGCTATAGAGCCAAGAGCTGACCTTCGGCACCAACTATCAACACACCCCTGGTAGCATGGTGAACACTTGACATGAATTGATTCTCGCCCTCCTACTCCCACCCACAAGATTGGTCTTGCCCAGGCTGGAGTGCAGTGGTGTGGTCACAACTCACCGTAGCCTCGACCCACTGGCCTCAAGCAATCCTCCTGCCTTGGCCCCCCAAAGCTCTAGGATTACAGGCATAAGCCACTGCGCCCAGCCAAATTGACATATTAAAGCCTCACATTATTCCAGTGATACTGTGCCGTCAGGACCCCCAATTTGCAAATGAGGAAACTGAAGCACAGAGAGATTAAATCATGCTCGAAGGCCGAGTCAGTTGGATCGCCTGAGGTCAAGAGTTTGAGACCAGCTTGACCAACATGGTGAAACCCCATCTCTACTAAAAATACAAAAATTAGTCAGTTATGGTGGTGCCTGCCTGTAATCCCAGCTACTCGGGAGGCTGAGGTTGCAGTGAGCCGAGATTGCATCACCGCACACCAGCCTGGGCGACAGAGCAAGACTCCGTCAAAAAAAAAAAAAAAAAAAAGAAGATATAGAAATGAATTAAGACATTCCAGCTCAGCCCAAGCAAGGCAGAGATTGGGGCTACCTGCAGCAAAAGGGAATAAAATGAGACTCCAGGCAGAACTTTCAGGGCAGCAGCTTGCATGCAAAGAAGGTGGACATCGCTCTGTCTGTTTGTCCTGCAGGCAGAAGGCCTCCCAGCTGCTCTGGGAGGCACGTCTGGAATGGTGGTTGCCTCTCAAGAGATTCCGAGGCTGAGCCAGGCGGAGCCTCTGGCAGGGGGCCAGAACCTCAGGGTTGGGTGTTTGGGATAGACATAGAACAGGCGGGTGGTGTCCAGAGCTGGCCAGGAACAACACGGGCCGGCGAGAAAACACAGCTGGGTCCGTGCCCTCCAGCCTGTGCCCTCTGGTCTGTTGGTAGGGGCTCTGGCCACCTGACATTCGAGGCTGGGATGAGAACTTGGGCCCTACCTTCGAGCTCTGCGGCAGATTCAAGCTGTCCTGGGTTTATTTATTTTTACTTTTTTTCTTTTTCTGTTTTTTGAGATGGAGTCTCACTGTCATCCAGGCTGGAGTGCAGTGGCGCGATGTTGGCTCACTGCAACCTCTGCCTCCTAGGTTCAAGCAATTCTCCTCCCTTAACCTCCCGAGTAGCTAGGACTACAGGCGTGTGCCACCATGCCCGGCTTATTTTTGTATTTTTGGTAGTGACGGGGTTTCACTATATTGGCCAGGCTGGTCTTGAACCCCTGAGCTCAGGTGATCCACCCACCTCAGCCTCCCAAAGTGCTAGGATAATAGGCTTGATGTCCTGGGTTTAGATACTGGCTCAGTTGAGCCACTTCCTGGCTGTGTCACACAGGACAAATGAATCTCCTCAAGCCTCAGTTTCCCCAGGTATAAACAGGGTTGACCAGAACATTATCAGCAGAAGCAGCAACCAGTACTAAACCATGTGCATTAATTCATAAATTCTCCACCTCTCTAAGACGGAGAGCATTATCATGCCACTTCACAGATAGGGATGTTTAGGGCTAGAGAGGTGACGTTGCTTACCCAGTATCACACCGCATGAGTTTGAACCCATCTGGCAGAGCCTCCCTGACCATGTTTCAAGAAGAACAGCTGTCATTATCATTATTATTATTATTTTTGAGACACAGTTTCACTCTGTTGCCCAGGCTGGAGTACAGTGGCATGATCTCAGCTCACTGCAACCTCCGGCTCCCAGGTTCAAGCATTTCTTGTGCTTCAGTCTCCGAAGTAGCTGGGATTACAGGCACCCGCCAACACGCCTGGCTAATTTTTGTATTTTTAGTAGAGACAGGGTTTCACTATGTTGGCCAGGGTGGTCTTGAACTCCTGGCCTCAAGTGATCTGCCTGCCTCTGCCTCCCAAAGTGCTGGGATTACAGGCATGAGCCACCATGCCTGGCCAGCTGTCATTATTATTATTAATTATTTTGAGATACAGTTGCACTCTGTTGCCCAGGCTGGAGTGCAGTGGTGTGATCTTGGCTCACTGCAACCTCCGCCTCCCAGGTTCAAGCGATTCTCCTGCCTCAGCCTCTGGAGTAGCAGGGACTACAGGTGTGTGCCACCACGCCTGGCTGATTTTTGTTATTTTTAGTAGAGACAAGGTTTTACTGTGTTGGCCAGGCTGGTCTTGAACTCCTGGCCTCAAGCCATCCGCCTGCCTCGGCCTCCCAAAGTGTGGGATTACAGGCATGAGCCACCGTGCCCGGCCCAGCTGTCATTATTATGAATCATTTGGGTGGCTTCTCCCAGGGACCTCAGGGCAACCCAGCAGCTGACATTCTGCACAGCCGGCATCCCCTTTCCTGGCATCAGGACTCAGTACTTCCTCTCGGAAGCACCCCCTTCCTTCCTCAAAGGCCACAGGGCTTGAGTGGGGCTCCCCTACCCCCAGTGTCCATGGCTAGGCAGACAGGGACACCGCACTGTGATTGGCTCAGCAATGGGCACATGACCCAGGCCAGCCAATGAGGGCCCCCTCTGGGATTTTTACTGGTGCTCTTTGGACTAAGGAGCTCCCTCTCCACTAAACGGAACAGACAGATGCCTGGAGCAGTGAGGTCACCTTCCCTTGCCTGCCTGAAAGAGAAGCTCCCAGGGTAAACAAAAAATGAAAGGCATCAAGTTAGATTCCTGATGATACCTGAGCACTGAGGCCAGCGTGGTGGCTCATGCTTGTAATCCCTGCACTCTGGGAGGCCAAGACAGGAGGATCACTTGAGCCCAGAAGTTTGAGACCAGCCTGGGCAATATAATGAGGCTTTGTCTCTACAAAAAATTAAAAAAAATTGGCCGGGCGCGGTGGCTCAAGCCTGTAATCCCAGCACTTTGGGAGGCCGAGGCGGGTGGATCACGAGGTCAGGAGATCGAGACTATCCTGGCTAACATGGTGAAACCCCGTCTCTACTAAAAATACAAAAAACTAGCCGGGCGTGGTGGCGGGCGCCTGTAGTCTCAGCTACTTGGGAGGCTGAGGCGGGAGAATGGCGTGAACCCGGGAGGCGGAGCTTGCAGTGAGCCGAGATCACGCCACTGCACTCCAGCCTGGGAGACACAGCGAGACTCCGTCTCAAAAAAAAAAAAAAAAAAAAAAAAAATTAACACGGCACTCGTTAATTTTCTTCCACCAGACACATCACTCCAACTCTTAGAGAGTCTCTGTCTTGTCATCCACAAAAGGAGAAGAATTGTGCAGCCAACCTCAGGGCTGTAGCAACCATGCAGAGAAATTAGGTGACTGCCACTTTGTCAGTATCCAGAAAGCGGGAGGTATTTGGGGGAAAGTTCCCCAAGGCTGTTGGTTTACCAGGCAGAAATCCTCCCTGTTTATTCAGTAAGTGGCAGGAATCAATCTTGGACCAGTTTAAGCAGTGAAAAGGAAATGTGTTGTTATGTAACTGATGACAGCTTCAGGCATGGCTGGATCCAGGTGCACAAATATCTTGCTGTTGTTGTTATTAAGAGATAGAGTCTCGCTCTGTTGCCCAAGCCGGAGTGCAGTGGTGCAATCACGGCTCATTGCAGCCGTGACTCCTAGGCTCAAGTAATCCTCCCGCCTTAGCCTCCCAAGTAGCTGGGTCTACAGGCACTGCAACCTCTGCTTCCCTGGTTCAAGCAATTCTCCTGCCTCAGCCTCCTGAGTAGCTGAGGTTTCAGGTGCGTGCCACCACACCTGGTTAATTTTTGTATTTTTAGTAGAGATGAGGTTTCACCACGTTGGCCAGGCTGGTCTTGAACTCCTGACCTCAAGAGGCCTGCCTCGGCCTCCCAAAGTGCTGGGATTACAGGCATGTGCCACAGCACCCCGTCTGGATCCTGGCATTCTGAGGGTCCAGGATGAGCCATGGGAAGAAAGAGGGCCCCCCCACCCCCAGCCATTCTCCCCGCCTGAGACCGCTTACCTGCCGTTCCATCACAGCTGCGCTCTGTGATGCTAATCTTCTTCACCATATGGACGTTGCTGGTAGCCGCAGCAGGCACTGGGCACATCGTCTCCACCACCTCCTGGCTGCGGAACACAGGTGGGCTCTCAGGCCCACCAGGCATTGCCAGGGCCCTCAGCCCTGCCCCATAAGGCTCCAGGCTCTGGGCCCGCTGTGCAGGGGTGCCAGCGGCTGTGCTGGCCACCACCTCCACCTCCCGTGGCCCTTCTACCACCCGGACGGTATCCACGCGAACCGGGCTGTCTGGCGGTGGCCAGGCCTGGGGCTGGGGGTCGGCCTGCCGGGCCTGAGCTGCCTGCAGCTCCTGCAGTGCCTTCTTGAGCTGGGTCTCCAGCACAGCGACCTTGGCAGTGAGAGCAGCCTCCCCATCAGGCATGCCCAAGTCCCGTTCTCGGACCCAGGTGCCCACACTCCGGGTCTCAAGTGCCACTGGGTCCTCTGGGGGATCGGGGAGGTCCAGGCAGAGCTCGCTGCGGCCCCGGCCCGCTGTGGGGTGGCCCAGGAACTTCTGGCTCTTAAGTTGCACTGTGAGCTGCCGCTTTTCCTCCTGGAGCACCGAGAGCTTCACCTGGAGCACGGGGATCAGCTTCACCTGCTCCTCCAGCTGCCGTAGCTTCCGCAGGGCACCCGCCATCTGCTCTCGCACGTGGGCCAGGTGCCCAGCACTGGGAGGCACCGGCGTGGACAGTCCCGAACTCCGTGGCGTCGGGGGTGGCAACCCCACACCCACCAGGGAGGCCGTCGAGCCGGCCGCACTGGGGGTCAGGGAGCCCAGGCCGGCGGGTGTGGCCGCCTGGTCCTCGAGACGGCGACGGGCGTCCAGCAGTGTGCGTTCCACCCGCGGATTGAAGCCACCGCGGGTCTCCAGAGCACCATACTGAGGATAGAAGCCACGGCCGCAGTAGGAATAGGCTGAGTGGCGGCTGTCCCCACTGGCATTGGAGCACAGCGACTCAGTGGACGTCCACCAGGAGCCAGGGCCACGGGGCAGCGAGCTCAGGCGGGGGCGGCGCTGCACCGCCACGCGTCGCAGCGTGTGGCCCTTCTCGATGTCGTCCACGTACTTGAGGAAGTCCAGGTCCAGGCGATAGCCATAGGGGGTCTCCACAGAGTAGGGTGGGTCGGGGTCCTTGGCAGGGAAGGCAGGCGGGGAGGCCGGGCCAGGGGTCCCTGGGGGTGGGAGAAACACCAGGACCTTTGAATCCTCTTGTCCCCATACTCAGGGTGAAGACTGATGCCTGGGGAGAGTTGGGGTTTATTTGCCCAAGAGATGGGAGCCCACCTGGTACTCAACCGCGTCTGCTCTCAGACCCTCCCAGCGCAGGGCTGTGCCTCCCCATCAGACACCCGGGGCAGGACTCTGCCTCCTCCCTCAGACCTCTAATCGTTGGGCTGCGTCCCACCCTCAAAGTCCCCAGGGCAGAGTCCCCGGCCCCTCAGGCCTCCAGAACTGAAGCTCCCCAGGGCAGGGCCCTCTTCCCTGAGTCCCCTGACCTGGGAAGGGGGCAGGCACGTGCAGGACCTGGGCCATCTTCTTGTCTACAGATGCTCCTTGGAAGTCACTTGAGGGACTGCGAGTCAGACTGCCTGCAGCACTGACTGAGGCTTACCTGGGGAAAGGGAACCATGGCACCGGGAGTTAGGAGTCTGTAGGGGGAGGGAAGGAGATGGGGCCAGTCCCCTCCACTTCTGGCTCACCCAACCCCCCACCCAGGTCTGGGACCCACTCATAGACGCACACCCGGCCCGGCTGCGGAAGGGCTCCCCCCGCACCGCAGGTCTGGAACAAAGAAACCAAACCTCACTGCCTGCATGAACATCTGTCCAGCCCCTGGACAGGCTCCAGCTGTTCCCACAGCCCGGCCTCCACATAGCTCTGGGGCTGGGGGGCCCCAAGCCCAACAGGCCCCACCCTTCCTGCATCCCCTCCCCTCAGCCCAGGCCTGGAGCTGGCCACAGGGAAGGATGGGGGTTGAGGCGCTAAGGGGTTGGGGAAGACGGGAACCTCATCTTCCTGCAAGGATCTGAGGAGACAGAGATGGAGGGGAACAAAGAGAAGCAAAGCATGGCGAAGGGGACACCCAGTGACCCCAAAGCTGACAGCTGGGTCAGGCCTGGACTAGGTAGGGGGGAAGGGGTAGGGAAAGTTGGGGAGGCAGCTAGGAGTGAAGCCTTTCCCCTTTATGGAAACAATTTTCTCTAAAAATAAACAGTTTCACTGCTGGGCTACACAGAACTTCCTGCCTGCCTAGGATGCGTCTGGGCTTAGGGGCGCAGTAGGGATAAAGGGCCGGGTGGAGGCCCAGGAAGTCCTGGGGGTGGAGGGGAGGAAGTAAGACGGGGTGCCTGGAGGCTGCAAAAGGGAGGGACAATCAGAGCCTCTCACTAAACCCCCCTCAGCCCTGGAGGCTGGCCAGGGCTCTTTTGTCCCCAGTATAACCCGTCTGAACTTGGCCGGTCCTTTCTGTTATCTGACCTCCAGCCATCATGCTGCAGAGGCCCCAGCCCATCCCGCCATCAGTGAATCCTTTCTGGCCTTTGAGTGCAGGGGCAGTAGGTACCTTGGGAGGATGGGCCAGGTAGGGCACCTGCTGGGCATGAAGGCAGGGCTGGGGCTCCGGGGCACCTGAGCTTGTCCTTGTTCTCCTGTCCTGTCTTGCTTTGTCTCTCTCCAGGTCTCTCTGTGT
The DNA here is from genome assembly GCF_043159975.1 of Macaca nemestrina. Classification (NCBI taxonomy): domain Eukaryota; kingdom Metazoa; phylum Chordata; class Mammalia; order Primates; family Cercopithecidae; genus Macaca; species Macaca nemestrina. The sequence continues at coordinate 10,665,078 of NC_092144.1, forward strand.
CTCTCCACGTCTCTGTCTCTCTGTGTCTCTCTCCACGTCTCTGTCTCTCTGTGTCTCTCTCCACGTCTCTGTCCTTCTACGTCTCTCTCCGTGTCTTTCTCTCTGTCTTTCCACGTTTCTGTCTTCGCTTCTCTGTCTTTCAACACCTGGAACACATGGTCACCAATTGCAGGAAATTTGGTTTTCCATTTGCCTGGAGACTCGCCCCTGAGCAACAGGAAGTTGATTGAAAATATTTTCTGGCCACCAAAAAGAGATGGAGATACAGGGAGCAAGTGGGATTAGAGCAGGATTGGAATAGTCAGGGGGAGAGGGGGTCAGGGGAGTGAGGGTGCTGCCAGGCAAATAGTATAGTAACAGTAATAATAACACCAACTCTTTTTTTTTTTTCTTCCTGAGACGGAGTTTTGCTCTTGTTGCCCAGGCAGGAGTGCAATGGCATGATATTGGCTCACCACAACCTCCAGCTCCCAGGTTCAAGCAATTCCCCTGCCTCAGCCTCCTGAGTAGCTGGGATTACAGGCATGTGCCACCATATCTGGCTAATTTTGTATTTTTGGTAGAGATGGGGTTTCTCCATGTTGGTCAGGCTGGTCTCGAACTCCTGACCTCAGATGATCCACCCACCTCAGCCTCCCAAAGTGCTGGGATTACAGGCATGAGCTACCGCACCCAGCCTAACATCAACTCTTTTAATTGTCGTGACAATTCCATGAGATGGGCAGTTATCCCGTTTCACAGACAGGGGATGCAGAGGGCACAGAAAGGTACAGTGGCTTGCCTAGGATCCTTGGGGCCACGGGGAAGTAGCTGGGCCTGAACGTGAACCTAAGGCTGGTGGATCCCGCCAATGCCCACCAAGTCACCACCCCCAGACTCCACACCAGATATCTCTACCCGTTTCCCAGATATGAAGACTGAGGTCTGAGGGTCCTCAGTCATCTGACCGCCCTCGATCAGGACCAGCGACTCCCTAGTAAGGGGAAGAGAAAGGAGATGAGGGGGTGTGGTGGGGGAGATGGATGTCTGTGGCTGAAACCCTTCTCTCGCTATGGGACCCCTGGGGAGTGGGGAAGGGGTGACAGGATAAGACACAGATGGAGAGACTGGAGCCTACAAGAGGGGACAGGTAGGGAGTTCAGGGAAGGGGCGCGGGTCTCCCCAACCCACCACCCAAGACCGGCCTGCACATCTTGGAGGTGGCGGGAGCGCGGGGGGTCTATCCGCCCTAAACTCGGGGGGTTGGGGGGCGGCGAGAAGGACCCCGCCCCGTGCAGGGAGGGGGCGGGGCCTGTGGATCCCCGGCTAATGGCAAACAGCTGCCGCTCCCCACGCCGGCCCAGCCGCCAAGCCCAGGCCCAGCCCGGCCGGACGCCCGGCCGCCTTCCCGCCGCCTGGGGCATGGCCGCGGAGGAGGGTGAGGGGGGACAGTGCGGGGAGGGGGCAGAGCCGGGCGGGGAGCAGAGGCAGAAAGGGGGACACAGACAGGGGAGAGGGGGCAGAGGGGAGCCAGGACAGGGGAGACGGGCAGGGCACGAGGAATCGATGGGGGTACTGGGAGGAATCGATGAGGGTATGGGGTCATAGACGGGGAGGGAGCAGGGACGCGGGGGCAGAGACAGTACAAGTCTGGAAAGTTTGGGCATAGAAGGTGGAGTTGGAGGCAGCGGCTCGTTGAGACCAGAGAAGTCGTGTCCCGGGGTTGGAGGCGGGGGGTAGGGTAGTAGGTGGGGGGGCGGTGCACACTCGATCCCCGAACCGGACTTGAACCCCTACCCAGCCCCGGGTCCCACTCGCCTTGCGCGCTCCGGCCGCTGCCTTCCCTGCGTCCCGCCGCCCGAGCGTCCTCGCGCGCGCCGCCGCCTGGGCGCCCGGCCCTCGGAGGTGGCTCCGCCCGCACTACGCCCCCTCCTGCTGGCCCCGCCCCTCCAGTCGGCCCCGCCCCCTCCCGCCGCCAGGGCGCCCAGGCCGCGGTGGGGGGGTGGGGATGCAGAGACGCTAGTTGGAGACTGGATCTCACCTGGACAGCAGGTGTGTGTGTGCGCGCCGGGCTGTCCGGCCTCGTCCTTCCTCCCTCCTTAAGTCCCCAAAGCAGGGTTCCCCCCCGCCGGCCTCCCCCCACCGCCGGCTGTCCCTGGGCCGCTGCGGGGGGCGGAACGGCTCGGCGGCAGGAGGGGGTGGAGCTGGCCGGGGCCCAGCTAGGGGAGGGCGCGCGGGGGGGCGCGGCGGCGGGAGGTCACCCCTCCCCCAGGCGGCCCAGGGCTGGACGCGGCCCAGCGCAAGCCTGGCACACGGTGGCGTGACCGCCGCGCGAGAGGGGAGGCTGCACAGGCCTGGGCGCCGGAGCCAGCCAGACCTGGACTCCCATCCCAGACCCACCAAACTTGCTGCTCTGTGCCTCAGTTTGCCCATCTGTAAAATGGAGATGATCATGTTAGCTACCTGATAGGAGTGTTGAGAAGATTCACTAATCATTGGGAAGGGGCCTAACCATTAGGAAGGAGGTCCCTCGGGTTAAAAAGTCTCATAAATGCCGGGCGCGGTGGCTCAAGCCTGTAATCCCAGCACTTTGGGAGGCTGAGACGGGCGGATCACTAGGTCAGGAGATCGAGACCATCCTGGCTAACACGGTGAAACCCCGTCTCTACCAAAAAATACAAAAAACTAGCCTGGCGAGGTGGCGGGCGCCTGTGGTCCCAGCTACTCCGGAGGCTGAGGCAGGAGAATGGCGTAAACCCGGGAGGTGGAGCTTGCAGTGAGCTGAGATCCGGCCACTGCACTCCAGCCTGGGCGACAGAGCCAGACTCAGTCTCAAAAAAAACAAAAACAAAAACAAAAAAGTCTCATAAATGGAGTGTCCTACTTTTGCAGAGATCTTTCTAGGAGCCCTTTAGTACACAGCCAGCCACTCAGCAAGGGCTTAATAAATATTATTAGGCCGGTGAGGTGGCTCACACCTGTAATCTCAGCACTTAGGGAGGCCGAGGCAGGAGGACTGCTTGAGCTCAGGAGTTCCAGACCAGCCTGGGCAACATAGCAAGACCCTGTCTCTACAAGAAAAATTTTTAAGTGAAAATAGGCCAGGCGCAGTGGCTCATGCCTGTAACTGCAGCACTTTGGGAGGGCAAGGTGGGCGGATTATTTGAGCCAAGGAGTTGGAGACCAGCTTTGGCAATGTGACAAGGCCCCATGTCTGCAAAAAACAAAATAAAAAGAAACCACCTGGGGCTGAGAAATGGCTCACACCTGTAATCCCAGCACTTAGGGAGGCTGAGGCGGGTGGATCACCTGAGGTCAGGAGTTCAAGACCAGCCTGGCCAACATGGTGAAACCCCCTCTCTATTAAAAATACAAAAACTATCCGAGCATGGTGGTGCACATATATAATCCCAGCTACTCGGGAGGCTGAGGTAGGAGAATAACTTGAATCTGGGAGGTGGAGGTTGCTGTGAACCGAGATTGCGCCACTGCACTGCAGCCTGGGTGACAGAGCGAAACTCCATATGAAAAAGAAAAAGAAAAGCCAGGCATAGTGGCATGTGCCTATGATCCCTGCTACTCAGGAGGCTTGAGCCCCGGAGTTTGAGGCTGCAGTGAGCTATGATTGTGACACTGCATTCCAGCCTGGGGGACTGAGAGGGAGCCTGTCTGTTAAAAACAAAGAAACAAGAACCAGGTATTATTATTCCCGGTAGGCATGTGACATTATTTGTGTGTTGCCTTCCCCGCTAGAACGTCAGCTCCACAAGGGCAGGAATTTGTGTCTGTTGTCACCATGATGTCCCTGGCACCCACTATGTTCTTGGTGTCTCCATTGATGATGCAGGATGTGTGGATGTGGGGCAGTGGACTGTGAGCATGTCATGAGCATGTGACCCAGCCCCTAGTGACTGCACCACATGGCACAGGTTGCTTATAAAAACCATTTTAAATTAAAAAAGGGAGGAAGCATCAGTGCATACAGATGGGGACACAGGGGCAAAGGGCCCAGCACCGAGTACAATGTGGTCACCCCATAGCCCAGTGGGCACCAGGGGAGACTCCCCTCGCAGCACAGATAGCTGAGGGCCGGGTGCTGGTTCTTCTAGGTGCAGCTTTGGTCCTTGTGGGCTCAGAGGTCTGCCTTTCGAAAACTTGCTCTGTTCAAGGAGTTCCTGGGAAAAGAATGAGGGTGGGTCAGCATGGCCGTGGGGCCCCCAACTCCATAGACCTCCCAGCCCACATCCTCATCCTCTTCCTCTTCCTCTTCCTTCGAGGATCCTTCTGGGGTCTCTCCTGTCCCTGATCCTGCTGTGGGATTCTCAGATTCTCTCTTGTAGTCCACCACGGAAGGTATGAATCATCCTCATTTTACAGATGTAGAAACTGAGGCTCAGAAAGATGAATTCATGTATCTGGGAAGTGACGGCTCAGAGCCTGCCCTGCCTTTGTACATCTGGATGACTTATTCAGATGCTTATGCAAAGTTGAAGCAGCTCATGCTATAATCCCAGCACTTTAGGAGGGCAAAGCGGGTGGATCACCTGAGGTCAGGAGTTCGAGACCAGCCTGGTCAACATGGTGAAACCCTGTCTCTACTAAAAATACAAAAAATTAGCCAGGTGTGGTGGCGGATGCCTGTAATCCCAGCTACTTAAGGAGGCTGAGGCAGGAGAATTGCTTGAATCTGGGAGGTGGAGGTTGCAGTGAGCTAAGATTGTATCACTGCACTCCAGCCTGGGCAACAGAGGGAGACTCTCTCAAAAAAAAAACCAGAAACAAAACAAAGTCAAACAAAGTCCAAGCTACCAGGAAACATGTTGCTGTGTACATGTACAACAGCCCCCATCCTGTATCTGTCCTGGTCTGCCTCTGCATCCCCTCTCTAGTCTCTAGGAGGGGGGTACCAGTTCAGGCACCTGAGGCCAGGTGGGGTGGGTGCCAGCAGCTGGGGCAGGCGCTGGGTAAGCAGGGGCTGCAGAGCCTCCCGCAGGCGGCAGTAGTTGCGCTCTAGCTCACGGTGGTACTCCTTCTGGTCCGGCCCAATCAGGGCCTTATTTTTCCGCAGCGCATCCTCACATCTGAGGGCCAGAGGGTGGGAGATGCTAAGAGACTCGCACACGGGACTGAAAGCAAGACTAGGGGTGGGGGCATCCGTAAGGCGGGGCCAGGCCTGCGGAAAGACCCGCAATAGGAGGTCAGGTTGGGAGAGTGGACTTAATGGGAATCGGGCAGATGGGGGAGCCATGCGGAGATCAGGTGGGCAGAGAGCAGGTCTATGCAGGTTAGGCAGGCACGAGCCCCCTCCTGCGGGGTTTTGCGCCTACTTCTTGCAGAAGTCCTTGAAGCAGAGCCGCAGTTTGTTGTGATGCCGGAAGAGCTTGGGGTCTTCCGGGATCTCTGCTAAAAACACTTGGGCCACCTCCAGGGGACCCTGTGGGGTGAGAGGGACTGGTGAGCCAGCCTGCATGGCACCTGGAGTCCCCCATGCGGCCTGCATCCCCCTTCCACCAGCCGTGCCTGATTCACGGTGGGCCCCACGGAGCCCTGAAGCACCATCTGTAGCATCTTAGCATCTGGTGGGTCCTGCTCGGTGGCAAAGGCCAGCTCCCGTGTTTTCTTCTGCATGTCCTCGATAGCCACCTCCACCGGCGTCAGCACCGTCTATGGGGTGAGGGGAGGGGTGTGCACTCACTGGGGCCTGAGGAGGTCCTGATCGAAGCCAGTCGGGGGCAGCTCAGACCCCGCTGGGAGCAAGAGGGGTCCAAGAACCCAGGCAATGACCAGAATCTGGGGTCCTTCCTGGGTCTGACTCTGGGGGGGGTCCAGCCTTGGGTCTGCTGCGTCTGGTGCCCTGGGGTTTAGTGGCTTTACATCTGGGGTCTCCAGACTTCCTTGGGTCTGGAGGTAGAGGTTTGAGACCGGAAGTTGGAGTTTGGGGTCCCCAACCTGGTTCTGGGGTACATGAGCCAATTTCTGGGTCTAGCGTGTCCACACGTCTCCTCTCTGGGTCTGGGATCCCTGGGCGTCTCCTCCCTGGGCCTTCTTAGATTTGGAGTCCCTGTGCCTCCCCTTTGTGAGTCTAGAATCCCTGGGTCCTCCTGGGTCTGGAGGTGGAGGTTTCAGTTTAGAGATTGGAATTCAGGGTCTCTATATCTTCTCCGCCCAGTTCTGGGGTACCTGGATCTCTTCCTGGGCCACACCTCTCCTCCCTGGGCCTTCCTAGATCTGGGCTCCCTCTGCCTCTTCTTTCTAGGTCTGGAATCTCTGGGCCACGCTGGGTCTGGGGTCCCTGTATCTTGTCTCCCAGGTGTCCCTGGGTCTGGTCTCCTCCCCTCTCCTCCCTGGGGATCTGGTCTAGGGTCCCTGTGCCACCCCTCTCTGTGTCTGAGATCCATGGGCCACCTTGGGTCTGGGTCCCTGTGTCTTCCCTCCCCTCCCCTCCCAGGGTCTGTTGTCCCCTCACCTCCCCACCCCTCTAGGCCCAGGGTCCTCACCCACCTCCTCCCTGTGGCACACACGGATGCGAGTCTTGATGTAGGGGAAGGCGTGGTCGGTGCTGAGCAGCGTCTTACGCTTGTGTTGCTCGGGCAGCTCCCCGTGTGCGCGCCCATCCGGCGTGAAGGGCGTGCAGAACAGGAATGTGCGAAGCCCATAGTTGCGGTCAAAGTAGGTCACCCGGTCCTTGAGCTCGTAGGTATCAAAGTACGGTTCCACATACGTGATCTGGATGTAGGCCTGGGCGCAGGGTCAGGTGTGAGGAGGGTCCCACAGCCCCGGCACGCACAGCCCAGGCCCTGTGCCTGGAGAGAGGGAATCTGGGCATCCCTGGATCTGGGGACTTTGTCACTTCCAGGTCTTCCTATGTCCGGATGTTTGGGAATCCCCTGAGGAACAGGTTTTGGGGTCCCCCAGTGAAATGTGATTTGGGGTTTCCCAGAGAAAGAGGATTTGAGGGTCCCCAGGAAACAGGACTTGGCGTCTCTGTGGATCTAGGATTTTGGGGAAATGGTCGGGGGACCCACCTTCTGTGCGTCAAGCTTGGACTTGTCCACAGGGTTAGAGTCTTTGATAATCTCAACCACGTCGTCGCCAAATCTCTCCGTGTAGAACTCCTGAAGACACAGGGCTGACTCGGGGCCACCCAGGGACAGCCCCTACTCCAGCCCCAAGGCAGCCCCATGCCCCGTTCCACCCCCCACCACAAGGACATGCCTCCAGCCGGTGTGAGATCTCTGCCAGCTTCGTGATCGATGGCTCCTTGTACACAAACTCCTGCTCATCCAGGTCGCCAAAGCGGGCGCCATAGAAGCCCACGCGGAAATACGTCCCGAACACGCGCTGGAGCTGTGAAAAAGGGTGTGGTTGTCCGGGAGGCCCCTGCTGGAGGTCTGCCTGCCCCAGAGATAGGGGTCTCGAATATCAGGATGGGAGTGTGAGGACCACGAGAACATCCAGGCGTGGGCACAGGCAGGGGGTCCTGAGAACATCGGGGCATGGATTGCAATATGAAGTTAGGACTGGGGCTGTATTGTTCACAGGTGTGTCCCTAATGCCCATGGGACAGGGTATATAGCAGGTACCCAATAAATGCTTGGATGGCTGAGGAGAAGGATGGCTGCCTCTCACTCTAGGACAGAGGCTCTGACTCCTTTGTTCTAGGGCATTCTCCTTCCCGTGCCCCGATGCCCGCAAGAATGGGTATACAGTAGGTGCCCAATAAGTGCTTGGATGGCTGAGGGAAGGGATGGCTGTCTCTCACTCTAGGACAGAGGCCCTGGTTCCCTTGTTCCATGGCATTCCCCTGCTCCTGTCCCCGGCCCTAAGTTTGGAAGAAGGAACCCCCTCCCTACCACCCCAAAACCACCACCCCATGACTGGAAAGGAAGTGGAATGGCTGGATGTTCACTTACCAAGGCCGATCCGGGGAGGGTGGGGCAGACATGGTGGGGTCAGAGGTGTGGGGGACAGAGAGACAATGTCATGGGAGTGGTCAGAGGTCAGAGTTCCCTCAACCCCCAGGGTCCTGGTTAACACTGCCCCGTGAGAATCATTCCGTGGGGAGAGAGATCAGAGATGGGAGATGGGTGGGGGCGAAGAGGACCTGCCCTCCCCACCCAGCTCCCACCCGGCCTGCCTGCCTGGGCTCTGGGTTTCTGCCATCTTTGGCCAGAACATTCTCCCCAAACTAGGAGATGCCTAAAAATAGACCTAAGCAGAGAAGAAGCGGGATTGGGGGGGGTGCTGCTGGAGCGGGGGGACACATTAACCAGAAACGAGGAGCAGAGGAGAGCCTGGGGGAGGCTGGAAGCTGGAGACGCAGGGAGAGACAGAGACTAAGAGAGAGATACCAAGATAGGGAGAGCCATGTGATAGATGGGGAGAGATGAGAAAGAGACCATGAGGGAGTCAGAGCCACCCTGCCACCCCCCTGCAGTGACCAAGCTGGCCCTGGCAGAGGGAGGGGTGTCTCTGGAGAGCTCCCAGCTGGGTGAGTCACAAGCTGCCCTCGAGATCTGGGGCGGGGGGGTGGTGCATTTTTAGGGAAGGGAGGGAAGTGATGGGGTGGGTGCGTTGTGGCCACAGCCCCAGCCCCAATGGCCAGCGGCCATGCTCCTCTGGCGCCCCCTGGTGTTCACTGATGGCTGCTGGCCAGTCATCACGGGGGTCCCAGAGGCAGGTGGCTGTCCACTGAGGCTGACTCACCTCCCAGCCGGAACTCTGTCGGGAGAGAAGGGTCAAGGTCAGCAGATCCCTGGGGATGAGGAGTGGGGCTGAGGGTGGGGTCTGGGGAGGGGGTCCTGGGCCCACCTGGTGCATGATCTTGGTGAAGGCCTCCTGCAGTTTGCCATGCACCGCGGCCAACTTCTTGTAGTCACGGTGGGCTTCCAGGATGGGGATGAGGTTCTTGTAGACCTCATTCACCGCCTCGTAGAGTCCACCCTGAGAGTGAGGTGGGGTCAGGATTCCCCAAACTGTCTTCCCCTCTCCACTGTGCTCCTGTCTACCCATCTCCCTTGTGATCCTCTGTGCTCCATCCTACCCACCCTCCATCACCTCCTCCAGGAAGCCCGCCCTGACCAGCCCCATCCCAGATAGGGATTGAGCCTTTCCACTCAGCTCCCACAGAGGGCTCCATGGTCTTCACCGCTACTTATCTGTTTTGTTTTTTTGAGATAGGGTCTCACTCTATCGCCCAGGCTGGAGTGTAGTGGTACAATCACAGCTCACTGCAGCCTCCAACTCCTGGGCTCAAGAGATCCTCCCACCCTAGCCTCCCACATAGCTAGAACTACAGGCACATGCCACCATGCCCAGCTAATTTTATTTTAGTTTTTGTAGAGTCAGGGTCTCACTATATTGCCCCGGTTGGTCTTGAACTCATGGGCTCAAGTGATCCTCCTGCCTTGGCCTCTCAATTAGCTGGGATTACAGGTGTGAGCCACCACTCCCCCAGCCCTTCACCACTTTTAACAAGAATATTCTAGGCCAGGCGCGGTGGCTCAAGCCTGTAATCCCAGCACTTTGGGAGGCCGAGACGGGCGGATCACGAGGTCAGGAGATCGAGACCATCCTGGCTAATACGGTGAAACCCCGTCTCTACTAAAAATACAAAAAACTAGCCGGGAGAGGTGGCGGGCGCCTGTGGTCCCAGCTACTCGGGAGGCTGAGGCAGGAGAATGGCGGGAACCCGGGAGGCGGAGCTTGCAGTGAGCTGAGATCCGGCCACTGCACTCCAGCCCAGGCGACAGAGCCAGACTCCGTCTCAAAAAAAAAAAAAAAAAAAAAAAAAGAATATTCTATGGCACAGGTACCATGTACATCTGCACTTCACCCATCTGTGTTCCCTCATTGATGGGAGAAGCAGTTTTTTTTCCCCCTATTCCTCAAAGAGGAAAGTGAGTTTCAGAGATATGGAGGCAATCCCCAGGGCCAAGACCCGAACACAAGCCCATCTGGCCCTGTGCCCGTGACCTCCATGCCCAACTGCCTCCTGGCGTGTGGTAATATGCCCCTCACCCCCAGCGGGTGCTGGCATCAAGCCTGGCTCAAAACAGGCACCCTGTGAGGTTTGCTGACTGTCAGAAGGCCTGTGTCCACCCCCTGGTTTCTTCCCCTGAGGCCTTTGTGTGTGTGTGTGTTTTTTAAATCTTTTTTTATTATTATTATTTTAATCTTTTTTAAATTATTATACTGGTTCTGACATGTGTGAGCCACCGCATTCGGCCCTTCCTCTGAGGACTTCGTCTCCAAGAATCCAGCAAAGTGACATTAATGAAGTTCTAGGGTACATGTGCAGAACGTGCAGTTTTGTTACGTAGGTATACACGTGCCACGGTGGTTTGCTGCACCCATCAGCCCGTCACCTACACTAAGTATTTCTTCTAATGCTATCCCTCCGCTAACCCCCACCCGTGTTTGTTTTTTTGTTTTGTTTTGTTTTTAGATGGAGTCTTGGTTTGTTGCCCAGGCTGGAGTGCAGCGGTATGATCTCAGCTCGCTGCAACCTCTGCCTCCTGGGTTCAAGCAATTCTCCTGCCTCATCCTACCTAGTCACTGGAACTACAGGCGCCTGCTACCATGCCTGGCTCATTTTTATTTTTTTGAGACAAGAGTCTTGCTCTGTCACCCAGGCTGTAGTGCAATGGCGTGATGTTGGCTCACTGCAACCTCTGTCTCCTGGGTTTAAGCGATTCTTCTGCCTTAGCCTCCTGAGTAGCTAGGACTACAAGTGCCCGCCACCATGCCCGGCTAATACTTGTATTTTTAGTAGAGACGAGGTTTCACTATGTTGGCCAGGCTGGTCTCAAACTCCTGACCTCGTGATCTGCCCACCTTGGCCTCCCAAAGTGCTGGGATAACAGGCATGAGCCACTGAGCCCATGCCCAGCTAATTTTTTTTTTTTTTTTTTTTTTTGTAGAGATGGGGTTTCTCCATGTTGCCCAAGCTGGTCTTGAACTCCCGACCTCAAGTGATCTGCCCTCCTCGGCCTCCCAAAGTGCTGGGATCACAAGCGTGAGCCACCGCATTCGGCCCTTCCTCTGAGGACTTTGTCTCCAAGAATCCAGCAGAGTGACAATAATGAAAACAATGTTGGCCGGACACAGTGGCTCACGCCTGTAATCCCAGCACTTTGGGAGGCTGAGGCAGGCAGACCACGAGGTCAGGAGATCGAGACCATCCTGGCTAACACGGTGAAACCCCATCTCTAATAAAAATACAAAAAATTAGCCAGGCGTGGCGGCGGGCACCTGTAGTCCCAGCTACTCAGGAGGCTGAGGCAGGAGAATGGCGTGAACCCGGGAGGCAGAGTTTGCAGTGAGCCGAGATAGTGCCACTGCACTGCAGCCTGAGCGACACAGCGAGACTCTGTCTCAAAAAAAAAAAAAAAAGAAAAGAAAACAATGTCACTAGTGTCACTAGAGGGCCAGCACCACAGAAGAAATCTCACTGGAACACCTGACTTCAAATGTGACCTTGAATCTCGCTGAGCTCTCAGATGTAAATGCCAGTTCCCCAAAATGTGAGGAACTGAGAAACAGGTAAAGTGACATCACATGGACACAGCCAGCCCCACACAAACCAGAAAAACACGCGGAGCAAAGGCCCCAGGGCTCCTGCAAGTCAAATGTAGAAGCTACCACCTGCCCTCATACAAACAAGCAAACTAGAGAAGAAAACCCCTTTTCAACAGTGGAAAATCAGTTGCCGGGCATGCTGGCTCATGCCTGTAATCCCAGTACTTTGGGAGGCCGAGGCGAGAGGGTTGCATGAGTCCCGGAGTTCAAGCCCAGCCTGGGCAACTAGGCAAGACCCCATCTCTTTAAAAAAAGAAAAAAAATTGGCAGGCACGGTGGCTCAAGCCTGTAATCCCAGCACTTTGGGAGGCCGAGACGGGCGGATCATGAGGTCAGGAGATCGAGACCATCCTGGCTAACCCGGTGAAACCCCGTCTCTACAAAAAATACACAAAACTAGCCAGGCGAGGTCGCGGGCGCCTGTGGTCCCAGCTACTCGGGAGGCTGAGGCAGGAGAATGGCATAAACCCGGGAGGCGGAGCTTGCAGTAAGCTGAGATCTGGCCACTGCACTCCAGCCTGGGCGACAGAGTGAGACTCTGTCTCACGAAAAAAAAAAAAAAAAAAAAAAGAAAAAAAATTAACAAAGAAAAAAAAATTAGCTGGGTGTGGTGGTGCGCACTTATAGTCCCAGCTACTTGGGAGGCTGAGGTGGGAGGATCACCTGAGCCCAGGACATTGAGGCTGCAGTGAGCCAGGCTGCACACTGCAACCTGGGTGAGAGAGTAAGACCCTGTCTCAAAAAAAAAAAGAAAAAAAAAGAAAAAGAGACTTAGGATACAGATCAGCCACAGCCATTGTGGGCCCTTATTGGATTCTGATTCAAACCAAGTAACCCCAAAAAAGATACATCAGAGATGATCTGGGACATCTAAATATAGAGTGCAATGAAATGACATCAATGACATTAAAGGATGACCATTAACTTGGCCACGTGGGATACGAGTTTTGTAAAAGGGTCTTTATCAGGAAGGGTTGCACAGCGGGTACTTGTGGGAGTGGTGGGAAAATACCTGGGATTTGCTTTTTTTTTTTTTGGAGACAGAGTCTTGCTCTGTCCCTCAGGCTGGAGTGCAGTGGCATGATCTCAGCTCACTGCAACCTCCGCCTCCTGGGTTCAAGCGAGTCTCATGCCTCAGCCTCCCAAGTAGCTGGGATTACAGATGCCTGCCACCACGCCCGGCTAATTTTTGTATTTTTAGTAGACATGGGGTTTCCCCATGTTGGCCAGGCTGGTCTTGAACTCCTGACCTCAGGTGATTCACCCGCCTCGGCCTCCCAAAGTGCTGGGATTACAGGAGTCAGCCACTGCGCCCAGTCTGGGATTTGCTTTAAGCTGGAGCTTCTCCAACTTGAAGATGCATGTGAATATCCTGTCTTTATTTTATTTATTTTTTGAGACATGTCGGTTTCACTCTGTCACGTAGATTGGAGTACAGCGGCACAATTATAACTCATTGCAGCTCCAACCTCCTGGGCTCCAGTGATCCTCCCGCTTCAAGCTTCCTGAGTAGCTGGGACTACAGGTACGTGCCACCACACCCAGCTAGTTTCTTGTATGTAGAGACAGGGTTTTGCCGTGTTGCCCAGGCTGGTCTCAAACTCCTGGCCTCAAGTGAGCCTCCTGCCTCAGCCTCCCAAAGTGCTGGGATTACAGGCGGATTACAGGCGGGAGGCTCCTGCCTCAGCCTCCCAAAGTGCTGGGATTAGGTGGAAGGACTGAGTGAGGCCAGAAGTTTGAGACCAGCCTGAGCAACATAGTAAGACTCCCTCTCTATAAAAAAATTAAAAATTGGCAGGGTGTAGTGGCACACACCTGTAATCCCATGACTTTGGGAGGTTGAGGCAGGCAGATCACTTGAGCTCAGGAGTTCAAGACCAGCCTGGGAAACATGGCAAAACCCCATCTCTACAAAAAAATACAAAAAATTAGTCTAGTGATGTGTGCCTATAGTCCAGTTACTCAGGAGGCCAGGGTGGGAGAATCACCTGAGCCGCCCTGGAGGCCCAGGTTGTAGGGAGCTATGATCACGCCACTGCACTCCAGCCTGTGTGACAGAATGGAGGCCTTGTCTCACAAAATATCACAAAGAAAAAATATATATAATAATTTAAAAATTGGCCGGGCATGGTGGCACATGCCTGCAGCCCCACCTACTTGGGAGGCTGAGGTGGGAGGATTGCTTGAGCTCAGGAGTTCGAGGCGCAGTGAGCTATCATCGCACCACTGTACACCAGCCTGGGCAAAAGAGCAAGACTCTGTCAAAAACAAACAAATAAAAAAACAAGAAAGGAAAAAAGAAAACAAAGGAAAATTGAAAGCATCTCCAGCGTATGGAAGGTTTGCTATATCAAGCCTGCATCAAGGGTCTCATGGAGACATAGGCAAGTTACAGGGCCTCTGAGAAACCCAATTCTCCTTCTTGCTTTTTTTTTTTTTTTTGAGACAGTCTCACTCTGTCGCCCAGGCTGGAGTGCAATGGCGCAATCCCGGCTCACTGCAACCTCTGCCTCCCTGGGTCAAGTGATTCTCCTGTCTCAGCCTCCCGAGTAGCTGGGATTACAGCTGCGTGCCACCACGCCTGGCTAATTTTGTATTTTTAGTAGAGACAGGGTTTCACCATGCTGGCCAGGCTGGTCTCGGACTCCTGGCCTCATGATCTACCTGCCTCAGCCTCCTAAAGTGCTGGGATTACAGATGTGAGCCACCGCGCCTGGCCAGTTCTCCTTCTTTCTAAATCCCCTGCTGGAAGGGTCTAGGAAGCAGATGTGATGGCGCCTCCCTGGCCCGAGCCCCCTCTCCTGCACCCAGTCCCCAAGGCCTCACCATGGTGAAGTAGCCGGCTGCCTGTTCCAGCAACCCCACCAGCCCCAGCTCAGTGAAGTGCTTCCCGGAGCAGAAGCCCTCCTCGTCGGGGGACAGGATGTCGTCGGAGATGGCGGACTCCTCTAGCACGTTGGATGAGATGTTCTGGGGCAGAAGAGATGGCATCAAACCCTCGTCCCCACTGCACAAGTGCTGCCCACCGCCTGCCGCCCCCTGGCCTCTCACCTGGAAGGAAACACAGCCCACGGGCAGGTGGCGGTGGTCCTCAAGCAGGGCGAGGTACTCAGCCACGAGGGCGGCTGCATGCACCATGCACTGGGCGGCCTCGGCATGGTTGCCCAGCTCCGCGTGCTTCCCGGCCATGTTCTGCAGCCAGGTCAGCCGCAGGTCTGGCGAGCCCTGGTAGCCCCGGGCAATTCTGGAGTCCAGGTGAGGGGGGATGTGAGGAGGGGACTCACCTGGTCCTCCCCACCTGCCTCCCACTTGTCCACCCCCTTCACTGGTTACCCCCATATCTGCCCCAAGGACCAGCCAATCTCCTCACCTGTACCCCATCGCCTCACTCATTCCGTCACCTGGCCATCCCTCACCTGTCCTCCCTTTCGTCTGTTTTCTCACCTGCTGGCCAGTCATCTGTCTTCACCTGTCTCCTCCCCTGCCTACCTTACATATTCCTTTAGTCATCTTTCTCCTTACTTGTCCTGCTGTCTCCCACTGACCAGTCAGTCTCCTTACCCGTACCCTACTCACCTGTCTATCTCCTCACCTGTCTATCTCCTCACCTGTCCGCCCCCTCACCTATCCATCCTCTCACCTGCCCATCCTTCACCTGTCCATCTCTTCAGTTGTCTATCACCTCACCTGTCCACTCCTCACCTGTCCATCCCTTCACTTGTCTCTCCCCTCACCTGTCCACCCGCTCACCTGTCCATCCTCTCACCTGCCCATCCTTCACCTGTCCATCCCTTCACTTGTCTATCGCCTCACATGTCCATCCCTCACCTGTCCATCCTTCACCTGTCCACCCTCTCGCCTATCCACCTCTCACCTGTCCACCCTCTCACCTGTCCACCCTCTCACCTGTCCACCCCTCACCTGTTCACCCTCTCACCTCTCCATCCCTTCACCTATCGCCTCACCTGTCCACCCCTCACCTGTCCACCCTCTCGCCTATCCACCTCTCACCTGTCCACCCTCTCGCCTGTCCACCTCACCTGTCCACCCTCTCACCTGTCCACCTCACCTGTCTACCCTCTCACCTGTCCACCCTCTCACCTGTCCACCTCTCACCTGTCCACCTCTCACCTGTCCACCCCTCACCTGTCCACCCCTCACCTGTCTATCCTACCTGTCTATCTCCTCATTTGCCTATCCCCTCACCTGTCCACCCCCTCACCTGTCTATCCTACCTGTCTATCTCCTCATTTGCCTATCCCCTCACCTGTCCACCCCCTCACCTGTCTATCCTACCTGTCTATCTCCTCATTTGCCTATCCCCTCACCTGTCCACCCCCTCACCTGTCTATCCTAGCTGTGTATCCCCTCACATGTCCACCCACTCACCTATCCATCCCCTCACCTGTCCGTCACTTCACCTGCCCATCCCCTTACCTGTCCACCCTATCACCTGTCCACCCTCTCACCTGTTTATCCCCTCACCTGTCTGTCCCTCACCTGTCCACCCTCTCACCTGTCCATCCCTTCACCTGTCAACTCCCTCACCTGTCCATCCCTTCACCTGTCTCCTCGCCTGTCCACCTCCTGACTTCTCTACCTCCTGACCTGTCCATCCCCTCACCTGTCTATCCTGTCACCTATGTCTTCACATGTCCATCCCCTCACTTGTGTCCTCACCTGTCCATTTCTTCACCTACTCACCTGCCTGTCCAACCCTTTTCCTGTCTTCCCACTTACCTGTCTCCTCACCCATCCATCCTACTCTCCTTGACTGCTCACCTGTGTGGCATCTCCCCGCTTCCTCTATTCACCTGTCTCTTCGCTTATCTAACCCCTCACCTGTCTGTCCCTTCACCCCCCTGCCCCACCTTTTAATTTCTCACTTGACCCTCAGTTCATGAGTTGACTCTACCTGTGGAAACTTGAGTCACCTGAACTATTTCCCCTTCCTTCTGCACCATCTCACCTGTCTATCCACCTGTCCCTCCCATATGCCCCACTTTCCCCATCTCCATCACCGTCCACCCCTCCTACACTCCTCAACAGGTCTAGTCTCTGGATCTCATTTCCCTTCACCTGTGAGCCCCTCACCTGTCCCCCTCACCTGTCCTGGCTCTCATCTGTCATCCTCATCAATACATTCTTCTGGCATCCTCTTTACCTGTTTGCTCACCTGTTCTCTCCTTACTTGTGCCCTCATTTCTGCTCACCTGTCCCTCTCACCTGTCTGCCCACCTGTCCCCCTCACTTGTCCCCCTCATCTGCCTCTGTTAGAGACTGTATGCTCCCCTGCTCCCTCCTCACCTCCTCAGACATCTACTCTCATCCCTGTTCTCCCTGCACCTGTTGGGGCGTGGGTGCGGCTGAAGGTGCCGGCTGGCCCGCCTCACCTGTACATGAGGTCGATGAGCATCTCAGGGTCCTCCTGGTGTTCCTTCATCTTCACCGTGTCCGTCAGGATCATGTGCAGGTTGAACATCAGGTCCTGGACCTGGAGCCGGGGAACATCCAGGGGCCAATGAGGGCATTAGGAAGTGAAGGGAGCCAAGGTGGTGGGGTCAGGGATTATATGAAGGGAAGGCGGCGCGGGGACCCAGCAGGTGTCACCTGCTCCGCGAAGGTGCTGTCCCGCAGCCCCACGTCCTCCTCAGCATAGGTGAGGATGGTTTTGAGTGAGCGTCGCAGGTACTCTTCACTGAAGTTCTGTGTTGTCCCCACCAGGGATGAGAGAGACATGGTGACCTGCATCTTCACACGGGCAAAGTTCTGCAGGGAAGGGAGGGACAGTGGAGCCAGGAGTCTCAGACCCCAGACACCACACCAGGGTCTGCTCAACCTGCCGACATGGCCCTTGCATTCTTTATTTATTTTTTTTATTTTTAATTTTTTTGAGATGGAGTCTCATTTTGTTGTCCAGGCTGGAGTGCAGTGGTGTGATCTCAGGTCACTGCAACCTCCGTCTCCCGAGTTCAGGCGATTCTCCTGCCTCAGCCTCCTGAGTAGCTGGGACTGCAGGCATATGCCACTATGCCCAGCTAATTTTTGTATTTTTGGTAGAGACAGGGTTTTACTATGTTGGCCAGGCTGGTCTCGAACTCCTGACCTCAAGTGATTCACCTGCCTGGGCCTCCCAAAATGCTGGGATTACAGGTGTGAGCCACCATGCCCAGTTGTTTTTTCTTTTTTTCTTTTTTTTTTTAGACTGAGTGTGTCACTGTATCGTGTAGGCTAGAATGCAGTGGTGCAATCTTGGCTCACTGCTGCAACCTCTGCCTCCCAGGTTCAAGTGATTCTCATGTCTCAGCCTTCCGAGTAGTTGGGATTACAGGCGTCTGCCACCATATCCAGCTAATTTTTGTATTTTTAGTAGAGACGGGGTTTCATCATGTTGGCCAGGCTGGTCTCGAACTCCTGACCTCAAATGATCCACCTGCCTCAGCTTCCCAAAGTGTTGGGATTACAGGCATGAGCCACCATGCCTGGCCTCTTTTTTTTTTTTTTTTGAGACAAGGTCTCACTCTTGCTCAGGCTGGAGTGCGGTGGCACAATCACGGCCCACTGCAGCCTCAAACTCCCGGCCTTCAAGTGATCCTCTCACCTCAGCCTCCGAAAGTGCTGGGATTACAGGAATGAGCCAGGGCATCTGACCCCCAATTGCGTTCTGAGCCCTCCTCCTGCCCATTATGCTCAGGGACTACCTCCCCCTCCCTCACTCCCTGTATGGCACTGAGACCCCGCCGGCCACCCTGACCAGAGCCATGTGTGGACCATGCCTCCTTGCCCCCACTCACGTGGCCGATCTCGAAGTTCTGTCGCATGAGCAGGTACAGCGAGGCGCTGGCGTGCGTGCGGATGGTGCTGATGCGGCTGCCACAGTGTCGTAGGAGCCTCAGGCACAGGTCAGCACACAGCTCCGTGTCCTCCTCAAACAGCAGCTCCGGGAACTGCCCACAAGGACCCAGACAGACACTGTCCAGCCCCTCCCGGTTCTAGCTCAGAAGGGGACTGGCCCAAATGAGGACTGCTTGGGTAGGGGTTTGTGTTTTGTCCTCTTTGGCCAAGTACCACTGGGTTCGGAGTCAGACCTGGGTTTAAGCCCCGTGCTGTGTGACCCTGGGTAAGTGACTTGGCCACTCTGATCCTGCCTTCCTTCCACTGTAAACTGTGGCAAAGCAGTCTGCTCCATGGAGTTGCAGGGCACATGGTAAGTGCTCAATGAATGAGCTACTTTTTTTTGTTTCTTTTTTTTTTTTTTTTTTTTTTTGAGACAGAGTCTCGCTCTGCCACCCAGGCTGGAGTGCAGTGGCGTGATCTTGGCTCACTGCAAGCTCCGCCTCCCGGGTTCACGCCATTCTCCTGCCTCAGCCTCCTGAGTAGCTGGGACTACAGGCGCCCGCCACCTCGCCCGGCTAGTTTTTTTGTATTTTTTAGTAGAGACGGGGTTTCACCGTGTCAGCCAGGATGGTCTCGATCTCCTGACCTCGTGATCCGCCCGTCTCGGCCTCCCAAAGTGCTGGGATTACAGGCTTGAGCCACCGCGCCCGGCCTTTTTGTTTCTTTTTTTTGAGACAGTATTTCACTCTTGTCTCCCAGGCTGGAGTGCAGTGGCGCGATCACAGCTCACAACTCCCAGGCTCAAGCCATCCTCCTACCTCAGCCTCCCCAGTAGCTCCCTAGTAGCTGGGATCTCAGGTGTGTACCACCCTGCCTGGCTAGCATTTTTTTTTTTTTTGAGACGGAGTCTCGCTCTGTAGCCCAGGCTGGAGTGCAGTGGCCGGATCTCAGCTCACTGCAAGCTCCGCCTCCCGGGTTCACGCCATTCTCCGGCCTCAGCCTCCCGAGTAGCTGGGACTACAGGCGCCCGCCACCTCGCCCGGCTATTTTTTGTATTTCTTAGTAGAGATGGGGTTTCACCGTGTTAGCCAGGATGGTCTCGATCTGCTGACCTCGTGATCCGCCCATCTCGGCCTCCCAAAGTGCTGGGATTACAGGCTTGAGCCACCGCGCCCGGCCCATTTTTTTTTTTTTTGAGACAGGCTCTCACTGTGTTGCCCAGGCTGGAGTCCAGTGGCACGATCACGGCTCACGTAGCCTTGACCTCCCGGGCTCATCTGAGACGCTAGGACCACAGACACATGCCACCACACTCAATTAATTTTTTTGTAGAAACAGGGTCTCACCATGTTGCCCAGGCTGGTCTCAAACTCCTAGGCTCACATCATCTTCCTGCCTCAGCCTCCCAAAGTGCTGGGATTACAGGTGTGAGCCACCATGCCTAGTCCTAGCTAATTTAAAAATGTTTTGTAGAGACGGGCCTCTCTATGTTGGCCAGGCTGGTCTCGAACTCCTAGGCTCACATCATCTACCTGCCTCAGCCTCCCAAAGTGCTGGGATTACAGGTGTGAGCCACCATGCCTAGTCCTAGCTAATTTTAAAATGTTTTGTAGAGACGGGCCTCTCTATGTTGGCCAGGCTGGTCTCAAACTCCTGGCCTCAAGTGATCCTCCCACCTCAGCCTCCCAAAGTGCTGGGATTATGGGCATGAGCCACTGTGCCCAGCCTAGAGCTTCTACTGTTTTTCTAAGAATCATGGTTGTTGAGTGGTTCTTACCTTGGACACAAGGGCCCTCTGGGTGGCTAGGCCATGCTGCAAGAAGAGGGCACTCTGGGCACTGCCCAGGCTGTACAGCACAACCTTCAGCACTGCCCCTAAGACGCTCTCCCGGGCTTCTGAAAGCATCACCGTCTGGAGGGGAGGGGGTCAGAAATCCAGGTGTGGTGATAGGGAAAGGGAAGGAGAGGGATTATGGAGCCAGGGATCACAAGGCACTGCAGCTGGGCTCAGAGCGCAAAGCAGATGCTGGATCAAGCCCTACCTGCACGATGATCTCCAGTGTGTCCAGAACTACTAGGCTTGCCTCGGTTGCCAGGTTCCCTTCCACCAAGGCCTCGTGTTCCATTTCATCCTTGGTCCTGGAAGGGGAAGGGAGGTCTTGGGGCCCCACTTAGGGCAAGATCCTACTCCATGGCTGAGCTCCCTCCTCCCCCTGGCAACCCAGGGGGCTCTGGCTCTCTGGAAGCTGTTGTTTTTTGTTGTTGTTTTTGTTTTCTGAGACAGGGTCTTGCTCAGATGCCCAGGCTGGAGTGCAGCGGTGTGATCACAGCTCACTGCAGCCTCAACCTCCCAGGCTCAAGTCATCCTCCCACCTCAGTCTCATGAGTGGCTGGGACCACAGGCACATGCCACCATGCCTGGCTAATTTTTAAATTTTTGGTAGAGACAGGGTCTCACTATGTTGCCCAGGCTGGTCTTGAACTCCTGGACTCAAGCAATCCTCCCGCCTCGGCCTGAACTGTTCTGAACTCAGCAAACTCCCTCCTGCCCACACCTACTTGTCCACGCGGTCTGAGGTTTGCTTCCAGTGTGTGACGCTCTTCCGCCAGCGCACGTTCTCTGGATTCCCAAATGGGCTCCTCTCTGAGACGCATGAGCGCATGATCACAGATGTGTAAAAACACAGGGCACACATGAACATCAGGAGAAATGCACAGGCATGAAGATATTCAGGTGGGCTGACCCGTGAGGGCACTGGGTGGAGCAGAAGCCTGCCGGGTGGACGCACAGGGGCAGACACGAGTGACAGATGGGGACGCACAGGCGCACGTGTACAGTGATGACGCGTGGACCTCTCTCCAGGAAATGTGAGGCAGAAAGTAAGCTAGGGATGGCCCCCTTCATGGGGTCCCTTGACACAAGGTGGGAGCAGCTGGTGGGATGGGGACATGTGGCTACGTTACCCTCTTACCACGACTTCGCCGAACCATTTCTTGTCGAGCTCCGATGGTGCCCAGAATGGCTTCCTCTAGACGTGCCTTCATATCCAGCGATTTTTTGAATGTGAGGCTGTTGATGCGTTCAAAGGCCTTTTTCCCCTGCGGGGAGACAGAGAACTGGGGTTCAAGGTTGACTCTGTTCTTTTCAGTGGGACCTTGGCTGGCCCCATCCCTTTCTTTGTGCTCTTTCTCACCTCCGGGCCCCTGTGCTTCAAGACAGTTTACCTTTTTCTTCTAAATTCTTAGCACTTACCAAAAAGTGCTCACTGCAACCTCCACCTACTGGGCTCAAGCAATCCACCTCAGCCACCTCTGTAGCTGGGACTACAAGCATGTGCCACCATGCTCAGGTAAGTTTTGTATTTTTTGTAGAGATGGGGTTTCACCATGCTGCCCAGGCTGGTCTCAAACTCGTGGGCTCATGCAGTTTGCCTGCCTTGGCTTCCTCAAGTGCTGGGATTACAGGTGTGAGCCACTGCACCAGGCCTTTTTAAAAAAATTTCTTTCTTTTTTTTTTTCCAGAGATGGAGCCTCACTGTGTTGCCCAGGCTGGTGTGTAGTGGCATGATCTCAGTTTACTGCAACCTCTGCTTCCCAGGTTCAAGCAATTCTCTTGCCTCAGCCTCCCGAGTAGCTGGGACTACAGGCATGTGCCACCACACCCAGGTAATTTTTTGTATTTTTAGAAGAGACAGGGTTTCACCATGTTGCCCAGGCTGGTCTTGAACTCCTGACCTCAGGTGATCCACCTGCCTCAGCCTCCCAAAGTGCAGGGATTACAGGCATGAGCCACTGTGCCTGGCCTCCACCTTCCAAATTCTATTCACAAAGGCATTTCTGACTTTATTCCTTGCCTCGGCACAGAAACAATCCACCCCTTTACTCTCAGTCCCACAGAGTCCTCTGCACAAAGACAGTCCACCCCTTCCCACTCAGCCTGCAGCACCCTGGGTCCCTGGGTACATCTTTAGCCTGCCTCCCCCA
This sequence comes from Macaca nemestrina, assembly GCF_043159975.1. Lineage (NCBI taxonomy): Eukaryota > Metazoa > Chordata > Mammalia > Primates > Cercopithecidae > Macaca > Macaca nemestrina. The sequence continues at coordinate 10,687,458 of NC_092144.1, forward strand.
TTATCTCCTGCCGACACCCTCGAACCTTGTACTCGAAGGCAGCCAGGCAGAGGTACAGCAAGTCCAAGAGACGTCCCAGCTGGGGGAGTGTCAGGTCAGTGGCCCAGCGCTGCAGGAGCGCCGGCTCGGCATTTTTCAGCACCCACAGCACGCACGCCAGCAAGGTCCGGCTTGACTCAGCAGAGAGGGCACAGCCTGCGCGAGAAGCCTGGGGCCAGACAGGAATCAAAGTCAATTTCCATTTTCTCCATGTGAGATGAATCCTGGCCAATCTGTATCTTGATACCTGGCTTCTCCCATTCAAAGGGGATGATGTCTATGGGGACAAGCCTCCCTACTCACCGTTGGCGGCCCCTGGGAGATGCTGGCCCGGGAGCCAGGGGCTAGGGGGCCACCAGCAATGGCCATGGCCACAGAGGGGTTGATGGTACCCGCAATGTCCCCTTCGCCTTCTGTGTCTGAGTCAAGCATTGAGGCCAGTCTTGACCGCTGACCTGGACCCTCTGGCAGGGAAGGACAGAGGGAGAAAAAGATAAAGCCTTGGTAAGTGCTGTCCCTGTCTCAAATTTCAGAAGTCTTCCCTCACGGCCAGGCATGGTGGCTCACACCTGTAATCCCAGCACTTTGGGAGGCCGAGGGGGGTGGATCACCTGAGGTCAGGAGTTCGAGACCAGCCTGGCCAACGTGGCAAAATCCCATCTCTACTAAAATTACAAAAAATTAGCTGGGTGTGGTGGCAGACGCCTGTAATCCCAGCTACTTGGGAGGCTGAGGCAGGAGAATGGCGTGAACCTGGGAGGCGGAGCTTGCAGTGAGTTGAGATCGTGCCACTGCACTGCAGCCTGGGCGACAGAGTGAGACTCCATCTCAAAAAAAGAAAAAAAAGAAAATAATAAATGGTACAATAATATTTCCCATCTATTGTAGGCTGACAGTATCTCAGTACTACAGCCCCGCACATTTTCACATAACCTTATGAAGTAGTTGGTGTTATTACTGTCCCCATTACAGGGGAGAAACCTGAGGCTCAGAGATGTTATAACTTGACTCGTCTGTCCTAGCACTTTAACCTGCTCTGCTAATCCTAATGCCTATCCTCATATCCCTGACTGTGTTCTCCCACCTTTACTATCCTGCGCCTCCTGTGACCAAGTCCCTGGGTCATGTGAGCCCATCCTCCCCTGGCCCACTGACCAGCAAAGTCATGCAGCCGTGGCAAGGTGTCCCGTGCAATCGATAGCAGCGGCAGGTACAGCTCAGCCACACAAGCCTTCACGGTGGCCTCTGCATAGCGGGGATCAGTGTCATGGCCACATAGCAGGCTGTGCACAGCACTGATGGCCTTCTTGTGCAACAGAAATGCCCTGTGGGGTAATGGGGTGCTCAGGACAGGGTGGACATGGCTCCTGAAATGTCCTACCTGCCCTGGGGCTAGACAGGACCTCTGCTCACCCCTCAGCCTCAGGTTCAAGGGCCAGCGCCAGCTCTGTCAGCAGGAGACCAGCTAGGAAGTGCTGCTGCCGGAATGGTCCACTCAGTTCGAACATGCTGGTCACCTTGGGGTCCGGGGCTTGGCTGGAGAAGGTGGAGCTCTGCAGAGTGGGGTAAAAATGGGGGATGCCAGCGGTCAAGGGTCAGAGGTGGGAGGTCACCATTAAAGCCATCTTGGAGGTGACAGAAATCATGGTGCTAATAGCCACAGATGAGAGACTGAGGTTAAGTCATCTGGAGGTGACAGCGGGTATGGGTTTCAAGCCCAGAAATGAGAGGCGGACGTTAACCCATCTGTGATGTAATAGGGCATGGGGTCAAAAGTCAGAGGACTGAGAAATAGCACATGGAACACCGGGCTGGGAGTTAGGATTTAGGGGAGAGAAATCAGAAGTTAGTCCTTCTGGGAAATTGCTGAGAATGAGAGGAGAGGTGAAGGGTCAGAGGTCAAAAGTCAAACATAAGGGATCAATTCACCTAGGCAGTGGTCCACCGTGAAAGGGACAGAGATGAGGGAACCATAGGAGATGGACTGAAGGTGAGAGGTTGTAGGTCAAAGAGAGGAGGCAGAAGTGAAGCCAGCCCACCTGGGACGTGGTGGAGGACACAGAGGGGGAGGGCGAGGCTGGGGGCGACAGGGGGCAGCAGGGGAGGTTGAGGGTCACGTAGTGCTCGTGGCTGCATAGGATGCGAGTGAATTCCATGCGCAGGGTCAGCAGGGCCGCTGGATTAGGGGACGACTGGAGCCGCGTGGCCACCTGCAGGAGAGGGGTGGCCAGCAGTGATGTCAACATTGCTCCGCCTTCCATCCATGCCATGTCCACCCTGCCCACGCCCACTCCTACCTGCTTGTAGTGGGCCCGGACCAGGCTGAAGACAAAGCCCCGGTCCACCAGGGACAGAAGGTCACTGAGGAAGAAGGCCAGGCTGGCGTTGAGGCGCTCGGCCAGCTCCACATCCTGAGGACACAGGGGCCTGTCAACCCACACAGCCATACCTCCTCCCCAAACCTCAGCCCCCACAGGGGCTTGGGTTTTTTTTTTTTGAGACAGAGTCTTGCTCTCTTGCCCAGGCTAGAGTGCAGTGGCACGATCTCGGCTCGCTGCAAGCTCCGCCTCCCAGGTTCACGCCATTCTCCTGCTTCAGCCTCCCGAGTAGCTGGGACTACAGCCGCCTGCCACCACGCCCGGCTAATTTTTTTGTATTTTTTAGTAGAGATGGGGTTTCATCAAGTTAGCCAGGATGGTCTCGATCTCCTGACCTCGTGATCCGCCCGTCTCGGCCTCCCAAAGTGCTGGGATTACAGGCGCGAGCCACTGCACCCGGCCAGGGGCTTGACTCTTACCAGAGTCAAGATCATCTGCCACACCTAGGAGCTGCATCACTGCCCCAAAGCCTTTGTCTCTGGGCTGTGGTGACCCTGGGACTTCCTGGTTGCCCTCCTCAGGCTGCCTTCCTCTCCCATGCTCCTTAAGACACCAAGGCAGATATGGGCTGACTCCCCGCAAGATCCTCTCGCCCTCTCTGTCCAGAGTTCAGAGCTGGGGAGAGACCATTTCCCAGCCTCCCGTGCAGTGGAATCACATGACCAATTCTGGCCAATGGAATTTGAGGGGAAAGTGAGGTGGCCACTTACATGGCAGAAGCAGGTGGGTGCTGGGGAACTGCCAGGGCCAGGCCCACACAGTGATGTCTCCATAACCTACTTAATGCTCAGAAATAAGCTTTGGTTATTTAAATCACTTGTGACTGTGTTGAAGCGAGTTAGCCTCTGCCGTAACTGATCAACTCCCAACATCATTTATTTTTATTTTAATTAATTAATTTATTTATTTATTTTTTGAGACGGAGTCTCACTCTGTTGCCCAGGCTAGAGTGCAGTGGCACGATCTCGGCTCACTGCAACTTCTGCCTCCCAGGTTCAACCAATTCTGCCTCAGCTTCCCCAGTAGCTTGAATTACAGACACCCACCACCACGGCTGGCTAATTTTTGTATTAGTAAAGACGGGGTTTTGTCATGTTGGTCAGGCTGGTCTTGAACTCCTGACCTCAGGTGATCCACCTGCCTTGGCTTCCCAAAGTGCTGGGATTACAGGCGTGAGATACCACACCCGGCCTCTCAGCACCATTTAATGTGAGCTTTACTGAGCATCTACTCTGTGCCAAGCCCTGTGAATGAGGCAGATGCCATCCCCGCTGCGTGTCCAACTCAGTCCAGTGTGTGTGGGGGGTGGGGGGGCAGGGAGACACAAAATAAACAAGAATTTCAGATAGTCAGATAGTTCTATGTGCTTCAAAGACAATATTAGATTGGTGCAAAAGTAACTGCAGTTTTGCAATTACTTTCAATGGCAAAAACCATAATTATTTTCTTTTTTTTTTTTTTTTGAGACAGAGTCTTGCTCTGTCGCCCAGGCTGTAGTGCAATGGTGTAATCTTGGCTCACTGCAGCCTCTGCCTCCCGGGTTCAAGCGATTCTCCTGCTTCAGCCTCCTGAGTAGCTGGGATTATAGGCATGCGCCACCACCCCTGGCTAATTTTTGCATTTTTAGTAAAGACGGGGTTTCACCATGTTGGTCAGGCTGGTCTCGAATTCCTGACCTCAGGTGATCTGCCCTCCTCGGCCTCCCAAAGTGCTGGGATTACCGGTGTGAGCCAACATGCCCGGCCTGTAATTACTTGTCACCAACCTTAACAGACTGGGGTGACATTTTCAGAGATACTGAAGGATAACAAAGAGCCATGGGGAGAATGGCATCCTGGGTAAAGGGAACAGTCAGTGCAAAGGCCCTGAGGCAGGATGTGCCTGGCAAGCCTGGGGAACACTGAGGTGGCTGATGTGGGCCCAAGGCTCAGCTGGTACTTGTTCTGCCCTCGTACTCTCTTGAGCCACTCTGAGACCTCACAAGTTAGCCTCAGCGGCCGTCAAATCCCTGCAACCCAGCCAGGCATGGTGGCTTATGCCTGTAATCCTAGCACTTTAGGAGGCCGAGGAGGGCGGATCACAGGGTCAGGAGTTTGAGACCAGCCTGGCCAATATGGTGAAACCCCATCTCTACTAAAAATACAAAAAATTAGCTGGGCATGGTGGCATGCACCTGTAGTCCCAGCTACTCGGGAGGCTGAGCCAGGAGAATCGCTTGAACCCAGGAGGCGGAGGTTGCAATGAGCAGAGATTGTGCCACTGTACTCCAGCCTGGGCAACAAAACAAGACTCTGTCTCAAAAAAAAACAAAAACAAAAAAATTAGCCGGGCATGGTGGCACATCCCTGTAGTCCCAGCTACTCAAGAGGCTGAGGCAGGAGAATTGCTTGAACCCGGGAGGCAGAGGTTGCAGTGAGCCAAGATCATGCCATTGCGCTCCAGCCTGGGGGACAGAGCAAGACTTCCATCTCAAAAAAAAAAGTGGATCATCACGGGCATTGTCTTCTCTGGATCTCTTTCTTGGGGTAGTTTCCTCACCATCTGGATCAGCCCCTGGGAATGTCAGTCTTTGGGAAGGCTCCAGTGAGACAAGGCCAGAACCTCTGAGACCAGCTTGGAGGTCATATGCGATTGTGCAAGGGTTGGCCTGGGCCAGAATGCCATTTCAAAAATCTGGAAAGTTCTCATCAAATCCAGAGGTCCCATTTCTCCTTAGAAACCAGGTCATCTCCTGGCATGGGTAACATAGCAAGACCCCATCTCTACAAAAAAAAAAAAAATTAGGTGGTTATGGTAGCATGCACCTGTAGCCTCAGCTACTCTGGAGGCTGAGGTGGGAGGATTGCTTCAGCCCAGGAGTTTGAGGCTGCAGTGAACCTCATATCATGCCACCACACTCTAGTCTAGACAATAGAGCAAGACTGTGTCTCAAACAAAAACAAATATAAAAACAAAAACAAAACCACACACAAAAAACTCCCAGACAATCTGGCCAGGCATGGAGGCTCATGCTTGTAATTCCGGCACTTTGGGAAGCCAAGGTGGGAGGAGCCCTTGATCTCAGGAGTTGGAGACCAGTCTGGGCAACATAGTGAGACCCTGACTCTACTTAAAAAATAAATAAATAAATAACCAATTATGGTGGCTTGTGCCTCTGGTCACAGCTACTTGGGAGGCTGAGGAGGGAGGATCCCTTGAGCCCAGGAGGTCGAGGCTACAGTGAACTATGATCACACCACTGCACTCCAGCCTGGGCAACAGAGCAAGACCCTATCTCCAAACAAAAACAGCCGGCCGGGCGCAGTGTCTCACGCCTGTAATCCCAGCACTTTGGGAGGCTGAGGCAGGCAGATCATGAGGTCAGGAGATCGAGACCATCCTGGCTAACACGGTAAAACCCCATCTCTACTAAAAATGCAAAAAACTAGCCAGGCGTGGTGGCGGGCGCCTGTAGTCCCAGCTACTTGGGAGGCTGAGGCAGGAGAATGGCATGAACCCAGGAGGCGGCGCTTGCAGTGAGCCGAGATTGTACCACTGCACTCCAGCCTGGGCGACTGAGCAAGACTCCATCTCAAAAAAAAAAAAAAAAAAAAAACCACAAACAAAAAAAACAGCCCATCTGGCCATAGCTGAGCCACATTTCTGCAGGGTTTCTGTTGGCTGGATTGAGTGATGGTCACCCCTGTTAGGTGGGACATCTGCCCTCTGCTCTACCATAAGCGCCACTTTCCTAGCTGAAACTGGTATTGACAGTAAGGGGTCAGGAGCTGGTGGCTCAGATTCAAAAACCTCATTCTGCCCCTTCTCAGTCATGTGGTACAAGGTTAAGCTACTCATTCATTTGATGCCTCAGTTTCCCCATCAGTAAAATGGAGATAACAATAATACTAACTTCATGGGTTGTTGTGAAAATTTAATGATACGATCCAAGGCCAGGCGCGGTGGTTCAAGCCTGTAATCCCAGCACTTTGGGAGGCCGAGGCGGGCGGATCACCCAAGGTTAGGAGTTCCAGACCAGCCAGGCCAACATGGAGAAACCCTGTCTCTACTAAAAATACAAAACTAGCCAGGTGTGGTGGCACATGCCTGTAATCCCAGCTACTTGGGAGGCTGAGGCAGGAGAATTGCTTGAACCTGGGAGGCGGAGGTTGCAGTGAGCCAAGATCGCGCCACTGCACTCCAGCCTGGGCAACAAAAGCGAAACTCCGTCTCAAAACAAACAAACAAACAAACAAAAGATATCCATATAAAGTGCTTAGATACACAGTAAGTGCTCAATAAATGCTCAATATTATTACTCTTATGATTAGTATTACCTGCCTAGCCCCCGAGGGCACTGGAATTGGTAATCCAGCGCCTGAACAAGTCCACTGTCAGGGTCTCTGAACATCAACATCCATTTATTGAGCAGTTGCTGTATACTCTGACTGTGCTAAGGGCTAATGGATCTGCCCTGTCACTTCCCTGCTCTCATCAACCCTCATTTCCTTCCTCATTCACTACAATCTAGCCATCCTTACTGCTCTCCTGGTAGCCCAAGCATGGTCTTGCCCCAGGGCCTTTGCACCTGCTATTCTCCCTGCCTGGAATGTTCCTTCCCCAGACGTTGCATGGAATGATCTCTCACTTTCTTCAAGTCTCCCCTTAAAAGTGAGGGTAAGGATTTGGGTCTGTTTTGTTTCTTGTTATGTTGCTACACCCAGCACAGGGCTGTGCACACCAGAGGCACTCAAGAAACAATGAATGAATGGATCCACCCAGCAAAGGGGATTCCCAGTCTTACAGGCAGGAGGCACTGGGCAGGATTGGCGCCCCCACCTGGCTGGCTCGCTGTGCACACCAGAGGCACTCAAGAAACAGACAATGAATGAACAGATCCACCCAGCAAAGCAGATTCCTGGTCTTACAGCCAGGAAGCACTGGGCAGGGTTGGCACCCCCACCTGACTGGCTCTATGTCCTCCCTCAGGTTTCTTCCCACATTGAGACCCTGCATCTCCCACCTTGTGGACACGGGTGATGACCTCCAGGCCCACAGAGCCCACCAGGGCAGTGATGTCGTCCAGGAAGCGCCCAGGGAAGCGCAGCTTGCGGGGTGTGTCTAGTCGCTGGCCAAGAAGCAGGTGCAGTGCCATACTCTTCACCTGGGGGTGGAGTGAGAGGGCCGTGGGTGGGGCTTGAAGGACTGTGGGTGGGGCTTGAAGGGCTGTGGGTGGGGCTTGAAGCGCTGTAGGTGGGGCTTGAAAGGCTGTGGGTGGAGGAGGCTTGACAGAAGGGGTGGGGCTTTAGTAGCAAGGGAGGTGGGCTGAAGGTAGGTTTGAGCCCTGTAGCTGCAGGTAGAAGTTGGGGCCTGAGGGATGTAGATGGGGTTTGTGACCTATGGGTGGGGCTTGAGAAAGCCATGGGCGGATCCTGTGAGCATCCCAGGCCGAGTGTAGAGAACGGGAAGGCTGAGAGGGTGTGGGAGGGGCTTATGCAGGTCTCCCCAGGGCAAAGTCCAGAGGTGGGACAAAGGGTGGGGCTTGAGGCACTGGATTTGAAGGGAGCTTTACTGGAGGTCCAGAGGGGATGGGGCCAGCAGGCCCTGGGAAGGGGGCTTCAAAGAACCTATTGAAGAGTTTTAGGGATGTCTCTACCTTGATCAGACAGCTTTCCCTCTTTTTTTTTTTTTTGAGATGGAGTCTTGCTCTGTCGCCCAGGCTGGTGTGCAGTGGGCATGATCTTGATCACTGCAACCTCTGCCTACTGGGTTCAAGTGATTCTCCTGCCTCTGTCTCCCATGTAGCTGGGATTACAGACACATGCTACTACGCCCGGCTAACTTTTGTATTTTTAGTAGAGATGGGGTTTCACCATATTGGCCAGGTTGGTCTCAAACTCCTGACCTCAGGTGATCCACCCGCCTCGGCCTCCCAAAGTGCTGGGATTACAGGCGTGAGCCCCTGTGCCCAGCCACAGCTTTCCCTCTCTATCCAGGAATATCTCTTGCAGGATGGAGGTCTCCTCTCTAGGTGAGGGTCTCTTAATGGTTTCTCTCCTTAAACAGTCTCATGGGGAAGGGAGGCTCTCTCTAAAGGGGGTTTCAGGTACAGTCTCTCCACGGAGACACCACCTTAAGTGCTTCTTACCTCCCTAGGTGGGGGGTCTCTTGGGGCCATTTCTCAAATATCTCAGGTGCAATCTCAGGGGGCTTCTCTCCTTTTTTTTTATTTTTTCTTTTTTTTTTTGAGTCTTGCTCTGTTGCCCAGGCTGGAGTGCAGTGGCGCAATCTCGGCTCACTGCAAGCTCCGCCTCCTGGGTTCATGCCATTCTCCTGCTTCAGCCTCCCAAGTAGCTGGGACTACAGGTGCCCGCCACCACGCCTGGTTAATGTTTTTGTATTTTTAGTAGAGACGGGGTTTCACCATGTTAGCCAGGATGGTCTCGATCTCCTGACCTCATGATCCACCCGCCTCGGCCTCCCAAAGTGCTGGGATTACAGGCAGGAGCCACTGCGCCTGGCCAGGGGGCATCTCTCTTTAAAAAAGGAAGGGGCTCCCTTGGGGGTCTCTTGCCACCAGGCAGGGAGGCGGGGGTCTCACCATGAGCTGGAAGAAGAACCAGGCGTGCTGGAGGATGGCCTCGCGTACGGCACTGCTGCTGACCACCCACTGCAGAGCCAGCTCCTCGTGAAGCAGCTGGGGACAGAGGCAGGGGTCACAGAGTGCAAGGTGCCACCCCTTCCCGCACCCCTTCTGGAAGGCATGCCAGGGGAGGATGCAGCCGGAGGGCTCGGGGTTAGTGCAGCAGGAGCCAAGCAGGAGGAGAGGGGTAAGAGGAGTGGACGTGCCCTTTCCCTGGGCTCACCAGACCCCCTTGGGCTCTGGATGGGGGAGGAGCACTGGACCCCTTTGCTGGGGGCCAGGACAAAAATGAAGTCATCCACCCTTCCCCCCACTACCTTCTGTACAGTGGGTCTCGGCTGGGTGGCTGGTGGGGCTGAGGAGGAACCCTCGAGGTAGGAGGAGGCTCGGCTAGAGGCGCGGTCGATGGCCTATGATGGGATGTGATGGTGAGGAGAGGGTTAGTGTGGATGAGGTGAAGGGGTACGTGGTTGGAGGAAAGACGTGTCCATGCAGACAGGGATGGGGGAAAAGAGGTGGGTCGGTGTGAATATAGAGAAAGAAATGCTTCCACATGGATGGGTCAGGGCCATGGACGGGCAGTAGGGGCAGGCAGGAAAGAGAGATGGGTCAGCATGGGTGGGGAGGGGAGGCTGGTTGGCATGGCCAGGGTGCTGTGGGAGTAGACAGAGCAGTGGAGGCAGGGACAAATAAAAGAGTAGCTGGAGAGAGCTGGGTGAGTCAAGATCAAGGTGTGTGGGTATGGGAGAAGAACATGAGGCTGGGTGGGGTGGCTCAACACCTGTTATCCCAGCACTTTGGGAGGCTGGGGCAGAAGGACTGCTCGAACCCAGGAGTTTAAGACCAGCCTGGGCAACATAGTAAGATAATGACTCTACTAAGAAAAAAAAAAAACATATATATATATATGGCTGGGCCTGGTGGCGTGTGCCTGTAGTCCCAGCTGCTCGGGAGGCCAAAGCAGGAGGATTGCTTGACCCTGGGACTTGGAGGTTGCGGCGAGCTGTGATGTTACCACTGCACTCTAGCTTGGGTGACAGAGCAAGACTCCGTCTCAAAAAAAAAAAGGAATGCTGTAATCCCAGCACTTTGGGAGGCTGAGGCAGGTGGGTCATGAGGTCAGGAGATCGAGAACATCCTGGCCAACATGCCAACATGTTGAATCCCCGTCTCTACTAAAACTACAAAAATTAGCCAAGCATGGTGGCAGGCACCTGTAATTCCAGCTACTTGGGAGGCTGAGGCAGGAGAATCGCTTGAACCCAGGAGGCAGAGGTTGCAGTGAGCCGAGATTACACCATTGCACTCCAGCCTAGGTGACAAAAGCGAGACTCTGTCTCCAAAAAAAAAAAAAGAATGTGATAGAGGAGGTGAGAATAACAATGAAAACACGGTACGGCAGTGACACAGCAGTGCGAACACAATAGGCAGAAGGAGTGTGGATGGAGCAGGACCGAGAACACACGAAGGCTGGGAATGGGTGCGTGGTGTGTGGGGTGAAGGCAGAGGAGATGAAATCAGTGTAGACAGCAAGAATGTGTGTGGCCAGAGAAGGTGAGAGTGAGTGTGGACGAGGTGTAGAGTATGACCGAGTCAGTGAGTCTAGAGGACAGAGAGGAGGACGCAGAGGTGCAGGAGGGTGCGTGTGGACAGAGGAGGTTAAACACAAGATGGGGAAGGAGGAGAAAGACAAGGCAGAAAGATAAGGACAGAGGAGGTGAGATGTTGATGAGGTGCCAGGAATAGCAGAGACAGTCCAAGGGTCCAGGCCTGGCCCTGCCCAAGCCTGGCTTGGGCCTTAGTATCCCCATCTGTGAAATGGGTATGGGCAGAGGAGTTCAAGCTCCACTCTTGCTTCCTCCTTCGCTGGTTGGGAGGCGAGGCTGCTCGCAGGAAGAGGAGGTCTGATGACAGAGCCGACCCAACCCCGGGACCTACTCTGACAATTGAGGGCTCTCCAGCTACCCCAGTCCCAGCCATGCCCTGGCAACTCACTGTGCACCACGAGGGCCTTCCATTGAAAAGGCCCAGCCTCAGTGTTACCAGATTTCCAGATTCCCAACAATCCAAGGAAATGACTGCCCTAAGGCCCCCCTGCTTGTTCTGCTAACAGTCCCCTGGGCCTGTCATAGGGTACAGGTTGCTTTGGTGATGGGCACAGAGCTGGAAGAGGCCCTAGGGCCAAGTGTGTAAGGAAGCAAGCCCTGTGGCCTGCTCTCTGTGTGTACAGTCCTCTGACCTTGGTCCCAATATTTGTACATGCCTTTCCCTCTTCCTGCAACACCCACACCCACCCACCCTTCCCTAGCTGACTCTATCTCACCCTTCAGGTCCCAGCAAACGATGTCACCCCCCTGGAGAAGCCCCCAAGACCACCCAGAGAGAAGCTGGTATTCGGTTGCTACTTGCTTCCTTTCCACGCTGTGTGATCATACACTTAACGCATTTGTTTGATCCATGTCTATTTCCGCAACTAGTTAGAAGCTCAGGGTCAAGGCCAGACCAAGAATCTATCATCCCAACAAAATCCCACTGCAATGCCCTCAGCCCTAACTCAAGCACAGGCTCAGGACTGCTGGGGGAGCACCATATTTTGAGTCCAAACTGCATCTGAAAAATTGGAGTGTTATCTTCATTTTACAAATGCAGAAACTGAGGCTCAGGAAGATGCATCCAATTGCTCAGAGCATGGGGTGAGCTCATAGCAGAGATAGGACCTGAACCCAGGTCTGTTTGGAGGCAAAGCCCTTCACTACACCAGGTACCTGGAAAGAGGCAGGGTAAATAAGGGGAGCTCTTTGTCTTAAATGGGATAGGGGAGCCGAGAGGTTCCGGTCCAGCCCTTTGAGAATCCCATGATCTGGGTGGATTAAAGGGAGGTGAATAGGCCATGCAGGGCAGTGAGGTTATGGGTGACTGGATTTGCACTTCATTTGCATGCTATTTGCATATCATCCCTGTGCCTTCTGTCTCCATCTGAGACTGTGGCCTATGTGGCAGCAAAAGGCCAGTTAAGATGACCCAGCGATGCCTAAACACAGACTTCACAGCCCCACACAAAGGCAGGAGAGGGGTCTGCCACCTCCTTCAGGCAGCCCCCTTAGGTTAGTCAGATGCAGCCAGGAAGGTGGGAGGAGCTCATGCTGAGGTGGTGTCACACAAGTGCAGGGACAGGTAGGAAGGGCACCTGTCTGGGGTCGGCCCCACAGTAAGGGGGCGCCCGCCGCAGCACAGCCTTACTGCCTCCTGGAGCATAAGCGGAATTCACCCAGGAGTGTGAGCGATCGATGCCCTGGAGATACACGAAGAAGTGCTAGCATCCCCAGTGGAGGGCAGGGAAAGCAGCATGAAATACCAAGCGTGGACATGGTTCTGGACCATACATGTGCCCACGTATGTATCATCATACGTCCTGAAAATCCTGAAAAATGTGCATATGTATGTAGGTCCATTGGGTGCATGCCTATACATACTTGTGTATGTGGGTCCATGGGTGCATGCATACACACCCCTGTACGTCTGTGCATGGGGTGCATGTGTATACACACCCGTATACGTATATGCATGAGGTGAATATGGACCCGTGTACATACAGGCACAGGGTGACTGTGTATACGCACCTGCGTAAGTAGAGGCATGGGGTGAATGTGTATATGCACCCGTGTCTGTATATGCACGGGGTGAATGTGTATATGCACCCGTGTCTGTATATGCATGGGGCGAACATGTATATGCACCCGGGTCTGTATATGCATGGGGCGAACGTGTATATGCACCCGGGTCTGTATATGCATGGGGCGGAACTGTATATGCACCTGTGTCTGTGTATGCGTGGGGCGAACGTGTATATGCACCCGGGTCTGTATATGCATGGGGCGAAAGTGTATATGCACCCGGGTCTGTATATGCGTGGGGCGAACGTGTATATGCGTGGGGCAAACATGTATATGCGTGGGGCAAACATGTATATGCGTGGGGCGAACGTGTATATGCACCCGGGTCTGTATATGCGTGGGGCGAACGTGTATGTGCACCCGGGTCTATATATGCGTGGGGCGAACGTGTATATGCACCTGGGTCTGTATATGCGTGGGGCGAACGTGTATATGCACCCAGGTCTGTATATGCGTGGGGCAAACGTGTATATGCACCCAGGTCTGTATATGCGTTATGTGTGGGGTGAATGTGTATATGCACCTGTGTACATATATGCATGGGGTGAATGGTGTATATACACTTGTGTCCACACATTCATGGGGTGAACATATATATGTGCCCGTGTATATATACGCATACGGTGAACGTGCCCATGTTCCTGTGTAGGTATATGCAAGTGAGGGGTGAATGTGTATATGCACCTGTGTAGGCGTATGCATGAAGTGAATGTGTATATGCACCTGCTACACTAGGTACATATTGCTCTTTGTTCAGCCACGCCAAGCTCTGCCATCGTCCTCGGGTCAGTCATGGAGTACAGAGCTCAGTACCAAGTCTGATCCATACCCCAAAACCTGCGACAGCCCAGCCCAACTCTGCTGCCCAGAGTTAAGCCTTCATCCATGTTGTCGTCTCTGTTGTTTCCCATGTTTCATCAGCAGAGATTCTTTGCCCACCCACGCGGCAGCTACAACCACTAAGCCTGGAGATTCCAGGGCCCCCGTTGCCCTACCTTGCTGGCCAGGATGCGGGAAACCTCGTCATCCACAGAGCCAGGGGCCACGGCGAGGTCGGGGTTGCTGCTGCTGATGCTTTTGGAACGCGCCAGGTAGAGGCTTATGGGGCGACCAGAGCCACGGGCCAGTGTGGCAGCCTGCACTGTCACTGGAGGGGCCCCTGAGGATGGAGTGAATAGGGTCAACCACCCACCCACCTGATGTGATGCCTCCCAGTCCCTTCCTACTTAGCTAATCTTTGCAAAATCACTTTCCTTCTCTGACCTTCCAAATTCCTCATCTATAAAATAAGTATAATGACTGCCGCCTCACAGAGATTTGGGGGGCATTGAAAAACTGAGAATAGGCCAGGTACAGTGGCTCATGCCTATAATCCCAGCACTTTGGGAGGGCAAGCCAGGAGGATCACTTGAGCCCAAGAGTTCAAGCCCAGCCCAGCCAACATAGCAAGACTCTGTCCCTACAAAAAAATTAATGATGGCCGGGTGCGGTGGCTCAAGCCTGTAATCCCAGCACTTTGGGAGGCCGAGATGGGCGGATCACGAGGTCAGGAGATCGAGACCATCCTGGCTAAAACGATGAAACCCCGTCTCTACTAAAAAATACAAAAAACTAGCCGGGTGAGGCGGCGGGCTCCTGTAGTCCCAGCTACTCGGGAGGCTGAGGCAGGAGAATGGCCTGAACCTGGGAGGAGGAGCTTGCAGTGAGCTGAGATCCGGCCACTGCACTCCAGCCTGGGCGACAGAGCAAGACTCCGTCTCAAAAAAAAAAAAAAAAAAATTAATGAAAAAATTAGCCGGGCATGGTAGTGCACACCTGTGGTTCCGGTTACTTGGAGAGGCTGAGGCAACAGGATTACTTTTTTTTTTTTTTTTTTGAGATGGAGTCTCGCTCTGCCGCCCGGGCTGGAGTGCAGTGGCCGGATCTCAGCTCACTGCAAGCTCCGCCTCCCGGGTTTTCGCCATTCTCCTGCCTCAGCCTCCCGAGTAGCTGGGACTACAGGCGCCCGCCGCCTTGCCCGGCTATTTTTTTGTATTTTTTAGTAGAGACAGGGTTTCACCGTGTTAGCCAGGATGGTCTCGATCTCCTGACCTCGTGATCCGCCCGTCTCGGCCTCCCAAAGTGCAAGGATTGCAGGCTTGAGCCACTGCGCCCAGCCGGCAACAGGATTACTTGAGCCCAGCAGTTTAAGGCAGCAGTGAGTTATGATCGTGACACTGCACTCTAGCCTGGCCGACAGAGTAAGACCCTGACTGTTCCTTTTTTGTTTTGAGAGAGTTTCGCTCTTGTCACCCAAGCTGGAGTGCCATGGCGTGAACTCAGCTCACTGCAACCTCTGCCTCCTGGGTTTAAGCAATTCTCCTGCCTCAGCCTCCTGAGTAGCTAGGATTACAAGCATGCACCACCATGCCCACCTATTTTTTTTTTTTTTTTTTTTAATGAGACAGAGTCTTGCTCTGTCACCAGGCTGGAGTGCAGTAGGGCGATCTCGGCTCACTGCGACCTCTGCCTCCTGGGTTCATGTGATTCTCCTGCCTCAGCCTCCCGAGTAGCTGGGACTACAGGTATGCGCCACCATGCCCAGCTCATTTTTGCATTTTTAGTAGAAACAGGGTTTCACCATGTTGGCCAGGATGGTCTCGATGTGTTGACCTCGTGATCTGCCTGCCTCAGCCTCCAAAAGTGCTGGGATTACAGGCATTAGCCACTGCACCCGGCCTAATTTTTGTATTTTTAGTAGAGACAGGGTTTCACCATGTTGGCCAGGCTGGTCTCAAACTCCTGACCTCAGGTGATCCGCCCGCCTCAGCCTCCCAAAGTGCTGGGATTACAGCTGTGAGTCACCACGCCTGGCCAACCCCAACTCTTAAAAAAAAAAAAAAAAAAAAAAGAAAAAAGAAAAAAACCCTGAGAATAATGCCTGACACATAGGGGTTGGTGTTTATTTGGCAAATTAAAAAAAAAAAAAAAAAAAAATCCAACTCTGTAGAGGGATTACCATTTTGTGCTAACCATTTTGTGTGGATTATTATGTCATTTACTATGACCAGCGCCCCCATGAGGTGGGTACTATTTTTTTTTTTTTTTTGAGACGGAGTCTCGCTGTGTCTCCCAGGCTGGAGTGCAGTGGCGTGATCTCGGCTCACTGCAAGCTCCGCCTCCCGGGTTCACGCCATTCTCCCGCCTCAGCCTCCCAAGTAGCTGAGACTACAGGCGCCCGCCACCACGCCCGGCTAGTTTTTTGTATTTTTAGTAGAGACGGAGTTTCACCATGTTAGCCAGGATAGTCTCGATCTCCTGACCTCGTGATCCACCCGCCTCGGCCTCCCAAAGTGCTGGGATTACAGGCTTGAGCCACCGCGCCCGGCCTGAAGGTGGGTACTATTATTACTGCTGTTTTGCAAAAGGAAAAACAGGCTCAGAGAAGTGACGTCACAAGCTCAAGGTCACAGAGATTGTAGGTGGCAGGGCCAGGATTCGCATCCAGGCGGTCCAGCTTCAGTCCCCGCTCCAAGCTACTGAAGAGGCTTGCTGACTGACTAAATCATTTTCCAGCCAAGCAAACAGAAACCACAGCCCAAGGATGGGGCAAAAGTGGGCAAGACATTATCTCTGTTGCAAGTTGCTCAAACCAGCCAAGGCCCGTGAGGCCTCAGGGCCTTTGCACATGCTATTCTCACTACTTGGATGCTCTTCTCCCAGATCTTTCTTTCCTTTTTTTTTTTTTTTTTTTGAAACAGGGTCTTGCTCTGTTGCCCAGGCTGGAGTGCAGTGGCGTGATCTCAGCTCACTGCAACCTCCATTTCCCAGGTTCAAGTGATTCTTCTGCCTCAGCCTCCTGAGTAGCTGGGGCTATAGGCGTGTGCCACCACACCTGGCTAATTTTTTTTTTTGAGACGGAGTTTCACTCTGTCACCCAGGCTGGAGTGCGGTGGCATGATCTTGGCTCACTGCAACCTCCGCCTCCCGGGTTCAAATGATTCGGCCCCCCTAGTAGCTGGGATTATAGGCACCTACCACCATACCTGGCTAATTTTTGTATTTTTAGTAGAGACGGAGTTTCACCATTTTGGCCAGGCTGGTCTTGAACTCCTGACCCCCTGAAGTGATCCACCTGCCTTGGCCTCCTAAAGTGCTGGGATTATAGGCATAAGCCACTGTGCCTGGCCCCAGCTAATTTTTGTATTTTTAGTAGAAACAGGGTTTCATCATGTTGGCCAGGTTGATCTCGATCTCCTGACCTCAAATGATCCATCCACCTCGGCCTCCCAAAGTCCTGGGATTACAAGTGTGAGCCACCGCACCCAGCCTCTTCTCCTAGATATTTCTTGTCTCCCAGGGATTTCTACGAACTCACCATCTGGAAGGCTGGGCTCAGTGCCAGGCAGGCGAAATGCGTAGTGGATGTAGGCAGCCAGCTGTGGGCAGTGACCGCGGGCATCCTGGGCTGCCTCCAGGCTCCGGTGGACAAGGCTGACTACGTGGGCCATTGCTTCAAAGGCTCCACGGCCCAGGTTCACTGCCGGGCAAAGCAGAGGTCAAGTTCCAGGGCCCAAGGCCTCTCACCTCCCCGCCCACTTTCCAAATATAAAGACATCAGGATTCGAGGGATCATGTGCTCATTAAAGGGTCACAGATTTTTTTTTTTTTTAGATGGAATTTTGCTCTTGTTGCCCTGGCTGGAATGCAGTAGCATGATCTTGGCTCACTGAAACCTCTGCCTCTCAGGTTCAAGCAGTTCTCCTGCCTCAGCCTCCCGAGTAGCTGGGATTACAGGCACGTGCCACCACGCCCAACTAATTTTGTATTTTTAGTAGAGACGGGGTTTCTCCATGTTGGTCAGGCTGGTCTTGAACTCCTGACCTCAGGTGATCTGCCCGCCTCAGCCTCCCACAGTGCTGGGATGACAGGCGTGAGCCGCCGTGCCCAGCCAAAGGGTCACAGAAGACCTTCTCTGGGTGTAGGGGACTGGGGGTCATTTATCAGATGAGACAAATGGCCAGAGAGGTAAATGGACCTATAGAAGTTCCCTCAGGACCTCAGGACTGAGGAGCCATGTGCTGGATGGGTAAACTGAGGTCTGAGGCCACATCCGCTTACCAATCTGGCCACTGATGATCGGGGGCCTGACGACCAGACGCACGAGCTTGTCCAGCACGTGGTGGGAGAAGGCCACGAGGGGTTCGGGGCTGGCCAGGCGCAGTGCTGCAAGACTGGCCCGCAGCTCCTGCTCCACGTTGCCCTCGCTCAGCACAGCGTCCTTGAGCCGGAATGGGAAGGCCCCCTCCTCCAGGACATGCACCAGGGTGAAGAACTTGTCCAGGTGGGGGTCCTGGGTAGGGACGTGGAGTGAGCAGGGTGGGGCCCCAGGGGACAAAGACCACCCCCGCCTGAATCAGCAGCTTCCCTGAAAGCTGGGCCCAGCTGACCAAAGTCACGTCCAAGGCCCGAGGCCAGACCTCCCCAGCCAGCGGCAACTGTTACTCAATCCTAGGGCAGGCAAGAGGGGAGCAGGGCAGGACTCTTGGGTTCCCGCCCCACCCCGTACCTGGGGGTGCACAGAGGACACGGCCGTGAGCTCCACACTGAACACGCCCTTGTGACCGTCCACCCAGCGCATGCCCGGCAGCGCCACCTGTGGGAGGGAGGCACCGGGTGGGCACTGGTCAGCCCTCCCCGACTGATCAGGTCACCCAGCGGCCCCAGCCATTGCGACACTGTGGCGTGAGTATAGCCCGGTCTGGGGGTGCAACCAAGCACCCTGACTCCAGCCCTGGTCCCAGTAGACTGAGGGGGTCCACTGGGCAGGCTGGAAAACCCACATGCCAAGGAGGGGGGCAGAGAACGGAGACACAGGGTGAATGAACACTCATTGAGTAGGTCAGGAAACAGGATAGGAGGATTTGAGGCCTCGAGTCATTAATGATGGTGCATTCATGGGGAATGATAAGGTACTGCGGGGGCAGGGGACAGTGATCAGGAAGGCAGGCAGGGTGCTAAAGTGGGAATGGAGCAGAGAGGCAACAGGAATCTTTGGGGAGGACAGGTAGGACACAGAGAGGCATTAATAGGGGGATAATGAGCTACACAGGGGCCCTGGAGGCACCAGTAGAGGCCAACAAGCCTCCCAGGATTGAAAGGAAGGAAGGCAGGTGACTCGGGAGTGCTTCTGGGGAGAGTGCATTGGCAGGCAGGCGCTCCGGGGCACATACATCGGGTGTGAGCACGGAATAGCTGGGCGGCGGCTGGTCCACGGACACTGGGAGACAGAAGGGGCCGGTCCTCAGGCGCCCATGCTGCAGCAGTGGGATCCACTGGGGAGACGCTGGAGGTCAGGTCTGCGGCCAGGCTTGGGGACGAGGAGGGCTCAGGGGGAGGGAGGGAGGGAGGGGACGGCTCACAGTAAAGCCCACGGGCGTCTCCAGGGCAGTGCCCGGCCGGGGCTGGCAGCTGACATGGTAGAAGGTGAACAGCAGGTGATGGTTCTCTGTCACGCAGGCTGGAAGATGCAGCTTGAACTCCTCGTAGAATTCAGGGGACCTGGGAGAATCAGGCTGGGGGATCTGCTGGGGGCTGGGCTCCCCACTGTCTGCCCCATCACCTCTGCCATGCCACACCTGCATTGCTGCTGGGCCTCACTGTCTCTGCTCTCTGCCTCAACTTCCCTCATTAGCACTCTGGGAGCCTCTACCTCTCTTCTTCTTCCTGCCCCCTGTCTTCTCATCGATGCTGCCCTATGTGTATATATAAGGGACATCCTCCTATCCCCATGAGTGCCCCCGAGTTCCTCACGTGTCCCCCTACATACTTGTTATGGTAGACCACCGGTGTGAAGGCCTCGCGGGTAAATTCACTGCAGCTGGACTTGCCAAAGATGACCTGGCGGAGTGGATGCATGAGGAACCCATGGGGGATGCCCTCCCCTCCTTCCCTGGGGTGCAGTCACTGACCGGCAGGGCCTGGCTGGGGTCCTCGCCTGTCATGTACTGCACTCGCACGGCAAGGTTGCGCACGGAGCCCTGGCGGCTGCTGAAGTTGAGGCTGTGCGGGTACACGTACAGCAGGTTCCTGTCGGGGGCAGGATGGGGGTGTCAGAGGAACAGGGCCCCTGAAGGTGCACATATGAGGCTGGGGTGATGGGACAAGGCTGGCTGGGAGCACAGACAGTCCGGGAAGAGTGGGTCATGAGGCTGGGGCATTCAGGGCCAGGTGAGAGGTAATACAGGTATCAGGCAGGAGATAGGACAGAGGGCAGAAGGTGGAGGACAAGTGAGTACCCTCAAAGCACGGATTGGGAACAGCGTGGTAGAGGGTGGGAACACAGAAAGACATCGGAGGCACTCGTGGACACAGTGACACACAGAAGGCAGAGAAGAACGAAGCACTTGGGGCCAGAGTTCCAAGGTGGCTCAGGTGGCCAGTGGTCAAGCCTAAGCCCCACCCAAGGGCCTGACTGCCCTTCCCCTAGGAGGTCACTAGAATTATGTGGCCTATTTCTCAGGTGCGGAAACTGAGGCCAGAGTCAGAGTCCTGCCCCCTTCCCCCAGGGGCAACTCTGTGCAAGCCTTGACCTCTCTCTGGCCTCAGTTTCCCTGTGTGTATAATGGGCACTTCAGGCCTTCCAGCTGAGCCTTTGTAACGATACTGATGATTATAAATAACAACAATGACAATAATTGCACCAAACACTATTACTACAACAATACAATAATTGCACCTACTGTGTGCCAGGCTCTGTTCTAAGCACTCAACATGAAATCACTCATTTACTTCTCACAAGTAGCTCATGAGGCAGGACTAACATCACCACCATTTTACAGAAAGGGAAACTGAGGTACTTGCACAATCTTCCAGGGAGTAAAATGGCAGTCAGTGGTGATCTGGGTATATGCAGGTCTTGGAGATGAGGCTGTGTGACCTTGGGAGAGTCTCTGCCACCTGCACCTGCCCCCTTGGCTACTAACCAGGCCAATAAAAGCCCTCAATGCTTATAAAATCTTCACTATTGGCCGGGCATGGTGGCTCAAGCCTGTAATCCCAGCACTTTGGGAGGCCGAGACGGGCGGATCACGAGGTCAGGAGATCGAGACCATCCTGGCTAACATGGTGAAACCCCGTCTCTACTAAAAAATACAAAAAACTAGCCGGGCGAGGTGGCGGGCGCCTGTAGTCCCAGCTACTCGGGAGGCTGAGGCAGGAGAATGGCGTAAACCCGGGAGGTGGAGCTTGCAGTGAGCTGAGATTCAGCCACTGCACTCCAGTCTGGGCAACAGAGCGAGACTCCGTCTCAAAAAAAAAAAAAAAAAAATCTTCACTATTATTACCATCATCATTGCGATGCCTATTCATAGATGGAGAAACAGGCTCAGCATGGTGAGTCTCAGGAACTCCCAGCGGGGTCTGGGGCCCATCCTTTCCCAATGCCCCCCACCCACACCGGGCCCTGAGCCCCAGGAAGCGTGATCCCAGCGTGGCCCAGCCGGACATTCGCATGATGCAACTATCGCACCACCGCCAGGCCCTTGTGCAATGTGGGGCACCCGGCTGGCCAGTTAACGATTGACTGGGGATCAGTGGGGGTGTGAGACATAAAAGGCTTCAGTGGCGGTGCTGTGGCTACACACTCAGACCCTCAGTCATGCTAGTGCCTGCTCTGTGCCTGCTGTGGGCCCTGGCAATGGTGATCCAGCCTGCCTCAGCGGCCCCCGTGGGCAGCCCAGAACTGGCAGAGCATGAGGAGCTGACCCTGCTCTTCCACGGGACCCTGCAGCTGGGCCAGGCCCTCAATGGTGTGTACAAGACCACAGAGGGACGACTGACAAAGGCCAGGAACAGCCTGGGTCTCTATGGCCGCACAGTGGAACTCCTGGGGCAGGAGGTCAGCCGGGGCCGGGATGCAGCCCAGGAACTTCGGGCAAGCCTGTTGGAGACTCAGGTGGGCACCGCAGCTGCGACACTGTGGGGTGGCCAGGAGTTCGAAGAGGAGTTCATGTCTAGGGTAACCAACCATCCTGGTTTGCCCAGGACTGAGGGGATTCCTGGGATACAAGATTTTCAGCAATAAACTCAGGCAAATCCTTAGGTACACAAAGATGAGTTGGTCATCCTACTAGTGACCCCCTGTTTATTAAGCAGATGGAGGAGGATATTCTGCAGCTGAAGGCAGAGGCCATAGCCGAGGTGCTGGAGGAGGTGGCCCAGGCACAGAAGGTACTACAGGACAGCGTGCGGCGGCTAGAAGTCCAGCTGAGGAGCGCCTGGCTGGGCCCTGCCTACCAAGAATTTGAGGTCTTAAAGGTAAGGGGCTCCCCCAGCCCTAGCAGGCTGAGACCCTGATCCCCGGCCAGAACTCGCTTCTGCACCTAAGTCCCAAAGACCTCCCAGATCAGCCTCCCAGCTTTGTGGCCTCTACTCTGCATGTCCCCAGACAAAAACCAAGTCCTTTTGTGTGCCTGAGTTTTCCATTTGCAAATAAGGGCAACACCTGGTGTCTCACAGTAGGGCCAGGTACTCAATGCAGGTGAAATATTCAGCATGGGGCGGGCACACAGTTGGCGCTCAATAAATTCTTTTTTTTTTTTTTTTTTTTTTTTTTGAGACGGAGTCTCGCTGTGTCTCCCAGGCTGGAGTGCAGTGGCGTGATCTCGGCTCACTGCAAGCTCCGCCTCCCGGGTTCACGCCATTCTCCCGCCTCAGCCTCCCAAGTAGCTGAGACTACAGGCGCCCGCCACCACGCCCGGCTAGTTTTTTGTATTTTTAGTAGAGACGGGGTTTCACCATGTTAGCCAGGATAGTCTCGATCTCCTGACCTCATGATCCACCCGCCTCGGCCTCCCAAAGTGCTGGAATTACAGGCTTGAGCCACCGCGCCCGGCCTTTTTTTTTTTTTTTAATCAGACAGAGTCTCACTGTCACCCAGGTTGGAATACGGTGGCATGATCTTGGCTCACTGCAACCTCCACCTCCTGGGTTCAAGTGATTCTCCTGCTTTAGCCTCCAGAGTAGCTGGAATTACAGGTGCGCCAGCTAATTTTTGTATTTTTAGTAGAGATGGCATTTCACCATTTTGGCCAGGCTGGTCTCAAACTCCTGACCTCAAGGGATCTGCCTACCTTGGTTTCCCAAAGTGGTGGGATTACAGGTGTGAGCACCTGGCCAATAAATTCTTACTACTAGAGAAGCTAGTAATATTTTGTAAGCACCCAATAAGTACCCAGCACTGTTCTATGCCCTTTAATAATCCATACAATGGCCGAGCTTGGTGGCTCACATCTGTAATCCCAGCACTTTGGGAGGCTGAGGCGGGTGGATCACTTAAGGTCAGGAGTTGGAGACCAGCCTGGCCAACATGGTGAAACCCCGTCTCTACTAAAAATACAAAAAATTAGCTGGGCCTGGTGGCACGTGACTGTAGTTCCAGCTACTCAGGAGGCTTAGGTAGGAGAATTGCTTGAACCCGGGAGGCGGAGGTTGCAGTGAGCTAAGATCATGTCACTGCATTCCAGCCTGGGTGACAGAGCGAGACTTTGTCTCAAAAAAAAAAAAAAAAAATCCATACGATGTTTATCACCTCCCCATGAAGTGAGTCCTATTTTATCCCCATTGTACAGATGGAGAAACTGAGGCCAAAGAGCATTGCTGACTTGCTGGGTCACACAGATACAATAGGGGGGCCAGGGCAGGGGGTCAGGAGATGGGAGGTGAGGTGGCCGTCAGCTGAGGTTTCCATTCTGACCCCCACAGGCTCACGCTGACAAGCAGAGCCACATCCTGTGGGCCCTCACAGGCCACGTGCAGCGGCAGAGGCGGGAGATGGTGGCACAGCAGCATCGGCTGCGACAGATCCAGGAGAGGTGAGCCTGGCGGGGGTTTGGGAGGCAGGGCAGTTGGATGGGGGGTGCACAGGGCAGCTGAAAAGGGGCCCCCTCACCTGGGATGAGCCACATCTCCCTCCCCAGAATCCACAAAGCGGCGCTCCCAGCCTGAATCTGCCTGGATGGAACGGAGGACCAACCATGCTGCAAGGAACACTTCCACGCCCCATGAGGCCCCTGAACAGGGAGGAGCTGCCTGTTCACTGGGATCAGCCAGGGCGCCGGGCCCCACTTCTGAGCACAGAGCAGAGACAGACGCAGGCAGGGACAAAGGCAGAGGACGTAGCCCCATTGGGGAGGGGTGGAGGAAGGATGTGTACCCTTTCATGCCTACACACCCCCCTTATTAAAGCAGAGTCGTGGCATCTCACCCAGGGTGTCTGTGTGTGTCCTCGGCTTAGGGAGACCCACACCCAGCATGATGTACAAATACCTCACAGTCAAGTGCCCAGCTGGGCCCCAGATGCCGTACCTATAGCTGGTATGGGGGGCGTAGACTTCGCGAGCAGGGAACTCCAGGATCTCCTTGGTGGGCCGGCCCCTGGGGTCCGGGTAGGGCTTGATATGAAGCAGCTCGGGGGAGAGGCAGAAGTGGGGAT
Organism: Macaca nemestrina; assembly: GCF_043159975.1. NCBI lineage: Eukaryota > Metazoa > Chordata > Mammalia > Primates > Cercopithecidae > Macaca > Macaca nemestrina. The sequence continues at coordinate 10,711,644 of NC_092144.1, forward strand.
TTTCCGGAGCTGGAGAAATGTCGATCTTGAGCTGGGCTGGGAAGGGAAGAACCGGTTTGCACCTGCCCGGGAGCCTCCCGGCCCAGTCCACCCTGTCTGGGCTGTGGAGTCAGGGCAGGCTCTCCCACGATGTTCTCTGCGGACGGGGGGCTGTGTCCCTCAGGTGCCAAGTCCAGAGATTGCCCTCAACTCTGCTGTCTCTCATCCTACAGTTTGTTTTTGTTTTTGTTTTTCTTTTTAAGTAGAATTGGGCTCTGTGGCCCAGGCTGGAGTGCAGTGGGGCGATCTTGGCTCACTGCAACCTCTGCCTCCCCAGTTCAAGTGATTCTCCTGCCTCAGCCTCCCAGGTAGCTGGGATTACAGGTGTGTGCCACCACACCAGGTGAATTTTTGTACTTTTAGTAGAGACGGAGTTTCACCGTGTTGGCCAGGCTGGTCTCAAACTCCTGACCTCAAGTGATCTGCCCACCTCGGCCTCCCAAAGTGCTGGGATTACAGGTATGAGCCGCTGCACCTGGCCCCCAGGCTGGTCTTGAGCTCCTGCACTCAAACGATCTTCCTCCTGCCTCAGTATCCCAAAGTATTGGGGTTACAGGCTTGAGCCACTGCACCCCAGCCTTACCCCTACATTTGATCAACTCTGCCCCCAGGACCCCTGCCTGCCCTGCTGCCATTATCCACCCATTATCCGCCCTATATCCATCTTATTAATTCTGCTTCTTGTCTATGGTCCTCATTAGAAGGCACAGTTAGCCCCCGAGGTCAGGGATTTGTCTATCAAGGTCACGGTTGGGTCTCTGATGCCCCTGGCACAGTAGGTGCTCTCGGTGTAGGTTTGTTGAGTGACTGAGTGAGAGTGATACTTCTTGTGTACGGGGTGTGCCACGCACCAGTCACAGGACGTAGTCGCCGCAGCAGGGACGACGGGCGCCTCATGTCAGCCAGGAACTTGAAGAGGTCCTCGTCACTAAGTCGCTCAGCCTCCTACATGGGACCCGCTCCCATCAGCCTGGGCCGGGGGGCTAGGGGTCCCCAGGGCTGATGCAGCCAGCGGGGAGAGGGGGAGTCCCTGGCCCCGGGGTAGGACACCTGCTTAAAGAAGTTTGTGACAGTTAGCGTGGCTGGGCGGAAGCCAGAGAAACTGCAGGCGTCGTCCCCACTACTCGCCCGGTCCTGGGGCCCCCGACGGCGGCGGTCTGTCCAAGCTGACCGGCGCTCTAGAGGAGGGAGTGACAATGACAAAAGGGGGACCAAGATGAAACAAGGAGACTCAGGGGCGGCACAGTTCGGCCAGCAGAGGGCGCACCCCACTCGCTCCGTAGCCCCGCCCCAGGCCTGTCAGCACCACCCTTTAGCCCCGCCCCGATTCCCGCCCCAGGGCTGTTAGCCCCGCCTCCTCACCGCCCTCCGAGTCCGAGTCCCGGTCCAGCTGCCCAGCGCTGCTCACGATGTTGGCCAAGTGCACGGCCGTCCAGGCAAAGGGCATGCGGTAGCGGCCCAGGCGGGTGCAGAACTGCTCAGCCGCCAGGCGCAGCTTCTCTAGCTTCTCTTTGTTCTATGGGGAGACCCCCGTCCCCTGCCAGCTCAGCATCCTAGCCCTGCTGAGTCAGGAATCTGGCCTGCCCCTGGTTCAGCCCCCACACACTTACCTTGGCTGTGTCTACTTCTTTCATCACCATGTAAGGCTCACAGCACTCACTGATGTCCCCTTGCTGAAGCACCTTCTCCAACTGCGGGGCAGATGAATGAATCCAGTGAGGCGCCGCCCGAACGCTCTGTTCCCTCCTACTGACTCCCCAGCCTCCAGGACCCCTCATGGGCCCTCAGACACTCCTATCATATGAAGGCTTTTGCTCCAACACCTCCCATGGCTCCCACTGTCCTTAGGATCAAGGGTTAGTGCTTGACCTGCCTGGTGGCTACTCCCTCCCATTCTTCAGATCCACTCCCAAACTCCAAGCCCACCTTTAGCTGGTGATATTTTCCCTACATTTACTTATTTATTTACATTTATGTATGTATGTATGTATGTATGTATGTATGTATGTATTATAGAGACAGGGGTCTCGCTATGTTGCCCAGGCTGGTCTCAAACTCCTGGGCTCAAGTGATGCCCCCACCTCTGCCTCCCAAAGTGCTGGGATAACAGGCATGAGCCATCACGTCCCCGGCTTGCCATGCAAATTTTTTTTTTTTTTGAGATAGAGTCTTGCTTTGTCGCCTAGGCTGGAGTGCAGTGGCGTGATGTCCGCTCACTGCAAGCTCCGCCCCCTCCGGGTTCATGGCATTCTCCTGCCTCAACCTCCTGAGTAACTGGGACTACAGGCGCCCGCCACCACACCTGGCTAATTTTTTTGTATTTTTAGTAGAAACAGGGTTTCACCATGTTCGCCAGGATGGTCTCGATCTCCTGACCTCGTGATCCGCCCACCTTGGCCTCCCAAAGTGCTGGGATTACAGGCGTGAGCCACCGCGCCCGGCCTTTTTTTTTTTTTTTTTTTAAAGACACAGTTTCCCCTGTTGCCCAGGCTGAAGTGCGTGGTGGGATCTCAGCTCACTGCAACCTCTGCCTTCTGGGTTCAAGTGATTCTCCTGCCTCAGCCTCCTAAGTAGCTGGGATTACAGGCATGACCCACCACACCTGGCTTTTTTTTTTTTTTTTTTTTGAAATGGAGTCTCGCTCTATCACCCAGACTGGAATGCAATGGTGCAATCTCGGCTCACTGCAACCTCTGCCTCCCGGGTTCAAGCAATTCTCCTGCCTGAGCCTGAACAGTAGCTGGGATTACAGGCACCTGCTACTACGCCAGCTAATTTTTATATTTTTAGTAGAGAATGGGTTTCACCATGTTGGCCAGGTTGGTCTCGAACTCCTGGGCTAAAGCGATCCTCCGGTCTCAGCCTCTCAAAGTGCTACGACTACAATCATGAGTCACCGTACCTGGCCTTCCCTACATTTTTCTTTGTTAGTGTAAACAGAGGCCACTCTAGACATGGCTCTGAGCCATGAGGCCTAGACTCCAATCCTGACCACTCAGGGGCTGTGAGACCCTGGGCAGTGGGACCCTAGCTACTCTGTGCCTCAGTTTCCCCAATGGGAGCCATAGCACCCCTCCACCTTGGGGCCTGTGGTGAGGACTGAAGGTGGGATCCCTGTGAAGCGTGACCGTAGCAGCACCTGCCTGTGGACACATCATTGCAACCTAATTGAAGATTTTGAGAAAAGCAACTTGTCCTCACTCCCAGAAACAGAAAATCTCACATGAGGGTGCCAACTAGGTCTTTCATCTGTCCATAAACTTCCCAACAGCATCTCACCTGCCTCCGAGGCCCCCAGCCTGTCACATGTGCCCAGGGATGGTTTTTCTTCCCAGGCTGCCCACTTATGGTTCTCAGCTCAACTGTCGCCTCTCCCTGGAAGCCCTCGGTGATTTCTCCCCACCTGAGTTGGGTTAGGGACCTCCTCCTGGCCTGTGTGACCCCGGCAACAGCCCTGATTACCCTTCTTGGTGATGTATCTGTTTCATTCTGTGAAGGCAGGGACTGAACCAGTGACAGGCATTCGGTATTACCACCCCCTTGCCCAGCCCCAGCAGGCACCTTGATGACCAGGAAGATGTCAGGTGAGGGGTAGGTCACGGAGAAGATGGCAGAGCGGGCCAAGGTGGAGATGGCAGGGTGGGTGCCATGAGCCCGAAGCAGCCCCTTTATGGAGTCCGAGTTCAGGTCGAAGTAGAAGTTCTCCGAGATCTGGGGACACCAGAGGCAGCTGGGCCACTACCTCTGGGAAGCCCACAGCCCCCCAACAAGGAGGAGGAAGGGGAGGAAAGAGAAAAAAGGGGCTCCTACCTTCTTTTTCTCCCGCACGTCATACAGAGCCAAGATCCCAAAGATGGGCTCAATTTCAATCTCAAACCTACAAGTAAATGGGAGGGAGGGGGTTCTCCTTAATACTTCCCGCCATCCACACGCCCCACTCCCTCTTGGGGCCCAAGGTGGAGGGCATCTGACTCCCACTGGGCCACATGGAACCGCCGCTTAAGGGCTTGCAGAAAAGGTACATCTCATTTTGCAAAAGGGGAAACTGAGGCACTAAAGTTTTTTTTAATTGTTTTTTTTGAGACAGAGTCTTGCTCTTTTGCCCAGGCTGGAGTGCAGTGGCGCAATCTTGGCTCACTGCAACCTCTGCCTCCTGGGTTTAAGCAATTCTCCTGCTTCAGCCTCCTGAGTAGCTGGGACTACAGGCACGTGCCACCACGCCTGGCTAATTTTCTGTTTGTTTTTTCTTTTTTGAGATCGCTGTCTCACCCAGGCTGGAGTGCAGTGGTGCGATCTCAGCTCACTGCAAGCTCCGCCTCCCGGGTGCATGCCATTCTCCTGCCTCAGCCTCCGAGTAGCTGGGACTACAGGTGCCCACCACTGCGCCCGGCTAATTTTTTGTGTTTTTAGTAGAGATGGGGCTTCACTGTGGTCTCGAACTCCTGACCTCGTGATCCGTCCACCTCGGCCTCCCAAAGTGCTGGGATTATAGGCATGAGCCACTGTGCCCGGCCAATTTTTTGTGTTTTTAGTAGAGACAGGGTTTCACCATGTTGGCCAGGCTGGTCTCGATCTCCTGATCTCGTGATCCGCCCATCTCGGCCTCCCAAAATGCTGGGATTACAGGCGTGAGCCACCGCGCCCGGCCGACACTGAAACTTTTTTTTCCCCCTTCCTACACCCTTAGTAACTCACACAGAGTTCCTCCTCCCTGCAACCACAGCCCTTTTTCATTTGGCATGGGGGCAGTTTTGGGCTCAACAATCCCCACATCTTGAAATTCTCAACTTCTGGGCTTCCCCGTCTCTCCTCTCTGGGGTGTCATCTGCCACCACTGTCACGCTGCATGGAGTTCCCATCTCGCTCACCTGAATGGCCACCATAAGTCCTTCCCTGTCTTACTCTACCTTGCTGGCCTCCACTCACCATGCACCTCCAAACTGAAACACTGAGCGCTCCCCGTTACATCCCTTCCATCCTCTCTATTCAGCCAGCTCCTCTTCCTCACTGAGTCTCCACGTACACGTCCCTCTGCAAGGGAAGCTGTCCCAGATACCCGCTCCTAGCCCTCAAGCTGGGTCAGGAGCCTCCTCCAGGACTCTACACACTTTCAGTGTCACTTATCCTGGCTCTGTGTGGTCATTACATGGTTATGTGTCCTGTATACGGTAGGGACTTCATAAATGGTTTTTTTTTTGTTTTTTGAGGCTGGAGTGCAGTGGCACAATCTCAGCTCACTGCAACCTCCGCCCTCCGGGTCAAGTGATTCTCCTGCCTCAGCCTCCTGAGTAGCAGGGATTACAGGTGCCTGCCACCACGTCTGGCTAATTTTTTTTTTTTTTTTTAGTAGAGATGGTGTTTTGCCATGTTGGCTAGGCTGGTCTCAAACTCCTGGGCTCCGGTGATCCGCCTGCCTCGCTTCCCAAAGTATTAGGATTACAGGTGGGAGCCACCGCGCCCGGCCAGTAAGTGTTTGTTGAATGACTGGATGAGCCCACAGAGCCAGTTCCCAATCCTTGTGTTTAGGGCAGGAGGCCCACCCAGGCCTCAGGCCAGCATGGAGCCTCCCTTTCCTGCCCCGATCCAGGCAGGAACTCGGGGTGGGGAGAGGCAGGGCCAGGCTCAGGTCCAAGTCCACATCCTGTTCAACTCTGTTCCCACGCACTTCTGCTGCTCCCTGGGGGCTGGTGTGGAGGGGGCTGAGAGCCAGGCCCAGGGTCACTAGCACCCGCCCCAAAGCCTCCCAGCCAAACCCTGGATCCCAGCAGCAGGGCCGGCAAGCGCCAGACTCCAGCCTCACAAGTTGTATGGTCTTGGCACCATGATGTTACCACTCTGTGCCTCAGTTTCCCCACCTTTGCCCACTTCATGAGGTTGTGGTGAAGATTAGATGGGTTCATATACATGAAAGGCTGAGAACTGATCCTGGCATACAATTGGCACTTAAGAATTGGCGACTTGGGATAACGAAAAAGGAAGTCTTACTTCCCCCTGTAAAAGTCCACAGGTGGCCACATAGGTGACAGGGCTGCACACGGTAATGGCACTGCTCATGTAGTGTGTACCCCACCGGAACCCACACGGTCCTTTCACGCATCTAAGAAGAGGGATACATCGGTACACTCACTTGAGTGACAGACACTTGACCAAGATCCTCTGTCCAAAGTGCTCGCGGGGTGGCTCTGGGTGGCTACAGCGTTCCACGGCTTCGTCCTGCCAAGAGTCGGGGGCAGGAGCTGCGGGGGAGCAGCTGGGACATCCTCCAGGAAGGGTCTGGAATGCCCAGCTTCAGACCAGCTCTACCCCAGCCTGACTAACCGTCTTTCTGTCCCTGCCTCTGAGCCTTTACACATGCTGTTCCCGTGCCTGGAATGCCCGTCTTCTCCCGCTCCTCCTTGTCTGGCTAATGTCTGCTCACTGTTCATATATACTTCTGCTATATAGAGGTACATAGTAGGTGTCCATGTATAGAAGCTTTTTTTTTTTTTTAAATGGAGTCTCACTCTGTCGCCCATGCTGGAGTGCAGTGGTGTGATCATGGCTCACTGCAACCTCTGCCTTCCAGGTTCATGTGATTCTCCTGCCTCAGCCTCTGGAGTAGCTGGGATTGCAGCTTAGCCAACCCTTCCTCCAGGAAGTCCTCCATGATCCCTGAGGGCTGGGCAGGAACCTCTTCAAGTGCCCAAAATGTCCTAGTGTAAGGAGCCATGGTGGCTGGGACACTGAGGACCGTGTGAGGGACAATTACCAGCACCTCATCATGGCACTACTCTGTCTGGGTTATAAGCTCCTAGTAGAGAGGTCTCTCCTCCACCAGTGAACTCTGAAGGCAGGGACTGGGTCTCTCTATCCATGGCTATATCCCCAATGCCAACAATACAGTGGGTACCCAAACATGTTAGTCAAATTATTATAGAGGTATACAATAGGTACCTACTAAAAGTTGGTTGGATGAACATAAGCACATACAGAAAGCATCCAATAAATGCTGATTGGCGAAATAGGGATATATACCCAATGAGGCACCCAATAAGTACTGATTGAATAAATATGGGTGTGTATAGTAAGCACTCAATAAATGGCTAAATACAAACACAGGAGTATACACTAGGTACCAAATAAGTGTTGGTTGGATAAAAATAGGCATATGTGGTAGGTGTTCAATAAATATTGGTTGATTAAATAGAGAACTATACAGTAGGCATTCATGTATTGAATAAATATAGGGATATACAGTTGGTACCCAATACATGCTTGTTGGATAAATAATTTTTAAAAATTTATTTTCTGGCCAGGTGCAGTGGCTCATGCCTGTAATCCCAGCACTCTGGGAGGCTGAGGTGGGTGGATCACAAGGTCAGGAGTTTGAGACCAGCCTGGCCAACATGTTGAAACCCCATCTCTACTAAAAATACAAAAATTAGCCAGGCATGGTGGCGCACGCCTGTAGTCCCAGCTACTCAGGAGGCTGAAGCAGAAGAATCGCTTGAATCCAGGAGGTGGAGGTTGCAGTGAGCTGAGATCGTGCCACTGTACTCCAGCTTGGGCGACAGAGCAAGACTCATCTCAAAAAAAAAAAATTTATTTTATATATGTTTTTACCTTTCCTATGGTGTTGATGGTTGGATAAATATAGGAGTATATAGTAGATGTTCACATATAAAAGCTATTGAATAAACTTAGGAGATACAGTAGGTGCCCACTAAATGCTGGTTAGCTAACTATAAAAGTATACAGTAGGTGTCCATATACAGAAGCTATCTTTTTTTTTTTTTTTGAGTCTCGCCTCAGCCTCCCAAAGTGCTGGGATTACAGGTATGAGCCACCACGCCCAGCCAGAAGCTACTTTTTTTGTTTTTGTTTTTGTTTTTTTTGAGACAGAGTTTTGCTCTGTTGTCCAGGCTGGAGTGCAGTGATGGTGATCTCAGCTCACTGCAGCCTTGGCCTCCCGGGTTCTGGCGATTCTCATGCCTCAGCCTCCTGAGTAGCTGGGATTACAGGCACCCGCCACCATGCCTGGCTAACTTTTGTATTTTTAGTAGAGATGGGGTTTCGCCATGTTGACTGGTCTTGAACTCCTGGCCTCAAGTGATCTGCCCACCTTGGCCTCCCAAAGTGCTGGGATTACAGGCCTGAGCCACCATGCCTGGCCTAGAAGCTATTGAATAAGCATAGGGTATACAGTAGGCACCCAATACATGCTGGTTGGATAAATATAGGGGTATATAGTAGGTGTCCACGTATAGAATCTATTTAATAAACATAGGATATACAGTAGGTGCCCAATAAACGCTGATTAGATTACTATAGGGGTATATAGTAGATGTCCATCTATAGAAGCTATTGAATAAACATGAAGTATACAATAGGCACCCAGTAAAAGCTGGTTGGCTGATATCTGGGAAGGGGCACCTACCTCGTCAGGCGCCGGGTAGAGGGTAAGCAGGGCCGGGGGCCGGTGCTGCCGTCGAAGGCTTTCATTGCGCCGGTCCACATCTTCTGGGGCCGCCCGCTCTAGCAGCGAGGGCAGCAATGAGTCAGCTGCCAGGTTCCTCAGGTCGAAGATGCTAGAGGCACCACTGCTTCGAGGGGTGTCTTCCGGGGAGCCTGAGCCGCGCCGGGAGTCATTCTGCCAGTGGACAATGCGCAAGCACTGAGTGCCAGCTGTATACACCCTCACCACACTCTGGTGAGAGTGTCCTCAAACTCATTCTAGAGATGGGGAAATTGAGGGTCAGGGGCTGAGGGTCATCACTCTAAGGATCACGTGGGGGTTTTGCCTACCCTCTTTCCAGAAACTTCTGTCTGGAGAGCCTCCCAATTTTTACCATTGTTGGGGGAGGCTACTCTTTATCCCACATTTGGGGCTTCAGGTGATTCTTATCTGACCAATCAGAACACATCCACCCACCCTAGGGACTGGCTCCAAGGGCCTGGGCTGGGCCAATGAGAGCCTTCCCTGGGACTTTGTTCACTGTTGCCAGGGAAGGAGAGAGTTCTTTCTGACCTTCCTGCACTGGATCAAATCTCAGCTCAGCTCTGTGACACTGAGTCTCTGACCCCCAACTCTAAGGGCCTCAGTTTCCCCATGTACATCTAAACATAATAACAAAATTAGCCGGCATGGTGGCCCATGCCTGTAATCCCAGCTACCCAGGAGGCTGAGGTGGGAGCATCGCTTGAACCCAGGAGGTGGAGGTTGCAGTGAGCTGAGATTGTGCCACTGTACTCCAGCCTGGGTGACAGAGTGAGACTCCATCTCAAAATAATTACTTACTTAAAATAATAATAATAATGAAAACAACAATAATCTTTGGAATAATTATGGCTGGTATACAGTAAGTGCCCAGTAAATGTTGACTGACAAAATACAGGCTCAAGGCCTCTAAGAACCTTGCTGTGCCTCAGTTTCCTCACCTGGGTGTAATGGCTGCCCTGACTCCTAGGATGAAAGGAGAGGACACATATAAAGCCTTTAGTATACCCTAAGCACTCAATAAATGTTTACAATTATAACCCCTAACTTTTTACTCATGGGGACTGATGCAATTCCTTTTGAGCTCAAGACTGTTTGGGTCATTTCCTGTCACATGTGACCAAAACCTGAGACTGGAGCCTCCACACATACCCCTTCAGTGACCCCAGCCAGGGAATTCCTCACCGAGTCCTCAGGGCCGGACCTCTCGTCTCCAGAAGCATCCTGCTCAAAGACCTGGCGGGGGAGGCCCTTCTGTCGCTCTCGCTGTGTCTCCGTGGTGACGGGGCTGTATGCTGCACTCAGGTACTGATACCTAGCAGGAAACGGGGCTGGGCAGGTAGGGAGGGCTGAGGGCCCCCAGGGGCTCCCCAGTGTGTTCCGACACACCTACTCGGCCCCTACGAAGCCACCCTCCTCGTGCTCCACCTGACAAGTTTGCCTGCTCTTGCAGGGACAATGGGCAGATACACAGTAGGACCGGCTGCAGACATCAGCTCAGCCCTTTTGGGTTCCGAACCCCCTGAGCTGCCCCCAAGTCAGACTCACCTTCTGTGGACGATGACCCAGTCCTCGATATACATCTCCACCGCGGCCCTCACCTGAGCATCCAGTTTTCTGCAGTAAAAGAAGATCAGGGTAAACAGAGGCAGGGTCTCTGAGAATCCTTCTGCTAGCCTGTAAGGTTAGCGCTGTCCTGCCTATTCCAGACAGGGGGAGACGGAGGCTCAGAGAAAAAGCATGGCTTGTCCAAGGTCACGGCCCAGCCAGGAGCTGAACTCGGGCGGTTGACGTGGATGGCAGAGACAGAGTGGAATCACAGGCCGAGAGGGTGTGGGGCTACCCACTCATCCTTGGGGATCCCGGGCTCTGTGGTCCGGCATTCCCGGGGCTGCAGCAGCAGCTCCAAGTCGTCAGCTGGGAATTCGACCAGGTCCCTGAGGGGCCCGGGCTCAGCGTCTGGTGGCCGACTCAGAAGTACATCCTCAAAGTCCAGGGGCTCGACAACTTCAGTCAGTGGGACCTGGATTGGAGCAAAGTGGCTGTGATCGCACTGCCCTGGAGGCTGAGAGTGGAGGCGTGAGGCAGGGGTGGGTGCGTGCTGGCTTCAAACTCAAATAGGAGGGCAGTGGGAGCCATGGAGGGTGTTGGAGCTCCGGAGGAGCCATGGAGGAGGGTGACCTCAGACTCTCCACCCCCACCTCAGCTTTCCCTGCCCTGCCCCTCCCTCCAGGGGCTCCAGGAAGGAAATCACACCCCATGCCTGGAAGGGCAGAAACTAACAGTGGAAGGAAAGAAATGTTGACAGAGGCCAGGCAAGACACAATTCCTAAATCCCTCCCAACCCTCTGGGCAACATGGATGGCCCCACCCCTCTTAGGCGAAAGCCACTCCCGTCCCCAACTTCCCTCCTCCATCCCCATCTGGGTGGTCCAGGTGGCTGGAGGTGGGGGACATCAGCGGGGAGCCACTCCCCCTGGACCACCCACAGGGTGACAAGCAGCTGCAGGGAGAGTGGCCACAGGAATTGGTGACAGTACGAGGACCAGGGCAGGGACTCCCTCCCCTGACACTGCTGGGTCTCTCTTGGTTTCCCCATAGGACAGGCCACAGGAGGGAGGGGGTGGGATAGAACCTAGGCCAAGGAAGCCCCTACCTCTGTCTGAGAGAAGGCAGGGGGCTGGAGGTGGACCCCCCAACTACTTACCCCCAGGGAGCTACTGCAGCGCCTGCTGGAGCTGGGGGAGCCACTGCGTTCCCGGGACACCTGCTTCCGCACCTCTGCGGCCACCGTCCTGCAAAGACAGAGAGGGGGCCATTGGGGAAAACTCAGGCAGTGGGGCCGACAGATTCCTGCTAGGAGGAAAATTCAACTTGTGGAAAGGAATAAATAGGCCAAGGGCCAAGAGAACCAGGAGTGCTGAGGCTTTAAGAGCCCCCAGCTCCCAGTTCCCCCAACCTCTTCCCCATCAAGCACAGATCAGGAGAGGGGAATGCTGCCACCAGTGGGGTTTAAAGCCATCACGGACTCCTTCCCCTCCCAGCTGGGCCTGTGGCCTTCCAGGTCTGGAGGGAGGCCCACAGGTCCCTGGCCTCTGTTCCCTCATCTGGGGGACCTCTGTCCACCCTGCTGTTCCCCAACACACCCAGCTCTGCCCCGGGACCCCATTCAGAACATACATCCCTTCCCATCCTTGCTTTGGGGCCTGGATAAGTCATTTCCACCTCTGAGCCTCAGTTTACCCATCTGTAGCTGATGCCCTGACTTCACAGGGCTACTGGGGAGGGCGGAGCCTGGGGCCTGGCCTGAAGTCACAGAGATCTTGAGATGAGGCCATTGTGTCAGAGGTCAACCTGGCCTGGGGGGCCCAGAACTGGGAGGCCTTTTAAGTAACCCCATGCAACCAAGGTGGGCCCAGGGGCCTTCCTGGGCCACCTGGATCTGAGCAGGCCTTCAAAATCAGGGAGGATGGCCGGGTGTGGTGGTTCACACCTGTAATCCCAGCACTTTGAGAGGCTGAGGCGGGCGGATCACCTCAGGCCAGAAGTTCAAGATGGGCCTGGCCAACAAGGGGAAACCCCATCTCTACTAAAAATACAAAAATTAGCTGGACGCCTGTAGTCCCAGCTAATACTCAGGAGGCTGAGGCAGGATAATCGCTTGAACCCAGGAGGTGCAGGTTGCAGTGAGCCGAGATTGCGTCACTGTACCCCAACCTGGGCGACAGAGCAAGACTTTGTCTCAAAAAAAAAAAAAAAAATCAAGGAGGATGGGGGTAAAGGGGCAAGACTGGCAGTAGAGGGGACTCTGCAGGAATGCGGAGCAGAACCAATGGGCACAGGGATGGCTCAGGCCTCCAATTCCTCTGGATGAGCTCAGGAGGGGACGAGAGAGAGCCACGCAGTTACCCGGGGGTAGAGGGTGCCCGGCAGGGGGCACAGCAGGTACAAAGGACCTGAGACTGGGTTTCATGCTTTGAGTGTGGAGACTCCTGCTCCCCGGGGTCTCTGTGAAGGCAGGAGCCAGGGCTGTGTGTCCCCCAAAAAGGGCCTTGCACGTACTAGGCACTCACTCCATTTTTTTTTTTTTTTTTGAGACGGAGTTTCGCTCGTTGCCCAGGCTGGAGTGCAATGGCACAATCTCAGCTCACTGCAACCTCCGCCTCCCGGGTTCAAGTGATTCTCCTGCCTCAGCCTCCTGAGTAGCTGGGATTACAAGCATGTGCCACCAGCCCGGCTAATTTTTTGTATTTTTAGCAGAGATGGGGTTTAACAATGTTGGCCAGGCTGGTCTCAAACTCCTGACCTCAGGTGATACAACTGCCTCAGCCTCCCAAAGTGCTGTGATTAGCGGCATAAGCCACCGCTGCCGACCTACTTTTTTTTTGAGACAGGGTGGCTCTGTTGCCCAGGCTGGAGTGTACTGGCACGATATCAGCTCACTTTAATCTCCGCCTCCCAGACTCAAGTGATCCTCCTCCCACCTCAGCCTCCCAAGTAGCTGTGATTACAGTGTATACCACCAAGCCTGGTTAATCTTTCTATTTTCAATAGAGACAGGGTCTTGCCATGTTGCGCAGGCTGGTCTCGAACTCCTGACCTCAAGTGATCCGCCTGCCTAGTACATTTTTTTGATAGAATGAGTGAGTCCCACTGGGCGCAGTGGCTCGTGTCTGTAATCCCAGCACTTTGGGAGGCCGAGACAGGCAGATCACGAGGTCAGGAGATTGAGACCATCCTAACTAATACAGTGAAACCCCATCTCTACTAAAAATACAAAAAAATTAGTCGGGCGTGGTGGCAGGCGCCTGTAGTCCCAGCTACTTGGGAGGCTGAGGCAGAAGAATGGCGGGAACCCGGGAGGCGGAGTTTGCAGTGAGCAGAGATCACGCTACTGCACTCCAGCCTGGGAGACAGACTGAGACTCCATCTCAAAAAAAAAAAAAAAAAAAGAGTGAGTCCCTTCTAGTCTTCTTCTACAACTTGCCCAAATCTGCTGAGTGAGGGAAAGCCCCAGGTCATCTGGCTATGTGACTTTGGCCAGGTAGGATACCCTCTCTGGACCTCAGTCCCTCTTAAAATAGAGAAGCTGATTGCCTGGGTTTTCAGGTCTTACTCCCTTCTGCTTCCCAATTCCCTGTGTAATTGTAGATTTTTTTTTTTTTTTTTTTTTTGAGACGGAGTCTCGCTCTGTTGCCCAGGCTGGAGTGCAGTGGCGCAATCTTGGCTTACTGCAAGCTCCACCTTCCCGGTTCACGCCATTCTCCTGCCTCAGCCTCCTGAGTAGCTGGGATTACAGGCGCCCACCACCAGGCCCAGCTAATTTTTTGTATTTTTAGTAGAGACGGGGTTTCACCATGTTAGCCAGGATGGTCTCGATCTCCTGACCTCATGATACGCCCATCTCGGCCTCCCAAATTGCTGGGATTACAGGCGTGAGTCACCACGCCTGGCCAGTAAATTTTCATAATAAAAAGTTGTGCTCAGCCAGGCACAGTGGCTCACACCGCTAATCCCAAGTTCTCTGGGAGGCTGAAGCAGAAGGATCACTTGAGGCCAGGAGTTCAAGACCAGCCTGGGCATGCCACTGGGTAAACTGGACCCTGAACAACATTAAAAGTAAATACACGTATCTCTCAGCCACTCATGGACCTAGTGCTCACCAAAGAGCTGGGTTATCAACAAGCCTCCCCAGGTGGGGACAAAGTTGTAGGGAGACCCCATTTCTACAAAAAATTTAAAAATTAGCTACTCAGGAGGCTGAGGCAGGAGGATAACTTGAGCATGGGAGGTAGAGGCTGTACTGAGCTATGAATGTTGTGCCACTGGACTCCAGCCTGAATGACAGAGCAAGACCCTGTCTCAAAACAAAACAAAATAATTAACCCGGTGCGGTGGCTCACGCCTGTAATCCCAGCTCTTTGGGAGGCCGAGGTGGGTGGATCACTTGAGGTCAGGCATTTGAGACCAGCCTGGCCAACATGGTGAAACCCCATCTCTACTAAAAATACAAAAGTTAGCTGGGTGTGATGGCACGCACCTGTAATCCCAGCTACTTGGGTGGCTGAGGCATGAGAATCACTCGAATCCAGGAGGTGGAGGTTGCAGTGAGCCAAGATTGCACCACTACATTCCAGCCTGGGCGACGGAGTGAGGCTCTGCCCCAAAAAAGGAAAAAAAAAATCGTATGGGTCAGAACCAAAACTTGATCATGACCTTCATACAATGTGGAGGTCTCTAGTTGGAGACCCCGGTCGCCCTCCTCCATCCCCATATTCGATCCATTTTCACTCTTAACGATCTTGGATTCTTGCTTCTACTGACTGGGGGGTTGAGAAAGGCACTTGTAGGGCATTCAAAGGATGTGAAAAATTAGGGCTTTTGTCTTGAAATTCCCAAAGTCGGGCTGCTGCCTCCAGAACCCTGGGCACACAGGGGCTGGGGAATAATTTACAAAAGATGCTGAGACAGGGGACAAAGCTGTACCCTGGTCCCAGCTGTTCTGCAGCTGCTGCTCCAGCGGAGGGAGAGGGGAGGAAGGACGCCTGGGCCTCCAGCTTCATTTTCCCCTTGGCCTTGGAGAGAGGCCCCTGCAGTGGGAAAACGCCAGGCCTGCAACACCACGGCCGCAGAGCCAGCTGACTGCATCACAGGACTCTGCACGAAGCCGCTGAACATGGATGAGTGACCATCAGTCTCTCAGCCTCAGGGCTCTGGCCACTGCCCACCTTCTCGAGCTGTTCTGAGTGTAAGGCTTTGTACACAGAAAGTGCTTAATTAGGGCTTGCTGCCACCAGGTTGTCTTCAAAGACAATCCTAGGCAGCTGGGATTTCCGACCCTGTTTTGTTTTTTGTTTTTATTTTTATTTATTTATTTATTTGAGACAGAGTTTTGCTCTTATTGTCCAGGCTGAAGTGCAGTGGCGTGATCTCGGCTCGCTGCAACCTCCACCTCCTGGGTTCAAGCGATTCTCCTGCTTCAGCCTCCTGAGTAGCTGGGATTAGGGGCGCCCGCCACCACGTCTGGCTAATTTTTTGTATTTTTAGTAGAGATGGGGTTTCACCATCTTGGCCAGGCTGGTCTCGAACTCCTGACCTCTGGTGATCCACCCGCCTCAGCCTCCCAAACTCCTGGAATTACAGGCGTGAGCCACTGTGTCCAGCCTGTTTTTGGTTTTTGTGTGTGTGTGTGTGTGTGTTTTTGAGACAGGTCTTACTGTCACCCAGGCTGGAGTGCAGTGGTGCAATCACGGCTCACTGCAGCCTCGGCCTCCTGTGTTCAAGCAATCCTCCAGCCTCAGCCTCCCGAGTAGCTGGGACAACCGGTGCATACCACCATTCTTGGCTAATTAATTTTTTTTTTTTTTGTAGAAATGGGGGTCTCACTATGTTTACTAGGCTGGTTTCAAACTCCTGACTTCCCATGATCTTCCTGCCTCAGCCTCCCAAAGTGCTGGGATTACAGGTGTGAGCCACTGTGCCCGGCCTCTGACCCTGTTTTTACACCAAGGTGAGACATAGATGACAACCATGAGAGTCAGGCATGTTGGCTCGCACCTGCAATCCCAGTGCTTTGGGAGGCCAAGGTGGGAGGATCGCTTGAGCTCAGGAGTTTGAGGCTGCAGTGATTGCACCAGTGCACTCCAGCCTGGGCTACAGAGACACTGTCTCATACAAAAAAAACAAGGCGGGCACCGTGGCTTATGCCTGTAATCCCAGCACTTTGGGAGGCCGAGGTGGGCAGATCATCTGAGGTCAGGAGTTTGAGACCAGCCTGGCCAACATGGTGAAACCCCGTCTCTACTAAAAATACAAAAATTAGCCAGGCATGGTGGCACATGCTGGTAATCCCAGCTACTCGAGAGGCTGAGGCAAGAGAATCACTTGAACCCAGGAGGTGGAGGTTGCAGTGAGCCAAGATTGCTCCACTGTACTCCAGCCTAGGCAACAGAATAAGACTCTGTCTCAAAAAAAAAAAAAAAAAAAAAAAAAAAAAAAAAAAAATCCATCTATAAGCCAGGTGTGGTGGCTCATGTCTACATTCCCAGCATTTTGGGAGGCTGAGATGGGAGGATCACACGAGGCCAGGAGTTCAAGACCAGCTTGGGCAACATAGTGAGACCTCATTTCTAATAAACACAAACGTACACACACACACACACACACACACACACACACACACACAGAGAAAAAACCATCTGTGATTATTAAGCAAGGTTGAAAATATGCCAATCCAGCAATTCCACTCCAAGGTGTAGATACTCAGAAGGAAACACATGGCCAAGAATGTTGACATCTTTTTTTTTTTTTTTTTTTTTTTTGAGACGGAGTCTCGCTGTGTCTCCCAGGCTGGAGTGCAGTAGCGTGATCTCGGCTCACTGCAAGCTCCGCCTCCCGGGTTCATGCCATTCTCCCGCCTCAGCCTCCCAAGTAGCTGAGACTACAGGCGCCCGCCACCACGCCCGGCTAGTTTTTTGTATTTTTAGTAGAGACGGGGTTTCACCATGTTAGCCAGGATAGAATGTTGACATCTCTGACCATGACAGCTCCAAAGTGAAACTCACATGTTCACTGACCAAAGATGGGGAAATAAATGCCCGAGGCAGGGGAGTACTACCCAGCAACGAAAAAGGATTGCAGGCAATGGCCCAGCTGAGCCTTCCTGACATGATGCTGAGTGAGCAAAGTTGGGCACGTGGATGCAACATCCCATGATTTAGTTTATATGACAACCTAAAACAGGCCAGATCAGGTAGGGCTGCTGGCATGGGGGAGGGAGCCAGGAAGGTGGAGATGGTCCCCATAGGAAATTGACCAAGTGGCCGTTTCCCTGCCCTTTGCTTTCTAATTATTCTTTGAAATTTCCACTTTTCGGCCGGGCGCGGTGGCTCAAGCCTGTAATCCCAGCACTTTGGGAGGCCGAGGCGGGTGGATCACGAGGTCAGGAGATCGAGACTATCCTGGCTAACATGGTGAAACCCCGTCTCTACTAAAAATACAAAAAACTAGCCGGGCGTGGTGGCGGGCGCCTGTAGTCTCAGCTACTTGGGAGGCTGAGGCGGGAGAATGGCGTGAACCTGGGAGGCGGAGCTTGCAGTGAGCCGAGATCACGCCACTGCACTCCAGCCTGGGAGACACAGCAAGACTCCGTCTCAAAAAAAAATAAAAAAAAGAAATTTCCACTTTTCTTTCTCTCTCCCTCTCTTTTTATTTTTATTTTTTTATTTTCTTGAGATGGAGTCTCTGTCGTCCAGGCTGGAGCGCAGTGGCGCGATCTCAGCTCACTGCAACCTCCACGTCCCGGATTCAAGCAATTCTCCTGCCTCAGCCTCCCGAGTAGCTGGGATTACAGGCACCCACCACCACGCCCAGCTATTTTGGACATACAGACCAAATTTTGGACATACAGACCAAAATGCAAAGAAACAGACAGCAGGCTGAGCACAATGGCTCATGCCTGTAATCCCAGCATTTGGGAGGCTGAGGCAGGAGGATCACTTGAACCCAGGAGTTTGAGGCCAGCCTGGGCAAGATAGTGAGATCCCATTTCTACAAAAGGTTAAAAAGTTAGCCAAGTGTTGCAGCATACACCTGTAGTCCCAGTTACTTGGGAGGCTGAGGCAGGAGGATCACTTGAGCCTGGGAGGTTGAGGTTGCAGTGAGCCAAGGTATCACCACTGCCCTCCAGCCTGGGTGACAGCCTGTATTAAAAAAAAAAAAAAAAAAAAAGCCTGGGCACAGTGGCTCACATCTGTAATCCCAGCACTTTGGGAGGTAGGCAGATCACCTGAGGTCAGGAGTTTGTGACCAGCCTGGTCAACATGGTGAAACCACCTCTCTACTAAAAATTCAAAAATTAGCTGGGTGTGGTGGCAGGCACCTGTAATCCTAGCTACTTATGAAGCTGAGACACAAGAATTGCTTGAACCCGGGAGGCAGAGTTTGCAGTGAGCTGAGATTGTGCCATTGCACTCCAGCCTGGGTGACAGAGCAAGACTGTCTCAAAAAAAAAAAAAAAAAAAGAAAAGGAAAAGAAAAAGAAAAATAAACAGACAGCCATAGTATTTGCATCCTCAGAGATGCCAAAGGTCTAAGACAGAATGCCAATTTACAGATAAAGATAATGATAGAACATAAAAATTGCCCAGCCATTATGCCCCAGCCACCAGGTCTCTTCCCTCCTCTGCTGAGAACTCCCCATGGCTCCCACCTCACTTGGGGTCAAAAGTCAAAGTCCCCTGCACAGCCCACAAGACCCTGTACATTCTACTACTACTGTCCCCCTCCGGCTCTCTGTTCCTGCCTCAGGGCCTTTGCACAAACCCTTCCCACTCTTCCCCCACAAACAGGTGTCGATCCCTCCCTCATCTCCTTGAGGTTTTTACTCAAAGGCACCTGCTCATCCAGGCCTTCCTGACCCACCTCCTGCATCTCAAGCAGCCCCCACCCTCCCATCCCCCTTCCCTGTCTTCTTGTCCCCACAGCACTTGTCACTGACAGGTAATCTACTTGATCAGGCTTCTGGTCTTTCTCTGCTACTATATCCCAAGAGGGGGATCTTTTCTCTCCAGGAGACCAGCGCCCAACCCACAGGGCAGCTTTTTCACCTGGGGGCAGACAGGACAGGTCCCCCGGGGAGAGGATACCTTAGTTTCTGAACGCACCCTTGTCGCAAAGACCCGCCCCCGCCAACTGGGGGCGAGGCTTTTCAGCCCCAAAGAGTCTGATATCCCCCTCCCAGGCTGTGACTCTCACAATCCCCAGTGGCCACGGAAATGAATCTCCCAGCGCCTGGGGCCTGTCCCCTCCCATGTCTGCCCACCAGCTGGTTCTGTCCCCAGCCCCCACTCCCTCCATTCAATCACCCATCCATCCCCAGTGCGGTCCAGCCCGTGCTGGGAGAGCCTGAAGCAGAAGGTGGGGGAGCGCCCACAGCTGTCCCCTTTCCCCCCCCGACAGCTGAGCACCGGACCCTGGAGGGGGAAGGGCACAGGAAACTCCTCAAGGGGTTTCAAACGCCACCAAGGAGCCCATCTCTGTCCCCAAATCTCTGAGCCTGGAGCCCCAAACCAGGCACTGAGGAGGGAACAGAAAGTCCGGCCCACCCCGATCTCCGAGGGCGCGGGGACAGTGAGGGGCCAAGAGAGGCGGACGGGGCGCGCAGGGAGTTCAGGGGGCGCCCGGCATCCGCAACCCCGCGCCACCTCCTCCGCGAAGCCCTCCGGACACACC
The DNA here is from genome assembly GCF_043159975.1 of Macaca nemestrina. NCBI lineage: Eukaryota > Metazoa > Chordata > Mammalia > Primates > Cercopithecidae > Macaca > Macaca nemestrina. The sequence goes on from NC_092144.1 coordinate 10,731,391, forward strand.
CCCGCGCGTCACGGAGGCAGAACTGCAGCCGCCATGGCGCTCCCAGCCCCGACGCGACTCCTATCTGGGAACCCCGCCGGGACCCCCGCGGGCCTCCCCGCCTTCTCCCGCTCCCAGCCCCTGCCGGAGGAAGCTGGCGGGACGCGGGCCGAGGCGGAAAGGGGTTTAATTGGGGGCGCCCCGGCGGGGAGGGTCACACCGCCCCGGGGCGGGGCCGGGCCACGTGGGGGAGGAGGGAGGGGGCCCCGCGGCCACGCTACCTGTTGATCTTGTGCGCGAAGGCGCGGCGCTCGGCGGCCGCCATGGTCCCCGCGTCCCGCCGCCGCCGCCGCCCCGCGTCCCGGCCCCGCCGCCGCCGCTGCCGCCTGCCGGTTCTGGGCAGCCGGGGCGGGGCGGGGCCGGCGCGGGGGCGGGGCCCTTCCGGGTGGCCCGGGCCGCTCCGTGCTGCCCCTGCCGGCCGGAGGGGTCGCCTGGAGTCCTGGGGGCTGGGGAAACTGAGGCTGGGGATGGAGAGGAGGCCCCGAGATCCAGGCTGGGTGGGCCCCAGACTCCCGGGCTCGGGGGACGCTCTTTCTACCCTAGGAGAAGGGCTGGGGAAACTGAGGCTGAGGAGGGAAGTTAGGGAAAGGAGGCGCTGGGACCCAGACTGGGGGTGCCCCAGACTGCCCGGCTGGCGGGGCGCTCTTTCCACCCTGGGTGCTGGGTTGGAGAAACTGAGCCTGAGGCGGGAGGGAGGGAAGGGAGGCGCTGAGACCCAGGCTAGGTGGACCCCAGGCTCCCGGGGTTTAGTGAGGGGAATCTTCCCACCCCAGAAGCAGGGCTGGGGAAACAGGCTAAGGAGGGAGGAAGGGAGGGGAGGCGCTGGGACCCAGGCTGGGTAGGCCCCAGATTTCCGGGGTTTGGGGGGGGCGCTCTTTCTGCCCTCTGACTCCTGGCGGGAAAACAATAACGATGTTCACTTACCTAATAATCATGCCTGTAAGTATAATCGTGGCCGTGCATGATGGCTAACGCCTGTAATCCCAACACTTTGGAAGGCCAAGGCAGGAGGATTTTTTGAGCCCAGGAGTTGGAGACCAGACTGGGCAACATAATGAGACCCCATGTCCACAAAAAATACAAAAATTAACCAGGCATGGTGGTGTGTGTCCGTAATCCCGGCTACTCAGGAGGCCGAGGGAGGAGGATCGCTTGAGCCTGGGAGGTCAAGGCTGCAGTGAGCTGTGATTGTGCCACTGCAATCCAGCCTGGGTGACAGAGCAAGACCCTGTCTCAAAAAGTCTAATTGCTAAGATGTCATTGAGCCTGGCTCTGCAGTTCACACATGCGGAAGAAATGATTGCTTTCCTCCATTTTGCAGATGAGTAAACTGAGGCACAGAGGTGTTCAGGTGCTTGCTCGGGGTGACTCACAGGGGTCTCTGGCGCCTGCATTGTCCGTGCTCCCAGTCTAGAGCATGGGAGGCAGAGGAACCTGGCTAGGCACTGGGGTGCCAGGAGATGTGCCCCGGGTCCAGGTGGTGGGACCTGAGTGAGCCAGTTTGGGAGTCTAGACTTGCCGGGGCACCTCCACCAAGAGGAAGAGGTGGGGATGTCTTGGTTAATCTATGGTCTCAAATCTCTCCCCACTGGTCTCTCTCCCAGCACCGCTGCAGCATTTTTAGGGAATTCTCCAGCCCACACACACCTTTGGAGGAGCTCACCCCTTTCTCACCTGCATGCCGCTGCACCGGCAGGTCCTTCCTCCTGGACAGTCCTTCTTTCCCTGGTCAGCAAATGGCCCAGGGAGAATTTGAGGTTGAATCATACAAGGCTGTGACTCTGCCTCGGGGCCTTTGCATGTGCTGTTCTCATTCCCATCTGTGGGTTGCTGGCATTTTGTTCTCTATTTTTATTTATTTATTTATTTATTTATTTATTTATTTGAGATGGAGTTTCGCTCTTGTTGCCCAGGCTGGAGTGCAATGGTGCCATCTCGACTCACTGCAACCTCTGCCTCCCAGGTTCAAGTGATTCTCCTGCCTCAGCCTCCTGAGTAGCTGGCATTACAGGCACCCACCATCATACCCAGCTAATTTTTTGTATTTTTTTTTTTTTTTTTTTTTTTTTGAGACGAAGTCTCGCTTTGTCGCCCAGGCTGGAGTGCAGTGGCCTGATCTCAGCTCACTGCAAGCTCCGCCTCCCGGGTTCACGCCATTCTCCTGCCTCAGCCTCCCGAGTAGCTGGGACCACAGGCGCCCGCCAGCTCGCCCGGCTATTTTTTTGTATTTTTTAGTAGAGACGGGGTTTCACTGTGTTAGCCAGGATGGTCTCGATCTCCTGACCTTGTGATCCACCCGTCTCGGCCTCCCAAAGTGCTGGGATTACAGGCTTGAGCCACCGCGCCCGGCCATTTTTTGTATTTTTAGTAGAGATGGGGTTTTATCATGTTGGCCAGGCTGGTCTGGAACTCCTCACCTCAGGTGATCCACCCGCCTTGGCTTCCCAAAGTGCTGGGATTACAGGCATGAGCCACCGCGCCCACCCCGAGTCACCATGCACCCCCGAGACACGGTTTCTTGCCTTGCTGCCCAGTGAATCCATGTCAGACCTTGAACCCACAGGAAGGAGGGCTGGATTATAGGGGAACCCCCAAAGCCTGCCACTCAGACCCAGGATAGCATCCTGCTAGTCAGGCTGCAGTAGGGTTGCCCACAGCCTGGCATGTCACATGTGCACATAGCCCACGTACCTGCCTGCAGTGGTCCAGCCACTTTGGCCAGGTGGAGCTCCGCCCATCACTCCCCGATGTGCCCTACCCAGTGTCCCCGCCTTGCCTCTCAGGCTGCTGGGAGCTAGGCTGGGCAGGAAACATGCAGATAAGCAAAGATTTGCACATTTCTCAGCCTAGTTCCAGTCCAGCCCCCTTTATATCCGGTCTCCCAGCTTCCTTTCTCATCCTCCCGCCAGCTTGTTCCTGCATCAGTGGCCAGGAAGAGCCTGCGAACACCTGCATCACATCAGGTCCTTCCTCTGTTCAGAACCTTCCATGGCTCCCACCTCACTCAGGGTAAAAGCCAAAGTCCTCCCACAACTTGGCTTTGTGGGGGCAGTGCCTCATTGTAATCCCAGCACTTTGGGAGGCCGAGGTGGGTGGATCACTTGAGGTCAGGAGTTCGAGACCAGCCTGGCCAACATGGTGAAACTCCGTCTCTACTAAAAATACAAAAAATAGCCGGGCATAGTGGTGGGAGCCTGTAATTCCAGCTACTGGGGAGGCTGAGGCATGAGGATCGTTTGAACCCAGGAGGCGGAGGTTGCAGTGAGCTGAGATTGTGCCACTGCACTCCAGCCTGGGTGAAAGAGTGAGACTCTGTCTCAGAACAACAACAACAACAAAAACAACCAACAAACAAAACCAAAGTCCTCCCACAACCCACAAGCCCCAGCATGATCAGCCCTGTCACCTCCCTGGCTTGCCTCCTCCTTTTCTTTCCCTCATTCACTCCACTCCAGCCGCACCTGCCTCCTGGATGCTCCTCTAAACACCAGGACACAGCTCCACCCAAGGACCTTTGCATGTCCTGTTCCCTTTCCCATATATGGGTGCTGCCATTAGCCTCCTTTTACAGATAAAGAACACCCAGAGAGGGGATCTGAGGAACACCCGGAGGGGAGACTTGCCCTAACGTAGCCTAGTGAATCAGTATCAGATCCAAGATTTGGATCCAGGGAGCCTGACCCCAAAGCAGTTGTCTCTAAAGTCTCACTGGGTCTCCATCGGACCTGGCTGTGTGGCCCAGGATAAATTGCTCAACTTCTCTGAGCCCCAGTTTCCTTGTTTGCTCCCTGAGAAGTTCATGATTGGTCACAGCTGGAGACCCAGACATCAGGAGGTAGGTTGAGCCCTGGAGCAGCAAACTTCAGGGCTTTGACGGGGCCCATTCGCTATTGAAGCCCAAGGGGGCTTTGAGCTCAGTGACTCCACGTCCTGCCTTGGTGGAAACGCTGCTTCAGAGATCGCTCCGATCAAAGGCCCTACCCCAGATGCCTCAAGCCCAGTACCCGCCCCAGTGCCTGCCAGACCTGACTGGTGAAGCTATTTCTCTCCAGGGCACCGCCAGCCCTGACTCAGCTGGGTGTGGCTGGAGTGCCCCTGACAGCTAATCAAACAGAGGCTGAGCGTGGTGGCAGGGACTTTGGACTCCTCTGCTCTGCTGCGCGGAGAACACGTTGTGGATGTGAGGCTGGAGCTGGTGGACCAGGGAGGAGGGGCTGTACTGGTCCAGGTCGGGGATGATAGGCCTGGATGGGTGAGGATACAGGGGAAGTGAGAAGTCGGTGAGCTGTGGGCAGATGGACTCACTGGTGGATGGACAGTGAGTCCATGTGCACGTTACGGTAAGAGAGGAGCCGAAAACCATCTCCTTCACCCACGCTGCCGCCTAATGCTGCTCCTTCCACCTGGAATGCTGTTCCACCCACTCCTTGTCTGCCTGCACCCTTCTTTATCCCTTAAATGTCAGCTTGAGGCCGGGCGTGGTGGCTCACGCCTGTAATCCCAGCACTTTGGAAGGCCGAGGCGGGCGGATCATGAGATCAGGAGATCGAGACCATCCTGGCTAACACGGTGAAACCCCGTCTCTACTAAAACTACAAACAAAATTAGCCAGGCGAGGTGGCGGGCGCCTGTAGTCCCAGCTACTTGGGAGGCTGAGGCAGGAGAATGGCGTGAACCCGGGAGGCGGAGCTTGCAGTGAGCTGAGATCACGCCACTGCACTCCAGCCTGGGCGACAGAGCAAGACTCCATCTCAAAACAAACAAACAAACAAAATCTCAGCTTGGACATCCCTGCCTTTGCCCACTGCCTCCGCCATGGCGGCCCCAGTCATGTCCCAGTTGCTGAGTTACGTGTTTCTGTGGGGTTCCCAGCACCTGACATTTAGTAGGAGCTCCATAAATATCAACTTTCTGGTTTTGCTCTTTTTTTTTTTTTTTTTTTGAGACAGGGTCTCTCTCTGTCATCCAGGCTGGAGGGCAGTGGCTCCAACACAGCTCACTGCAGTCTCCTCCTCCCAGGTTCAAGCAGCCCTCCTACCTCAGTTCCCAGAGTAGCTGGGACTATAGGCATGTGCCACTGTGGCCAGCTGATGTTTTTGATTTTTCTTTGTAGAGACAGGAGTCTCACTATGCTGCCCAGGTTGGTCTCAAACTCCTGGCCTCAAGCGATGCTGCCAGTTTGGCCTTCCACAGTGCTGGAATTACTGATGTGCCTTCTTCTGTTTTCCTGATCCGCTGCTGAGCCCTTGTCCCAGACCTCGCTACTGGAATCACTGTAGCATCATAATGTGCTTCTGCATCTTTCTGTGCTGGGTGCAGCTGCCTCCAGACCTTTGCACAGGCCATCCCCTCTGCCCAGGCTGATGGTTTCCCCCACTCCTTACCTGAACAAACTTTTTTTTTGAGACGGAGTTTTGCTCCTGTTGCCCAGGCTGGAGTATAACAGTGCAATCTCGGCTTACCGCAACCTCCGCCTCCCAGGTTCAAGCAATTCTCCTGCCTCAGCCTCCCAAGTAGCTGGGATTACAGGCATGCGCCATCATGCCCGGCTAATTTTGTACTTTAGTACAGATGGGGTTTCTCCATGTTGGTCAGGCTGGTCTCGAGCTCCTGACCTCAGGTAATCTGCCCACCTCGGCCTCCCAAAGTGCTGGGATTACAGGCGTGAGCCACCACGCCTGGCCACCTGAACAAACTTCTATTCATTCTTCAGGTCTGGTGTCTCTTGGAAGCCTTCCGTGACCATCTCCCTCCCCTCTGGAAGCTGGGTCAGGGGTTCCTCTGGGCTCCCATCCCCTCCAGCCCCTGGGTCTCCCCATCACAGTCCTGATCACCCTCAGAATAACTGTCTGGTTCTGTGGTGTCTGCTCCTCCCGTTCCAATGTCACCTCCGTGAGGACAGAGATTTTTCTTTGCCTTTTTTCCTTCTTTCTGCAACAGGGTCTTGCTCTGTCGCCCAGGCTGGAGTGCAGTGATGCAATCATAGCTCACTGCAACCTTGATCTCCTGGGCTCAGGCAATCCTTCTGCCTCAGCCTCCTGAGTTGCTGGGACCACAGGTGAATGCCACCATGCCCAGCTAGTTTTTTTTTTTTTTTTTTTTTTTTGAGACGGAGTCTCACGCTGTTGCCCAGGCTGGAGTGCAGTGGCGCGATCTCGGCTCACTGCAAGCTCCGCCTCCTGGGTTCACGCCATTCTCCTGCCTCAGCCTCCTGAGTAGCTAGGACTACAGGCGCCCGCCACCGCGCCCGGCTAATTTTTTGTATTTTTAGTAGAGACGGGTTTTCACTGTGGTCTCGATCTCCTGACCTTGTGATCCGCCCGCCTCGGCCTCCCAAAGTGCTGGGATTACAGGCTTGAGCCACCGCGCCCGGCCGCCCAGCTAGTTTTTAAATTGTTTGTAGAGATGGGGTCTCACAATGTTGCCCAGGTTTTTTGTTTTGTTTTTTGTTGTTGTTTTTTTTTTTTTGAGACAGGGTCTTGCTCTGTCACCCAGGCTGGAGTGCCATGACATGATCATAGCTTACTGCAGCCTCCAACTCCTGGACTTAAGCGATCCTCCCACCTCAGCCTCCCAAAGTGCTGGGATTGCAGGCGTGAGCCACCACCGTGCCTGGCCTCTCTGCCTTATTCACTGCTGTATTCCCAACACCCGGGACACGGCTGTGCATACTATAGGTGCTCAATAAGAGAATGAGTGAGCCAGAGTAGTACAGGACCTCACTGGCCAGAGGACCTCAGTGCTTCTCTGTCCCCTGGTGTCCAGCATTGATACCATCAGTGTGGCAGGAGCAACCAGTCCCACAGCAGGGAGATAGGTTCCTTGTGGAGAGGGAGTCTGCCTGGGCCTCCCAAACTGAGAGGTGTTGGGAGTGACGGTGAAGAGGGAGGTTGAATGAGGCTGCCCACTGGCCCCTGGTGCCTGTGGCGGGAATGGTGGGCCCAGCCAGCCCAGGACACTTGCCCCATCCTGCCCATAGGCAGAGGACCCTGCTGCTCCGTGGAGAATTGAGGAACGAGAGCATACAAGGGCACATCCATGCAATAGGCATCCGTGGAGCATCTACCATCTGCAGGCACCAACTCGATCCAGGAGGTGGAATCATCATCCCGGCTCACCACCCTACAGGTGCAAGAAACTGAGGCTGAGAGAGGAGCAGCCACCAGCCTCAAATCATACAACACTGGTGTGCCAGGCACGGTGGCTCCTGCCTGTAATCCCAGCACTCTGGGAGGCCGAGGTGGGTGGATCACTTGAGGTCAGGAGTTCAAAACCAACCTGGCCAACGTGTTGAAACCCCTTCTCTACTAAAAGTACAAAATTAGCCAGGTGTGGTGGTGCGCGCCTATAGTCCCAGCTACTCGGGAGGCTGAGGCAGGAGAATCGCTTGAACCTGGGAGGCAGAGGCTGCAGTGAGCTCAGACAGTGCCACTGCCCTCACTTCAGCCTGAGTGACAGAGCGAGATTCCATCTCAAAAAAAAATCACATAATGCTGGAGTCAAAGGACTCAAACCCACATCTGTCATCTTCAGGAAAATCTCTCCTGTGGTTTTTCAGATGCATTTCGGCAATTGGTGAATTACTTGAGTGGATGAATGGGTGTCTTGCAGTCAGTGGTGAGCTCAGAGTAGGAACAGTCATGAACAGGATCTGGAGTCCCGAGAGACGTGGATTCGAGTTCTGGCTTGGCCACGTAGCTGGACTGCGTGACCTGGACCTCTCTGGGCCTCAGTTTCCTCATCTGCAAAGTGGGCACAGCAACCCCAGTGCTCCACCAAGAGGGCCGTGATGGAGCCATCGAGGTGGCGTCAGGAGAGCACAAGACCGAGGGAGACGCTGACGTGTTGGATTGTTTTTTTCTGCTGTTTCCAGAGCCGGGGAAGGAAGCCGGAAGCCAACCCAGGGTGTCCAGGCCTGCCTTTGGGAGTTTAAATTACAAAGACAAAAGCTGGGCCTAGACAGGTCAGAGGGGCAGGACATAGGCTTCCTGTTTTTCTTTGAACAGATGGCCCAGCCACCAGATGCTTGTCTGTCCAGACACGTGTGCATTGTCCAAGGAACTTGCTTCTTTTTAAAATACTTTATTTTTAGAGACGGCATCTCACTATGTTGCCCAGCCTGGTCTCAGGCTCCTGGCCTCAAGCGATTCTCCCACCTCAGCTTCCCAAAGCGTTGGGATTACAGGCGTGAGCCGCTACACCTGGCTGAGGCCACTTTTGTGTAAAATATTTGGAAAAATGTATATATCTGTATTTCCTTGATTTTTCCAAACACTCTCTTCAAAGACTACCAAGAAACTGGTGGGACTGGAGGATGAGCAGGAGGAATGCTTTGCATTTTAACTGACAAATGTATTGCTAGAGTAGTGTAAATGACAGAAATGACAGAAGAGGGAGCCGATAGAGGAGAGATTCAACCCCTCCAGCAGTTTCCCCTATTAACAACTTGCAATCTGCTGAACATGTTACAATTGATGACCCAATCTTGATACATCATTATTCAGGTAGTTTACATTCCCATACACGGTTCCTGTTGTACATCCTACTGGTTTTTGGTAAGTGCATATGCCTTTTCTTTTTTTTTTTTTTCTTTTTTTTGAGACGGAGTTTCGCTGTGTCACCAGGCTGGAGTGCAATGGCGTGATCTCAGCTCACCGTAACCTCTGCCTCCCGGGTTCAAACGATTCTCCTGCCTCAGCCTCCCAAGTAGCTGGGATTACAGGCACCTGCCACCACGTCCGGCTAATTTTTGTTTGTTTGTTTTGTTTTTGCGACGGACTGTCGCTTTGTCACCCAGACTGGAGTGCAATGGCAGGACTCGGCTCACTACAACCTCTGCCTCCCAGGTTCAAGCGATTCTCATGCCTCAGCCTCCCTAGTAGCTGGGAATACAGGTGCACACCACCACACCCGGCTAAGTTTTTGCATTTTTAGTAGAGACACGGTTTCACCATGTTGGCCAGACTGGTCTCGAACTACTGACCTCAGGTGATCCGCCCACCTCAGCCTCTCAGAGTGCTGGGATTACAGGTGTGAGCCATCACGCCCAGCCAAATTTTGTAGTTTTAGTAGAGACAGGGTTTTGCCATATTGACCAGGCTAGTCTCAAACTCCTGACCTCAAGTGATCTGCCCGCCTTGGCCTCCCAAAGTGCTGAGATTACAGACATGATCCACTGTTCCCGGCTATTTTTTTTTTTTCAAGATAGAGTCTTGCTCTGTCACCCAGGCTGGAGTGTGGTGGCGCCATCTCGGATCACTGCAACCTCTGTGTTCCAGGTTCAAGTTGTTCTCCTGCCTCAGCCTCCTGAGTAGCTGGGACTACAGGCATGTGCCACCACGCCCAGCTAATTTTTGTATTTTTTTGTAGAGACGAGATTTTGCCATGTTGGCCAGGCTGGTCTCAAATTCCTGACCTCAGGTAATCTGCCTGCCTCTGCCTCCCAAAGTGCTGGGATTACAGGCATGAGCCACTGCGCCCGGCCAAGGTGCATATGTCTTGTATGTGGCATTATAGTATCATACAGTATCATATTCACAGTGCACAGTGAATTCATTGTGCTAAAAATCTGCCTATTCATCCCTCCCTTCCCATGGGCCCTGGGCAATCCTGACCTTTTTTTTTTTTTTTACTTTGAGACAGAGTCTTGCTCTGTCGCCCAGGCTGGAGTGCAGTGGTGTGATCTCGGCTCACCGTAATCTCCGCCTTCTGGTTCAAGCGATTCTCCTGCCTCAGCCTCCTAAATAGCTGGGATTACAGGCGCACACCACCATGCCTGGCTAATTTTTTTTTGTATTTTTATTAGAGATGGGGTTTTGCCATGTTGGTCAGGCTGGTCTTGAACTCCTGACCTCAGATGATCCGCCCTCCTCGGCCTCCCAAAGTGCTGGGATTACAGGCATGAACCACCACGCCAGGCCCCCCCTTTTTTTTTTTTTTTGAGACGGAGTCTTGCTCTGCCGCCCAGGCTGGAGTGCAGTGGCCGGATCTCAGCTCACTGCAAGCTCCGCCTCCCGGGTTCACGCCATTCTCCTGCCTCAGCCTCCTGAGTAGCTGGGACTACAGGCGCCCGCCACCGCGCCCGGCTAGTTTTTTGTATTTTTTAGTAGAGATGGGGTTTCACCGTGTTAGCCAGGATGGTCTCGATCTCCTGACCTCGTGATCCGCCCGTCTCGGCCTCCCAAAGTGCTGGGATTACAGGCTTGAGCCACCGCACCCGGCCCTATTTTTCAGATAAGGTCTCGCTCTGTTGTCCAGGCTGTAGTGCAGAGTGGTACGATCATAAGCTCACTGCAGCCTCCATCTCCTGGGCTCAAGTGATCCTCCCTCCTCAGCCTCCCGAGTAGCTGGGACTACAGGTGTGTGCCACCACACCCAGCTAATTTTTTTTTTTTTTGACGTGGAGTTTTGCTCTTGTTGCCCAGGCTGGAGTGCAGTGGCGCGATCTCGGCTCACTGCAAACTCCACCTTCTGGGTTCAAGCGATTCTCCTTCCTCAGCCTCCCGAGTAGCTGGGATTACAGGTGCCTGCCACCACACCTGGCTAATTTTGTATTTTTAGTGGAGATGGGGTTTTACCATGTTGGCCAGGCTGGTCTCAAACTCCTGACCTCAAGTGATCCACCTGCCTCGGCCTCCCAAAGTGCTGGGCTTTACAGGCATGAGCCACTACGCTGGGCCGCACCCAGTTAATTTTTAAAATTTGTGATAGAGATAAGGTCTTGCTATGTTACCCAGGCTGGTCTCCAACTCCTGAGGTCAAGTAACCCTCTCACCTTGGCCTCCCAAAGGGCTGGGATTACAGGCATGAGTCACCTTCCCCAGCCCCTCTTCCCCCTTAATAACCTCCATCCAGGTTGGGCGTGATGGTTCACGCCTGCAATCCCAGCACTTTGGGAGGCCAAGGCGGATGCATCACCTGAGATCGCAAGTTCAAGACCAGCCTGACCAACATGGAGAAACCCCGTCTCTAGTGAAAATACAAAATTAGCCGGGTGTGGTGGTGCATGCCTGTAATGCCCGCTACTCATGAGGCTAAGGCAGAAGAATCGCTTGAACCCAGGAGGTGGAGCTTACAGTGAGCCAAGATCACGCCACTGCACTCCAGCCTGAGCGACAGAGCAAGACTCTGTCTCAAAATAAATAAATAAATAAAATAACCTTCATCCTTTGGTGGCCCCTTTACTTGCCTCATTTCACTCAATCATCAGGACATCTTGTCTCTGTGAGATGTGGCCTCCAAGGCCCAATCATCACATAAAAGACTTTGGACCTCACAGGACTTGGGCTTCCCAGCTGGCAAGTGACAGAGTTAAGATTTGAACACAGAGCCAGCTTTTGCGCCGAGACTCTATTTCCTTCTTCTTCTTTTTTTTTTTTTTTTGAGACGGAGTCTCGGCGGGAGTGCAGTGGCGGGATCTCAGCTCACTGCAAGCTCCGCCTCCCGGGTTCACGCCATTCTCCTGCCTCAGCCTCCCGAGTAGCTGGGACTACAGGCGCCTGCCACCTCGCCCAGCTAGTTTTTTGTATTTTTTTAGTAGAGATGGGGTTTCACCGTGTTAGCCAGGATAGTCTCGATCTCCTGACCTCGTGATCCGCCCGTCTCGGCCTCCCAAAGTGCTGGGATTACAGGCTTGAGCCACCGCGCCCGGCCTTCCTTCTTCTTATTTATTTATTTTTTTGATATGGAGCCTTGCTCTGTTGGCCAGGCTGGAGTGCAGTGGTACGATCTCAGTTCACTGCAACCTCTGCATCCTGGGCTCAGGCCATCCTCCTACCTCAACCTCCTGAGTAGTTGGGACTATAGGCGTGTGCCATCACACCCAGCTACCTGTTGTGTTTTGGTTTTTTGTTTTGTTTTGTTTTTGAGACAGAGTCTCACTCCGTGGCCAGGCTGGAGTGCAGTGGCACGATCTCAGCTCACTGCAGCTTCCACCTCCTGGGTTCAAGCGATTCTCCTGCCTTAACCTCCTGAGTAGCTGTGCCTACATGCATGCACCACCGTGCCCAGCTAATTTTTGTATTTTTAGTAGAGACAGGGTTTCACCATGTTGACCAGGATGACCTCGATCTCTTGACTGTGTGATCTGCCTGTCTCAGCCTCCTAAAGTGTTGAGGATTACAGGCATGAGCCACTGTGCCCGGTCCTGTTCATTTTTTATAGAGACTGGGTTTCACCACGTTGGCCAGGCCAGTCTCGAACTCCTGACCTCCGGTGATCCGCCCACCTCAGCCTCCCAAAGTGCTGCGATTACAGGTGTGAGCCACTGCACCTGGCCTGTATTTCTTCCTTAGCACAACCTTTCAGAGCAGGTGGAAATGATTTTGACAAAGCTCCATCTTTTAGATGGACCACATTTTCTTTCTTTCTTCTTCTTCTTCTTCTTTTTTTTTTTTTGAGACAGAGTCTTGCCCTGTTGGCCAGGCTGGAGTGCAGTGGCATGATCTTGTCTCACTGCAACCTCCGTCTGCTGGGCTCAAGCAATTTTCCTGCCTCAGCCTCCCAGGTAACCGGGATTACAGGCATGTGCCACCACTCCTGGCTAATTTTTGTATTTTTAGTAGAGACGGGGTTTCACCATGTTGGCCAGGCTGGTCTCCAACTCCTAACCTCAGGTAATCCACCCACCTCGGCCTCCCAAAGTGCTGGGATTATAGGCATGAGCCACCATGCCTGGCCAATGGACCACATTTTCTTAGCCCAGCAGCTCTGCAAAGAAAAGGAGGTGACATCAGGCAGTAGTTAGACGCCTAGACACTTGAGTTCAGATCCTGCACCTCAGCTCACAACACCAGCTTTAATAGACTGTTGCTCACACCTATTGGAATGGCTACAGTGAAAAATACCAACAACACCAAGTGCTGAGGAGGATTCAGGGAAACTGGACCCTCATACGCTGCTGGTGGGGATAAAAAACGGTGCAGCTGCTTTGGAAAATGGTGGTTCTTTTTTTTTTTTTTTTTTTTTTTTTTGAGACAGAGTCTCGCTCTGTCGCTCAGGCTGGAGTGCAGTGGCGTGACCTCTACTCACTGCAAGCTCCACCTCCCAGATTCACACCATTCTCCTGCCTCAGCCTCCCGAGTAGCTAGGACTACAGGCGCCCGCCACCGTGCCGGGCTAATTTTTTGTATTTTTACTAGAGACGGGGTTTCACCATGGTCTTGATCTCCTGACCTCGTGATCCACCCACCTCAGCCTCCCAAAGTGCCGGGATTACAGGCATGAACCGCCATACCTGGCCTGGAAAATGGTGGTTCTTAAAACGCATACCATGCAAATACTCTATGACCCAGCAACCCCACTCTTGGGTAGTGACCTAAGAGAAATGAAAACGGATATTCACATAAAAACCTATATATGGCCAGGAGTGATGGCTCACACCTGTAATCCCAACACTCTGGAAGGCTGCAGTGGGTGGATCGCTTGAGGCCAGGCGTTCGAGACCAGCCTGGTCAACATGGTGAAACCCTGTCTCTACTAAAAATACAAAAATTAGCCGGGCATGGTGGTGGGTGCCTGTAATCCCAGCTACTCAGGAGGCTGAGGTACAAGAATAGCTTGAACCCAAGAGGCGGAGGTTGTAGTGATCTGAGATGGTGCCACTGCACTCCAGCCTGGGTGATAGAGCAAGACTCTGTCTCAACAAACAAGCAAAAAAACCTGTACATGTGCTGGGCATGGCTACCTGGGAGGCTGAAGTGGGAGGATCACTTGAGGCTGGGAGTTCAAGGTTACAGTGAGCTATGATTGCACCACTGTACTCCACCCTGGGGAACATAGCAAGACTTCATCTCTAAAAATGAAACTAATAATTAAAAAGCCTCAGTGTAATGCTTCACACCTGTAATCCTAGCACTTTGGGAGGCTGAGGGAGGAGGACCACTTGAGCCTGGAGTTGAAGGCTGCAGTGAGCTCTGATTACGCCAACTGCCCTCTGGCCTGGGTGACAGAGGGAGACCCTGTCTCTAAAAAAAAAAAAAAAGTAAAATAGAAGAAAAGGCTGTGCATGAATGTTGATAGCAGCTTTATTCATCATCACTCATAGCTTAAAACAATGGAGTTGTCCCTCAGTGGGTGAATGTAAAACAAACCAGGGTCTTCCCTTACAATGGAATATTCTTCAGCAACAAAAATGAGCAAACTATTGAGACAGGCAAGTACTTGGATGCGTCTCAAATGCATTATGCTGCCTGAAAGAGGCCAGACTGAAAAGGCCACAGAGTATATGATTCCCGTTATATTACATTCTGAAAAAGACAAAAGTACAGTGTGACATAGCGGACAGATGAGGGCCTGCCTGGGGCTGGGGGGAAGGGCTGATGACAGAGGGCCAGCGCCAGGGAGCTTCGGGGTGATGCAGCAGCTCTGCCTGATGGCCCTGGTGGTTCCATGAATCTGGACATGTGTTAAAATTCATAGAACTGTCCACCTCTCCAAAACGAAATTTGACTGTATTTATATAGAGAGAGACATTTGTGCCGGGCGCGGTGGCTCAAGCCTGTAATCCCAGCACTTTGGGAGGCCGAGACGGGTGGATCACGAGGTCAGGAGATCGAGACCATCCTGGTGAACATGGTGAAACCCCGTCTCTACTAAAAAATACAAAAAACTAGCCGGGCGAGGTGGCGGCGCCTGTAGTCCCAGCTACTTGGGAGGCTGAGGCAGGAGAATGGCGTGAACCCGGGAGGCGGAGCTTGCAGTGAGCTGAGATCCGGCCACTGCAACTCCAGCCCGGGAGACAGAGCAAGACTCCGTCTCAAAAAAAAAAAAAAAAAAAAAAGAGAGACATTTGCAGGGGGAATGGGTCTGTGAGATTCTAGGAGTGTGGTTATTTATCCTTGTAAATCCCAGTCACCCCTGCTGAGACAATAGGGGTGACCCATTGTGCAACCTGCAGCCAGCCCACTTTGCGAAGTTTTCTTCCTTCCTTCCTTCCTTTCTTTTTTTTTTTTTTTTTTTTTTTGAGACGGAGTCTCGCTCTGCCGCCCAGGCTGGAGTACAGTGGCCGGATCTCAGGTCACTGCAAGCTCCGCCTCCTGGGTTTACGCCATTCTCCTGCTTCAGCCTCCCGAGTAGCTGGGACTACAGGCGTCCGCCACCTTGTCCGGCTAGTTTTTTGGGTTTTTTTTTTTTTTTTGTATTTTTAGTAGAGACGGGGTTTCACCGTGTTAGCCAGGATGGTCTCGATCTCCTGACCTTGTGATCCGCCCGTCTCGGCCTCCCAAAGTGCTGGGATTACAGGCGTGAGCCACCGCGCCCGGCTCGCTTTTTCTTTCTTTCTTTCTTTCTTTCTTTCTTTCTTTCTTTCTTTCTTTCTTTCTTTCTTTCTTTCTTTCTTTCTTTCTTTCTTTCTTTCTCTCTCTCTCTCTTTCCTTCCTTCCTTCCTTCCTTCCTTCCTTCCTTCCTTCCTTCTTTCTCTCTCTCTCTCTCTTTCTTTCTTTCTTTCTTTTTTTTTGACAGAGTCTCGCTCTGTAGCCCAGGCTGGAGTGCAGTGGCACGATCTTGGCGAGCCATAGCCTCCGTCTCTTGGGTTCAAGCGATTCTCCTGCCTCAGCCTCCCTAGTAGCTGGGATTACAGGAGCATGCCACCACTCCCAGCTAATTTTTGTATTTTTAGTAGAGGCAGGTTTTTACAACGTTGGCCAGGCTGGTCTCAAACTCCTAACCTCAAGTGATCCACCTGCCTCAGCCTCCCAAGTAGCTGGGACTACAGACGCACACCACCATGACCAGCTAATTTATTTTTATTTTTATAGAGATGGGGTCTTGCTATGTTGCCCAGGCTGGTCTCGAATTCCTAGGCTCAAGCAATCCTTTTGCCTCAACCTCCCAAGTATTTGGGACCCTAGGCATGCCACCACATTTGACTAATTTTATTATTTTTAATTTTTTTTTTGTTTGTTTGTTTTTTGAGACGGAGTCTCGCTCTGTCGCCTAGGCTGGAGTGCAGTGGCGCGATCTCGGCTCACTGCAAGCTCCGCCTCCTGGGTTTACGCCATTCTCCTGCCTCAGCCTCCTGAGTAGCTGGGACTACAGGCGCCCGCCACTGCGCCCGGCTAATTTTTTGTATTTTTAGTAGAGACGGGGTTTCACCGTGGTCTCGATCTCCTGACCTTGTGATCCGCCCGCCTTGGCCTCCCAAAGTGCTGGGATTATAGGCGTGAGCCACCGCGCCCGGCCTATTTTTAATTTTTTGTAGAGGCCAGAGTCTCGCTATGTTGCCCAGGCTGGTTTCAAACTCCTGGCCTCAAGCAATCCTCCTGCCTCAGCCTCCTACAGTGCTGGGATCACAGGTGTGAGCCACTGCACCCAGCTGGCTATGTGGTTTCTTGTGTGTCACTCTATCCCTAGTGTGCTGTACACAGCCTGGCACACAGTAGGTACTCAGTAAGTGCTTTCTCAGTGAATGATTGGGAGAAGCAGAAAGTATTCCGAGGGAGGCATGGGCAATTGTTTTTTGTTTTTGTTTTTTTGAGGTTTTTTTTTGAGACAGAGTTTTGCTCTCGTTGCCCAGGGTGGAGTGCAATGGCACGATCTCGGCTCACTGCAACCTCCGCCTCCTGGGTTCAAGCGATTCCCCTGCGTTCAAGTGATTCTCCTGCCTCAGCCTCCTGAGTAGCTGGGATTACAGGCATGCGCCACCACACTTGGCTAATTTTGTATTTTAGTAGAGACAGGGTTTCTCCCTGTTGATCAGGCTGGTCTCGAACTCCTGATCTCAGGTGATCCGCCCACCTCGGCCTCCCAAAGTGCTGGGATTATAGGCGTGAGCCACCACGCCCGGCCGGGCAACTGTTAATCACTGAATCTTCCAGTTTCCACATGCCTCCTCCTCTCTCCTCCCCTTCTCTCCCTCACTCTTCCAGATGGTGCATGAAATTTCTAGATTGTGCATGAATGCCCTGCCCAGCCCAGGCTGCACATTCAGAGTTCATTTGAATTCTGAATTCAAATCCACCGAGAGGTGGAGGTCCTACTGAGCTAAGATGACACAACTACACTCCAGCCTGGGCGACAGAGCAAGACTCGGTCTTAAAAACAAACAAGCAAAACCCACAAAAAACCTGTACATGAGCTGGGCCAGGCTGAGTGTGTGGCTCACACCTGTAATCCCAGTGCCTCTAGTGGGTGAGGCGGGAGGAATGGCTTGAGGTCAGGAGTTTGAGATCAGCCTGGACAACTTAGTGAGACCCTGTCTATAAAAAAATAAATAATTAGCCAGGTGTAGTGGCGCGTATCTTTGGTCCCTGCTACTTGGGAGGCTGACGAGGGAGGATCGCTTGAGCCCAGGAGTTTGAGGCTGCAGTGAGCTATGGTTGTGCCACTGCACTCCAGCCTGGGTGACAGAGTAAAAGGCAATAGCAACAAAAACAGTGAATGAAATACAGCAGACATGCTTTTAAGTTATCAGCTAAGTTCACAAAAAAGTAACAGAAATCTCCAAGGGACACAGAGGAGGGGAAGTTACTGCTGAGGCTCCAGTTACCTTAAGGGATTTTCTGGGGAACTCCATGCTGAGAAATCAAATGAAAAGTAGTCCCTGAGATGCCTGAAAGAAGTCAGAACGAATCTTCCCCGAAAAAACAGACCCTTAGTCAGGGCCCTCAGGATTCTTGCCTGTTTGATCACAATCAAAATTATAAAACATACAAGAACATAAGCCACCATGAGTGAGAGTCAGCAGAAAAAACAAACAAACAAACAAACAAACAGTAAAAATAAGTCCCCCAAAGGCATCAGGCATTGGAACTATTGGCGATACATTATTTTCAATATTTTCCATGTTTCTTCTTCTTCTCTATCTTTTTTTCTTAGACAGAGTCTCACTCTGTCGCCCAGGCTGGAGTGGCAGTGGCATGATCTTGGCTCATTGCAACCTCTACCTCCTGGGTTCAAGTGATTCTCATGCCTCAGCCTCCCAAGTAGCTGGGAGTACAGGCACATGCCATCACACCTGACAGGGGTTTCGCCATGTTGGCCAGGCTGGTCTTGAACTCCTGACCTCAAATGACCTGCCTGCCTTGGCCTCCCAAAGTGAGACCAGCCTGGGCAACATAGCAAGATCCTGTCTCTATTTTATAAAAAAAGAAAGAAAATGTCATCTAGCCAGGTGTGGTGGTATATGCCTGCGGTCCCAGCTACATAGGAGTCTGGGATGGGAGGATCACTTGAAGCCAGGAGTTTAAGACCAGCATGGGCAACATAGCAAGACCCCATTTCTTTTCTTTTTTTTTTTTTCCTTTTTTGAGACAGAGTCTTGCTCTGTCACTCAAGCTGGAGTGCAGTGGCATGATCTAGGCTCACTGCAACCTCTGCTTCTCAGGTTCAAGTGATTCTCCTGCCTCAGCCTCCTGCGTAGCTGGGACTAAAGGCACCCGCCACCACGCCTGGCTAATTTTTGCATTTTTGGTAGAGATGGGGTTTCACCATGTTGGCCAGGCCCGTCTTGAACTTCTGACCTAAGGTGATCCGCCCACCTCAGCCTCCTAAAGTGCTGGGATTACAAGTGTGAGCCACTGTGCCCAGCCATGAGACCTCATTTCTACAAAACATTTAAAACTTAGCCAGGTGTGGTAGCATGCACCTGTGGTCCCAGCTAGTCAGGAGGCTGGGGTGAGAGGATTGCTTGACCCTAGGAGATAAAGGCTGCAGTGAGCTGTGTTCACACTGCTGCACTGCAGCCTGGGCAACAGAACAAGACCTTGTCTCCAAAAAAAAAAAAAAAAAAATTTAAAAATCAGCCTGTAGTCCCAGCTATTCAGGAGGCTGAGGTGGGAGGATTGCCTAATCCCAGGAGCTCCATGTTGCAGTGAGCTGTGATCAGGCCACTGTACTCCCGCCTGCGTGATAGAACAAGACCCCAAACCCCCAAAATAAAAATAAATTGAAAAAATAAAGAGCAAATTAAAACAAGGTCATTAGGATGGACCCTAATCCAAATGACCACTATCCTTATAAAATGAGGAGGTATGGGCTGGGCATAGTGGCTCATGCCTGTAATCCTAGCACTTTGGGAAGCTGAGGCAGGGGATCATTTGAAGTCAGGAGTTCAAGACCAGCCTGGCCAACGTAGTGAAGCCCTGTCTCTACTAAAAATACAAAAATTAACTGGGTGTGATGGTGCATGCCTATAATCCCAGCTATTCAGGAGGCTGAGGCATGAGAATTGCTTGAACCTGGGAGGTGGAGGTTGCAGTGAGCTAAGATTGTGCCACTGCAGTCCAGCCTGGGGGACAAAGGAAGACTCTGTCTCAAAAAAAAAAAAAAAAAGAAAAAAAAGATAAGGAGATATGGACACAGAGGCAAACATGAAAGAAAGACTATGTGAAGACACAGAAACAAGACAACTGGCTCTGAGCCAAGGACAGAGACCTCAGAAAGAACCAACCCTGCTGACACCTTATTCTTGGACATCCACCCTCCAGAACTGTGAGATGCCCTGTTGTATAAGCTGCCCTTCTGTGGTGCTTGGTCATGACAGCCTTAGCAAACTCATACACGTCCCCTCTTCCCAACTGATGCTTCCTGGCATCACCACCTCTCAGACAAAGTACTTGTACTAAATCCTTGTCTCAGTGGTGGCTTCCAGGGAACCCAAACTAAGACAAGGCCACCCCAGGGTGCACACGGTGGCATGGAGAAAGAAGAGAGTCTCCAGGGAGCATTGTCATGCAGAGAAAGGAAAGGAGAGGTCTCGAAGGAAGTAGAGCCAGACCTCAGTTTCAGAAGCCACTGTATTTGCTCCCGGAACCCATGAGACAGAACTTCTGCTGTGGTGGTGGTGGGGAATCCCACAATAGGAAACTTCTCTGTGGTTTTGAGCCACAAAAGAAAGTTGTAGCCCATTGTTTCATGGCCACAAAGGAAATGGTTTCCAGTTGGGTGATGGTTTGCTTTGGTTGCTAGGAGGATCTGACCTCAACCTTCCTGCTGCACCCTGGGCAATGGGCTCCTTCCAGTATCTTCTCTCTCCTGTTTTTCAAGTTTACTCTTTTTCTGTTTGTTTGTTTGAGATGGAGTCTCGCTCTGTCACCCAGGCTGGGGTGGTGTGGCGCAATCCCGGCTCACTGCAACCTCTGCCTTCTGGGTTCAAGTGATTCTTATGCCTCAGCCTCCCGAATAGCTGGGATTACAGGCATGTGCCACCATGCTCGGTGGCTAATTTTTGTATTTTTAGTAGAGACGGGGTTTCACATCTTGGCCAGGCTGGTCTCAAACTCCTGACCTCAGGTGATCCATCTACCGTGGCCTCCCAAAGTGCTGGGATTACAAGCGTGAGCCACTGCCCCTGGCCCAAGTTTACTCTTTCTAAAAGTAATTTATTTATTTATTTTTTGCAGTGGTATGATCACAGCTCACTGTAGCCTTGAAATCCTGGGTTCAAGTGATCCTCCTGCCTCAGCCTCCTGAGTAGCTGGGACTACAGGTGTCTATCACCTGACCCAGGAATTAAAATTTTTTTTGTAGAGATGTGGTCTTGCTATGTTGCCCACACTGGTCTTGAACCCATGGCCTCAAACAATCCTATTGCCTCCAATACATCTGGCCCAGGTTTACTCTTTTTTTTGAGACGGAGTGTTGCTCTTGTTGCTCAGGCTGGAGTGCAGTGGCACAATCTCAGCTCACGGCAACCTCCGCCTCCTGGGTTCAAGTGATTCTCGTGCCTCACCTCAGCCTCCCGAGTAGCTGGGATTACAGGTGTGTGCCACCACCCCCAGCTAATTTTTTTTGTATTTTTAATAGAGATGAGGTTTCACCATGTTGGCCAGGCTGGTCTTGAACACTTGACCTCAGGTGATCTGCCTTCCTCAGCCTCCCAAAGTGCTGGGATTACAGGCATGAGCCATCACGCCTGACCAACATTCATTCCTTTTAAAGGCTGGATAATATTCCATTGTATGGATAGACCACATTTTATTTATCTGTTCATCAGCAGATGGCCACCGTGAACTATTGTTAGCAGCAGTGCTCTTATGAACATTCAACTTACACATTTTTGCATGGACATATGATTTCATTTCTCTTGGGTACATATACACCTAGGAGTGGAATTGCTGGGTCATATGGTAATTCCACTTTTTTTTTTTTTTTTTTTTGAGACAGAGTCTCGCTCTGTCGTCCAGGCTGGAGTGTAGTGGCGCGATCTCCACTCACTGCAAGCTCCGCCTCCCGGGTTCACGCCACTCTCCTGCCTCAGCCTCCCATGTAGCTGGGACTACAGGTGCCCGCCACCACGCCCAGCTAATTTTTGTATTTTTTTTAGTACAGACTGGGTTTCACCGTGTTAGCCAGGATGGTCTCCATCTCCTGACCTCGTGATCCGCCCGTCTCGGCCTCCCAAAGTGCTGGGATTACAGGCATGAGCCACCGCACCCGGCCCTATGTGTAACCTCTTGAGAAGCTCTCAGACTGTTTTCCAAAGCTGCTGCCCAGCTGACATTCCCACCAGCGGTATCTGAGGGTTCTGATTTTTTCGTGTCCTTGTGTGAAAACACTTCTTGAACCAATTATACAGATAAGACTAAAACATACTGAGGCCCAGCAATGAGCTCAATGTCCCACAGCTACTGAGACACACAGCTGGGGCAGGTGCCCAGGTCTCCAGACTCCAGACATCAGGATTTGCTCATTTCATTGAGGCGTTAAGAAAGACTCTGTGGGTCTTTATTGAGCTCCTATTACGTACCAAGCACGGAAGACACACAGTGAACAAACCAATGTAGAAAGGACTCAGATTGCTTAAAATAATAATAATAATAATAATAATAATAGGCCGGTGCCCAGTGTTGTGCACCTGTAATCCCAGCACTTTGGGAGGTCAAGACAGGATGATCACTTGAGCCCAGGAGTTTGAGACTAGCCTGGGCAACACGGTGAAACCCCATGTCTACAAAAAAATCTAAAAATTAGCTGGTCCTGGGCCAGGTGTGGTGGCTCATGCCTGCAATCCCATCACTCTGGGAGGCCGAGGCGGGTGGATCACGAGGTCAGGAGATAGAGACCATCCTGGCTAACATGGTGAAACTCTGTCTCTACTAAAAATACAAAAAAATTAGCCAGGTGTGGTGGTGGGCGCCTGTAGTCCCAGCTACTCGGGAGGCTGAGGCCGGAAAATGGCGTGAACCCGGGAGGCACAGCTTGCAGTGAGCCGAAATCACACCCCTGCACTCCAGCCTGGGCAACTGAGCAAGACTCCTTCTCAAAAAAAAAAAAAAAATTAGCTGGTCATGGGGTCACATGCCTATAGTCCCAGCTATTCAGGAGGCTAAGGTGGGCAGATTGCTTGAGCCTGGGGAGGTTGAGACTGTAATAAGCCAAGATCACGCCACTGCATTCCAGCCTCAGCAACAGACTGAGACCCCACCTTAATAAAAAGAAAAAAAAAGTTGAAAATTAGAATTCAAGATGGCAGGGACTCCATCTGTCTTTTTTGGCATCACAATTGGCATACACTAGGTGCTCAATGGATGCTTATTGAATGAAAAGTTGAATGAATTAGTGAATGAGCAGATGTCACCCATCAGAAAGAATCTCTGACCTTGGAGTCAGGAGACCCATCTTCAAATCTGGGCTGCTCTGTTCCAGGTGATGAGCCTCATCTGTGTTTTGTTTCTTGAGACAGAATCTTGCTCTATTGCCCAGGCTGGAGTGCAGTGGCGCAATCTTGGCTCACTGCAACATCCACCTCCCAAGTTGAATCAATTCTCTTGCCTCAGCCTCCTGAGTAGCTGGGATTACAGGCACGCACCACTATGCCCGGCTAATTTTTGTATTTTTTGTAGAGACGGGGTTTTGCCATGTTGCCCAGGCTGATCTCGAACTCCTGATTTCAGGTGAACCGCCCACCTCAGTCTCCTAAAGTGCTGGGATGACAGGCGTGAGCCACCACACCTGGCCAAGCCTCGTTTGTAAAGTGAGCATAACAATAGCACCTACCTCTAAGCATGTGAGTGAAGATTCTAGATCATTCTAGCACCTGGCATAAAGTAAAGGCTTCAAGAAATTTATACACCAACTCTCCCAGATCTTCTGAAAGAGAAGCACAGAAAGCAGTCTGAACACAGCGTGGAAGGAGAATTCCTGTGCTGGGTGGGTTGTTTTCCATGAACCCTGAGGACCTGGCTAAGTTTCAGTTCAGAGTTTTTTTTTTTTCCTCCCCAAATTCTCTCATTTGCTCCGGTCCAAGTGGAGATCCTGGTTCCCAGTGTCGCCCCCCACCCTCTTCCCGCCAGGCGCAGCAGGGAGTGTCCGCTGAGACAGCAAGAAAACCCACCCAAGAATGCAGAGGTCTCAGCTGAGGACAGCAGTTGTAATTCAGCTTGGGCTATAATTCAGCGGGAGCTCCAGGTCACCCTTTAAAAACAATTGTAAGGCCAGGAGTATAATCAATGTACTCATGCCTGTAATTCCAGCTCTTTAGGAGGCTAAAATGGGTGAATGGCTTGAGTCCAGGAGTTTGAGACCAGCCTGGCCAACATGGTGAAACACTGTCTCTATGAAAAAGAATAATAATAATAGGCCGGGCACAGTGACTCACACCTGTCACCCCAGCACTTTGGGAGGCCGAAGCGGGCAGATCACCTGAAGTCAGGAGTTTGAGACCAGCTGGCCAAGATAGTGAAACCCCGTCTCTACTAAAAATACAAACAATTAACCGGGAGTGGTGGCACATGCCTGTAATCCCAGCTACCCGGAAAGCTGAGGCAGGAGAATTGTTTGAACTCGGCAGGTGGAGGTTGCAGTGAGCTGAGATCACGCCACTACACTCCAGCCTGGACGACAGAGCAAGACTCTCTCTCAAAAATAAAATAAAATAATAATAATAATAATAAAGGCAGATTCTTTTTTTTCTTCTTGGTCTTTTTACCCTATTACAGTAATAATAACTGCATAGTGCATGCTGAGATAAGAGGCAGTGGTAGCTCTAATCACTGCCTCTTCCGATGTCTTGTGGCCTTCTCCCTTCTGTCTGTGTCTAAATGTTCCTCTCCTGTCTCTCTTTCTCTCTCTCTCTCCCTTTTTTTGAGACAGAGTCTCGCTTTGTCGCCCCGGCTGGAGTGCAATGGTGCAATCTCAGCTCACTGAAACCTCTGCCTCTTGGGTTCAAGCAATTCTCCTGCCTCATCCTCCCG
Source organism: Macaca nemestrina (assembly GCF_043159975.1). NCBI lineage: Eukaryota > Metazoa > Chordata > Mammalia > Primates > Cercopithecidae > Macaca > Macaca nemestrina. Next base: position 10,755,561 of record NC_092144.1, read on the forward strand.
AATAGCTGGGAGTACAGGCGTGCACCACCACATCCAGCTTATTTTTGTATTTTAGTAGAGACAGGGTTTCACCATGTTGACCAGGCTGGTCTCGAACTCCTGATTTCAAGGGATCCACCCGCCTTGGCCTCCCAAAGTGCTGGGGTTACAGGCATGAGCCACCGTGCCTGGCTGAATTTTTCAAGAGAAGCCTCAAATCCAAACTTCTCCATTGAAAATATTTTGAAATTTTATTTTATTATTATTTATTTTAGAGTCTCACTCTGTTGTCCAGGCTGGAGTGCAGTGGTGCCATCATGGCTCACTGCAGCCTTGACCTTCTGGGCTCAAGTGATCCTCCTGCCTCGGCCTCCTGAAGTGCTGGAATTACAGGTGTGAGCCACCACACCTTGCTTTGATTTTTTTTTTTTTTTTTTTTTTTGAGATAGGATCTCACTGTGTCACCCAAGCTGGAGTGCAGTGGCGCGATCTCAGCTCACTGCATCCTCTGCCTCCCAGGTTCAAGCAATTCTCATGCCTCAGGCTCCAGGGTAGCTGGGACCACAGGCGTGCACCACCACACCTGGCTTATTTTTTGTATTTTTGGTAAAGATAGGGTTTTACCATTTTGCTTAAGCTGGTCTCAAACCCCTTGGCTCAAGTGATCCTCCCACCTTGACCTCTTGGAGTGCTGGGATTACAGGTGTGAGCCATCGCGCCTGGCCTCGTGCCTTGATTTTTTTAAACTCAAAGTCACCAGCAAGCTCTGAACATTCTCTGTCTTCTTAAGGAAGAAAGGGACCAGGGGTGGTGGCCTAGGCAACATAGGAGACACTCTCTCTACAAATAATACAAAAACAAAAACTATGGTCATACATGGCTGTGGTCCCAGCTACTAGGGAGGCTGAGTTCGGAGGATCCCTTGAACCCAGGAGCTGGAGGCTGTAGTGAGCTATGATGGCACCACTGTACTCCAGCCTGGTCAACAGAGTGAGACCTTGTCAAAAAAAAAAAAAAAAAAGGAAGAAAGGAAAGTTCTCCTTCACCGGATGTAGACCCTTTTCCCAAATCTTGTGCTGTGTTTCTCAGCCCCCACAGGCAGCTGAAATATGTCATCGTCCACCCACTGCTTCCTGTCTGTGTTAGATTTTTGGGAACTGCCATAACAAATCACCACCAGCTTGCTGGCTTAAAACAACAAGAATTTATTCTTTTTTTTTTTTTTTTTTTTTTTGAGACAGAGTCTCCCTCTGTCTCTCAGGCTGGAGTGCAGTGGCACGATCTCGGGATTATAGGCGCCCACCACCACGCCTGGCTAATTTTTGTATTTTTAGTAAAGATGGGGTTTCACCACGTTGGTCAGGCCGATCTCGAACTCGCGACCCCAGGTGATCCGCCTGCCTTGGTCTCCCAAAGTGCTGGGATTACAGGTGTGAGCCACCGCACCCGGCTCCCCAAAATTTATTCTTTCATTGTTCCAGAGGCCAGAAGTCTGAAAGTAAGGTGTCGACCGAGCTGTGCTGCACCTGAAGGCTCTGGAGAAGACTCCTTCCTTGCCTCTTCCAACTTCTGGTGGCCCCTGGTGGTCGCTGGCTTGTGGCCACATCACTCCAATTGCTGCCTCTTCCATCATCTTGTGGCCTTCTCCCCTCTGTCTGTGTCCAAATGTTCCTCTCCGGTCTCTCTTTCTCTTCTCTTTCATTTTTTTTTTTTTTTTTTTTTTTTTTTTTTTGAGACAGAGTCTTACTCTGTCACCCAGGCTGGAGTACAATGGTGCGATCTCAGCTCACTGCAACCTCTGCCTCCCGGGTTCAAGTAATTCTCCTGCCTCAGCCTCCTGAGTAGCTGGGACTACAGGAGCGCGCCACTGCACCCAGCTAATTTTTAAAGGAGACAGGGTTTTGCCATGTTAGCCAGGCTGACCTCGAACTCCTGGCCTCAAAATCTACCCGCCTCGGTCTCCCAAAGCACTGGGGTTTACAGGCATGAGCTACCACACCTGGCCTCTCTCTCTCTCTTTTTTTTTTTAACTAACAACCTTATTTATTTATTTTTGAGACAAGGTCTTGCTCTGTTGCCCAGGATGGAGTGCAGTGGCACCATCAAAGCTCACTGCAGCCTCAACTTCCCGGGCTCAAGCCATCCTCCTGCCTCTGCCTCTAGAGAAGCTAGTACTACAGGTGCATGCCACCATACCTGGCTAATTTTTATTTTTGTAGAGACATGGTCTTGATATGTTGCCCAGGCTGGTCTTGAACTCCTGGCCTCAAACCTCCTGTCTCCTCCAGTCTAGCCTTCCCAAAGTGCTGAGATTATAGGCATGTGCCACCACCCGTAACCCCTCTCCTATGTCTTTTTTTTTTTTTTTTTGAGACGGAGTCTCGCTCTGTCGCCCAGGCTGGAGTGCAGTGGCTGCATCTCAGCTCACTGCAAGCTCCGCCTCCCGGGTCTATGCCATTCTCCTGCCTCAGCCTCCCGAGTAGCTGGGACTACAGGCGCCCGCCACCTCACCCGGCTAGTTTTTTGTATTTTTTAGTAGAGACGGGGTTTCACCGTATTTAGCCAGGCTGGTCTCGATCTCCTGACCTTGTGATCCGCCCGTCTCGGCCTCCCAAAGTGCTGGGATTACAGGCTTGAGCCACCGCGCCCGGCCTCCTATGTCTTATAAAGACACCAGATATTGACCAGATATTGGATTTAGGACCTGACCTAAATCTAGGCTGACTTCATCTCAAGATGTTTAACCAATGACATCTGCAAAGACCCTGTTTTCCAATAAGGTCTCATCTGAGGCTCCCGGTGGATATGAATTTTGTGGTGACATGACTTAACCCACTATGGTGCCCAAGGTAACCAGAGCTGGACATCAAGTTCTATAGGAACTGCAAGAACATTACCAGGTTCTGCGCTGAGTTATTTCCCTCTCTTCCCACCAGGAGGCCTTGTAGTCCTGTTCCTTTTACAACATTTATTTCTTTTCTATTGTGGCAAAATATACATAACTTAAAATTTTGTCATTTTAACTATTTTAAGTGTACAGTTCATGTCGGGTGTGGTGGCTCACACCTGTAATTCTAGCACTTTGGGAGGCCGAGGCGGGCGGATCACTTGAGGTGGGGAGTTTGAGACCAGCCTGGGCAACGTGGTGAAACCCCGTCTCTACTAAAATTACAAAAATTAGCCGGGTGTGGTGGCACACTCCTGTAGTCCCAGCTCTTCAGGAGGCTGAAGCAGGAGAGTTGCTCGAACCCAGAAGGGGGAGGTTGCAGTGAGCTAAGATCGTAAGATCACACCACTGCATACCAGCCTTGGCAACAGAGCAAGACTCTGTCTCAAAAATAAATAAATAAGAATGTTAGTTTAAAAAAAAAAAAAAAAAAGAGCGAGAGAGAGGCCGGGTGTGGTGGCTCACGCCTGTAAACCCCAGTGCTTTGGGAGACTGAGGCGGGTAGATTTTGAGGCAAGGAGTTCGAGGTCAGCCTGGTTAACATGACAAAACCCTGTCTCCATTAAAAATAGAAAAATTAGCGGGGTGTGGTGGTGCGCTCCTGTAGTCCCAGCTACTTAGGAGGCTGAGGCAGGAGAGTTGCTTGAACCCAGAAGGTGGAGGTTGCAGTGAGCTGAGATTGTGAGATCACCCCCCTGCGCTCCAACTTTGGCAACAGAGCAAGACTGTGTCTCAAAAAAGAAAAAAAAAAAAAGAAAAGGGCAGTTCAGCAGCATTAAGCACATTCACATTGCTGTGCAGCCATCACCATCATCCATCTCCAGAACTTTCTCATCTTTCCAAACGGAAACTCTGTCCCCATAAAATACTTGCTCCCCACCCTCCTCTCCATTCCCTGGCACCCACCATTCTATTTTCTGTCTTTATGAATTTGATGACTCTAGGGACCTCAAATGAGTGGAATCATGCAGTATTTGTCTTTTTTTTTTTTTTTTTTTTTCTTGAGACAGAGTTTCGCTCTGTTGCCCAGGCTGGAGTGCAGTGGCACGATCTCCGCTCACTGCAACCTCCGTCTCCCGGGTTCACACGATTCTCCGGCCTCAGCCTCCCAAGTAGCCAGGATTACAGGCGCCTGCCACCATATCCAGCTAATTTTTGTATTTTTAGTAGGGACGGGGTTTCACCATGTTGGCCAGGCCGGTCTCGAACTCCTGACCTCAAGTGATCTGCCAGCCTTGGCCTCCCAAAGAGCAGGGATTACAGGTGTGAGCCACCGTGCCTGGCTCCCATTGTCAATTCTTTTAGTTAAGAATTTGAGCAGGTGTGGTGGCTCATGCCTGTAATCCCAGGATTTTGGGAGGTTGAGGCAGGCAGATCACTTGAGTGCGGGAGTTCAAAACCAGCCCAGGAGTTCAAGATCATTGCTAGAGCCTGTCTCTACCAAAAATTAAAAAAAAAAAAGGCAGGTGCAGCAGTGTGTGCCTGTAGTCTCAGCTACTCAGGAGGCTGAGGCGGGAGGATCACTTGAGCCCTGGAGTTTGAAGCTACAATGAACTATGATCGCATCACTGCGCTCCAGCCTGAGCAGCACAGTGAGATCCTGTCTCCAAAAAAACAAAAAAGAATTCTGCATTCATTTTCTCAGCTTTTGAGCATCTTTTCCTCTAGTTGGACAATTTTATACTTAATCAGCTGTTAATGCGTTCAAAGGGCATTTCAGGTCAGGCACAATGGCTCATGGCTGTAATCCCAGCACTTTGGGAGGCCGAGGTGGGTGGATCACCTGAGGTCAGGAGATCGAGACCAGCCTGGTCAACATGGTGAAACCCCGTCTCTACCAGAAATACAAAAATTAGCTGGGTGTGGTGGGGCACGCCTGTAGTCCCACCTACTAGGGAGGCCGAGGCAGGAGAATCGCTTGAACCCAGAAAGCGGAGGTTGCAGTGAGCTGAGATTGCGCCACAGCCCTCGGCCTGGGGGACAGAGTGAGACTTTGTCTAAAAAAACCCCAAAAAAAACAAAAACAAAGGGCATTTAAGTTGTTGTTTCCAATCATTCACAAATCAAGCTAGGCCTAAGAGCAGGCGTTAGCAAAACTACATTCTGCCACCCGTTTTTGTAAATAACAAAACCATCTCATATTATAAATAACATTTTATTTTGACAGAGTCACACTTGTTCATTTACATATATTTACATATTGTCCATTTACATATTTTCTATGGCTGCAATAGCAGAGTCCCAACAGAGACGGTATGGTCCGCAAAGCTGAAAATATTTACTCTCTGGCTCTTTCCAGAAAAATCTGCCAACTCTTGGCCTATGTGCATTTGAATAAATCTGTAGTAGGAATTCCTAGAAGGAGAAACATTCCCCACAAGGTTTTAAAAGTCCATTTGCGGTTGTTAAAGGTCTGCCTGTAATAAAATCTCCAAAAGTTATTTATGAGCTTTTTTTTTTTTTTTGAGACAGAGTCTCACTGTGTTGTCCAGGCTGGTGTGTGCGGTGGCAAGACCTCGGCTCACTGCAACCTCCGCCTCCCAGGTTCAAGTGATTGTCTTGCCTCAGCCTCCTGCGTAGCTGGGATTACAGGTGTGTGCCACCACGCCCAGCTAATTTTTGCATTTTTAGTAAAGATGGGGTTTCACCATGTTCGCCGGGCTGGTCTCAAAATCCTGACCTCAGGTGATCTGCCCGCCTTGGCCTCCCAAAGTGCTGGGATTACAGGCATGAGCCACCTCGGCCGGCCTAACAGGGGTCTTCTGATCACTCCTCAGTGCCTCCCAACCCACCATACAGAGCACAAAGCTTTAACTATAAGGCAGAATGTGAACATGGGGAAATAAATGCAATTTTTTTAAAAAAACAGCCAAACAAAAAAATTCCTAATGGTGGAAATGCTGTTTGCTTTTTTTTTTCATTTGGTAACAATGATGACCATCATGATCCTCTACTGCCACAGTGATGTCAGTCCCTGATGCCGAAACTTAGTGACACTTCTGTGCTCGTCCCCAGTGAGCGCTGAGATGCACGACCTGGAAACTCCTAGAATGAGTGACTGATGCCAAGGGTGTGGACCAACCTCTGCAAGGACAGGCACCTTTCTTTTGTGTGTCCCAGACATTTTTGTTGGATGGTGCATTCTGATTTGCCTCCTTCCCCAACGATGGCTACTAAAATACCTGAAACCATAAAATGCCCCTTTGTCAAGGATGGATCCAGGTTTTGTGAGGCAAAAACAAATACACCTCTGCTGCAAAGTTTACGTGAACAAACGAGCAGGTGAGCCTATTGCCGCGCTCCTCTCTGACCTTGAAGGGTGGGCGCAAGCTCAGGTCTCATTCATTTGCTATTTGTTGTTCAATGCTCCCAAACACCCAATTGTTGCCCTTGGCAACAAACACATCAATTTAAGAAGGGGGGGGGCCGGGCGCGGTGGCTCAAGCCTGTAATCCCAGCACTTTGGGAGGCCGAGACGGGCGGATCACGAGGTCAGGAGATCGAGACCATCCTGGTTAATACGGTGAAACCTCGTCTCTACTAAAAAGTACAAAAAACTAGCCGGGCGAGGTGGCGGGCGCCTGTGGTCCCAGCCACTCGCCTGTAGTCCCAGCCACTCGGGAGGCTGAGGCAGGAGAATGGCGTGAACCCGGGAGGCGGAGCTTGCAGTGAGCTGAGATCCGGCCACTGCACTCCAGCCCGGGCGACAGAGCGAGACTCCGTCTCAAAAAAAAAAAAAAAAAAAAAAGAAGGGGGGAGTTCAGGCCGGGCACGGTGGCTCACACCTATAATCCCAGCACTTTGGGAGGCCGAGGGGGTGGGGAGTGGATCACTTGAGGTTAGGGGTTCGAGACCAGCCTGGCCAACATGGTGAAACCCCATCTCTACTAAAAATACAAAAATTAGCCGGGCATGGTGGCGCTGTGCCTCTAATCCCAGCTACTGAGGACGCTGAGGCAGGAGAACTGCTTGAGCCTGGGAGGCAGAGGTTGCAGACTGTCTGAAAATTAAAAAAGAAAAAAAAAAAAAAAAAAAAAGGAGGGGTCATTGACATAAGTATTCTGTGTGTGATTGTATTCAACACATTTCATTTTTTGGTTAATTGTGCTTTTTTTTTTTTTGAGACTGAGTCTCGTTCTGTCGCCCAGGCTGGAGTGCAGTGGCGCGATCTCGGCTCACTGCAAGCTCCGCCTCCCGGGTTCACGCCATTCTCCTGCCTACAGGCGCCCGCCACTGCACTAATTTTTTTCTGTATTTTTAGTAGAGACGGGGTTTCACCGTGTTAGCCAGGATGGTCTCGATCTCCTGACCTCGTGATCTGCCCGCCTGGGCCTCCCAAAGTGCTGGGATTACAGTAGTGAGCCACCGCGCCCGGCTGGTTAATTGTGCTTTTAAAAAATATCCCTCATCCCTGTAAATATATACACCTACTATGTGCCCACATAATTAAAAATTAAACAATTTTAATCTCCTAAGAATAAAAAAGGAGACCAAGCATGTGGAGAAATAAATGTCTCAACACACCATAAGGATGGATTGGAATGGCCCTTCTGTTATTTTGACAATGATATTAAAAGTCCTGGCCGGGCGCAGTGGCTCATCCCTGTAATCCCAGCATTTTAGGAGGCCGAGGCAGGAGGATGGCTTGAACCCAGGAGTTAGAGATCAGCCTAGGCAACATAGCGAGACCGCGTCTCCACTAAAAAAAAAAAAAAAAAAAAAAAAAAAAAGCTAGTATCTTGCATTTGTAATTCGTCGGATGCCTGCATAATCTGTCTCTTCGCATCAATTCCGTGGGTGTGTGATGTAGGGATCTGGGGCACGGGAAGTTATTCCTGCTTCATTTCCTGACGCTGACGGGCTGGGCGGCGTCCCTGGGGCCCCAGGGCACATTTGGACGTGTTTGGCAGGGAGAGTCCTGGCCCAGCCCCTGCACGCAGGGCCGCGCTTCCACGGGCCGCCGCCAGGAGACGCGCGAGGCTGCAGATGGCGGCTTTGCAGTGAAGCCGGGAGGGTCGAGGGGCTGGGCGGTCGAGGGGCGGGGCCGCATGAAGCCGGCCCAGATTCCTTTCCGGCCAGTTCCTTCCAGGAGCTCTCCCCGTCTACAGCGCCCTCTGCTACTCACCCAGCTCTCTTGTATCTGAGCCTCATTTTCCCACCGTCCTTTAAGCCCATTTTCCCATTGCTCATTTGCAGCCAAGTTTTTTGCGTCCCCCTTCTCTGCACCCTCCTTTGCACCCCCATTTTCCTGCCTTCCCTTGAGTCCGCATTTCCCAGCCCTCTTTTGCCCCCTACATTTTCCCATGCTCTCTTGCATGCCCGTTTATCACCCTCTTTTGTGCCCCCATTTCCAGGCCCTCAGCCCCTGGCTCTGAGGCTCCTTATTTCAAATGACCTTTTTTTTTTTTTTTTTTTTGAGAGGGAGTCTCCCTCTGTCTCCCAGGCTGGAGTACAGTGGCGCGATCTCGGCTCACTGCAACCTCCGCCTCCCAGGTTCAAGAGATTCTCCTGCCTCAGCCTCCCGAGTAGCTGGGACTACAGGCACCTGCCACCACACCCAGCTAATTTTTTTGTATTTTTAATAGCAACAGGGTTTCACCGCATTAGCCAGGATGATCTCCATCTCCTGACCTCGTGATTTGCCCACCTCGGCCTCCCAGAGTGCTGGGATTACAGGCGTGAGCCACCACACCCGGCCTCGACCTCTTAAAGAAAGGTGTGGAAGGACACACTCCTGGCTGTGAACAGTGCCCGTGGTCCAGGAGACATCACTCCTCTGTGAACATCTTGCTTAGTTCTACATGTTCCAAGAAGCAAGCGATTTGACAAACATTCATTAGATTAATTAAAGTGTAAGCTATTTTCTCCCATTTGAGCCATCCCCCTTTCCCCAATCCATGCAGGACCTGGACCCAGACACACCCCAGCCCAGAGATGGACAGAGAGGGGACCGGGGTGGGGCAATGTGAAGCTGATGTGGTTAGGGTGGGGAGGTATGGGGGCAAAGTGGGCTACAGACTGCAGGATCTGGGCCTGGAGGTCTGCAGTGCCCACATACAGAATGTTTTTGGTCCTGAAATGCTAACTACATCTATCATCATGGAGAAAAGCCCAGTGACCTGCTACTTGGGAGGCTAAGGTGGGAGGATCACTTGAGGCAGGGAGGTCGTGGCTGCAGTGAGCCATGATCACCCCACTGCACTCCAGCCTGGGCAACAGCCTGGAGCAAGATTCTGTCTCAAAAGAAAAAAGAAAAGCCCAGTGACCAAAGGCATACAGCTACAGGACTCTCGGCCTTACAGGTGCCTGCCCTCATGTTACTCTTGCGGCTTCAAAGCCTGGTCTTGCTTCCTGTGTGGCCTCAGTCAGGTCCCTTGGCCTCTCTGAGCCCTGTATGAAGGATGGGTCAAGTGTGGGCTGGGGCTTGGGGGGCCCCATGACTTGTAGCTAGATTTCTGCATCATGGAGCCTCTGGATCCATTCATTCATTCATTCTCCACGGGTTTCTTAAGTACTGCCTTGCCAGGCTTTGGGGGCACGGCTGTTTTTGTTTTGGTTTTGTTTTACTTTGTTTTGTTTTGAGACAGAGTCTCACTCTGTCGCCCAGGCTGGAGTGGAATGGCACGACCTTGACTCACTGCAACCTCCACCTCCTGGATTCAAGCGATTCTCCTGCCCCCACCTCCCAAGTAGCTGGGATTATAGGCGTGTGCCACCACACCCGGGTAATTTTTGTATTGTTAGTAGAGACGGGTTTTCAACATGGTGGCCAGGCTGGTCTCGAACTCCTGACCTCAGGTGATTCGCCGGCCTCTGCCTCCCAATGTGCTGGGATTGTAGGCGTGAGCCACCGCACCCAGCAGGGGGCACAGCTGTTAACAGGACAGCCCAAGTTTCCCCCTCCCCCGCTTGGATCCCCCAGTCTACCAGGAGATGTCAACTGTGCAAGTGGTCAGCTCTGGGCATTATGCCCACAGGGTCCTGGTGGCATCTGGAGGGTACCAGGGTAGCATACCATGCCTGTTCTCTTTCCCTGGTGTGACCTATTTGAAGGATGAGGAGTCAACAGGGGGCAGTTTGGGGCACCTGATTCCCTGAACCATGGGTCTTGCTCTAGTACCCGATTGTGATGTGATAAAAGGCTGACGACCAGGGCAGGGAGCAGCTGCTGGGCAGCCTTAGACAACCACCAAGCAGCCAGGACAGAGAGGGGCAGAGCAAGTCAGTGTTGGCGCCCCTGCCTCAGACCCCTATCATCTTGGGGAACAGTAGCCCAGAGGTTCAGGAAGATGTTAACTTAAATGTTCAGGGTGCCCCAGTCTGTTCAGCATGGCTGAAATCCACACTCCGTACGCTTCCTTGAAGAAACTGTTATCTTTACTCAATGGCTTCATGGCTGTAAGTATGTCACAATCCAGGCCCCTGGTTTGTTGCAGCCCTTCCTCCACGGTCAGCTCCCTGAAAGACAGAAATAAGTTGATCCAAATTGGCGTCGAGATCTGTGGTTCCCTAGAGAAGCAGGAGGGATGTAGGGCAGACGGAGGAGGATGAGCAGGGAGCTTTGGGACCTGCCATCAACCCAGAGCTGGTGAAATCCAGCACAGATGAGTGTGATCTGGGGGAGCCCAGGTGGGTGATGGAAGAGCTTGGCTCTGAGTCAAATCCTGCAGCCGACCAAGTTGTTTGGGAAGGCCAGGAGAAAAGGTTATGTTCTGAATCTTTTAAATTTGTCAAGACATATTTTTCCTTACCATACAAGTAACCCGAAATGTACATTGCTGGCCGGGCGCGGTGGCTCAAGCCTGTAATCCCAGCACTTTGGGAGGCCGAGACGGGTGGATCACGAGGTCAGGAGATCGAGACCATCCTGGCTAACACGGTGAAACCCCGTCTCTACTAAGAAATACAAAAAAAAAACTAGCTGGGCGAGGTGGCGGGCGCCTGTAGTCCCAGCTACTCGGGAGGCTGAGGCCGGAGAATGGCCTGAACCCGGGAGGCGGAGCTTGCAGTGAGCTGAGATCCGGCCACTGCACTCCAGCCTGGGCGACAGAGCGAGACTCCGTCTCAAAAAAAAAAAAAAAAAAAAAAAAAAAGAAATGTACATTGCTAAGGAATTGCCAGGCCGGGCGTGGTGGCTTACACCTGTAATCCCAACACTTTGGGAGGCCGAGGCTGGCGGATCACGAGGTCGGGAGTTCGAGACCAGCCTTGGCCAATATGGGGAAACCCTGTCTCTACTAAAAATTCCAAAAAAAATGAGACGGGCGTGGTAGCACACACCTGGAATCCCAGCTACTCGGGAGGCTGAGGCATGAGAATCGCTTGAACCTGGGTGGCAGAGGTTGGCAGTGAGCCGAGATTGCGCCACTGCACTCCAGCCTGGGCAACAGAGCGAGACTCCGTCTTGATTTAAAAAAAAAAAAGAAGTAATTGTCTTCATTGTAGCATAGTCTAAGGAAAAGCTGCCAGGAAAGAGAAGGAAATGAAATGTCACCCCTCCCCTTCACTTGTATTGTAACATTTTAAAGAGAATTAAGGCCGGGTGTGGTGACTCAAGCCTGTAATCCCAACACTTTGGGAGGCTGAGATGGGCAGATCCCTTGAGCCAGGAGCTCAAGACCGACTATAGTGAGATCCCCATCTCTATTTAAAAATAAATAAATAAATAAAGTGTTATTGGAACATGGCCATGCTCACTTATATGCAGATTGTGAACAGCTGCTTTTAGGCTACACCAATAGAACCGCGTAGTTTCAACAGACACCCTAAGGCCTGCAGAGTCCACAACATCTGGGTTTTTCAGGAAAAAAAAAAAAATTTGCTAATCCCTGTCCTATGACATTATTTATTTTATAGTTTATTTTATTTTATTTTATTTTGAGTCGGAGTCTTGTTCTGTCACTCAGGCTGGAGTGCAGTGGCACGATCTCAGCTCACTGCAACCTCTGCCTCCCGGATTTAAGCGATTCTTCTGCCTCAGTCTCCTGAGTAGCTGGGATTATAGGCCGCCACCATGCCTGGCTAATTTTGTATTTTTAGTAGACACAGGGTTTCGCCATGTTGGCCAGGCTGGTCTTGAACTCCTGACCTCAGGTGATCTGCCTGCTTCGGCCTCCCAAAGTGCTGGGATTATAGGCTTGAGCCACTGTGCCTGGCCTATTTTATTTTTTGAGACAGGGTCTTGATCTGTCATTCAGGCTGGAGCCTAGTGGCACAGTCGTAAGTCACTGCAGCCTCGACCTCATGGGCTAAAGTGATCCTCCCACTGCAGACACCTGAGGAGCTGAGACTACAGGCACGCACTACCATGCCCAGCTATTTTTTTTTTTTTTTTTGCGGTGGGGAGAGGGTACACATGAGGTCCTACCAACCTGGTCTTGAACTCCTGGGCTCCCAAAGTGCTGGGATTACAGGCATGAGCCACTGCACTCACCCAGTTCTATTTGTGCACAACTAACAGATTACTTTTCTTCCTTTCTGATTTCTGTTCTAAAGATGTCTGGCATCATCCTCGTCGGCCTGGGCATTGGTGGTAAATGTGGAGGGGCCTCCCTGACGAGTGTCCTCGGGCTGTCCTCCGCATATCTCCTTCACGTTGGCAACCTGTGCTTGGTGATGGGATGCATCACGGTACTGCTTAGCTGTGCTGGGTGGTATGGAGTGACTAAAGAGAGCAGAGGCATGCTCTTATTTGTAAGTTGGATCTGCACACAGACCCCAAAACTGCCTCCCCACACATACAAATCTTTTTTTTTTTTTTTTTTGAGACAGAGTCTCGCTTTGTCACCCAGGCTGGAGTGCAGTGGCACGATCTCAGCTCACTGCAACCTCTGCCTCCCGGGTTCAAGCGATTCTTCTGCCTCAGTCTCCCAAGTAGATGGAATTACAGGTGCCGGCCACCATGCCCTGCTAGTTTTTGTATTTTTAGTAGAGACAGGGTTTCGCCATGTTGGCCAGGCTGGTCTTGAACTCCTGACCTCGTGATCTGCCCGCCTCGGCCTCCCAAAGTGCTGGGATTACAAGTGTGAGCCACTGCGCCTGGTCTTGAATTGTTTCAAACTAGAGAGGCCAGGGTGGCCCGGGGTGGAGGGTCGGGGGAACAGAGACAGCCCCTCCCCTGCAGGGTACAAGGTCAGGAGGAGGCTGAGCAGGCTCCCAGGTCCTCTCTCCCACTGTGTGTCTTTTAGTGGATCCTGTCAATGGTTATTGTCCTCATCGTGGAAGTCACAGCTGCCACAGTGGTCCTTCTTTTCTTTCCAATTGTAAGTACAGCCCTGCTCCACCCACGTAGCATTAGAAAGATAAAGAACCAAAGCCGGGCGTGGTGGCTCACGTCTGTAATCCCAGCACTTTGGGAGGCTGACTCGGGTGGATCACCTGAGGTCATGAGTTCGAGACCATCCTGGCCAACATGGTGAAACCCTGTATCTACTAAAAATACAAAAAATTAGCCAGGCGTGGTGGCGGGCGCCTGTAGTCCCAGCTACTTGGGAGGCTGAGGCGGGAGAATGGCGTGAACCTGGGAGGCGGAGCTTGCAGTGAGCCGAGATTGTGCCACTGCTCCAGCCCGAGCGAAAGAGTGAGACTCTGTCTCAAAAAAAAAAAAAAGATATAGAACCAATAGAAGTCCGCCCTCCCCGCCAGGCACCCACGATCAATTGTGGAGGGGCCTATCACACGTGCCACTTTCTTTTTTTTTTTTTTTTTTTTTTTTTTTGAGACGGAGTCTCGCTCTGTCACCCAGGCTGGAGTGCAGTGGCCGGATCTCAGCTCACTGCAAGCTCCGCCTCCCGGGTTCGGGCCATTCTCCTGTCTCAGCCTCCTGAGTAGCTGGGACTACAGGCGCCCGCCACCTCGCCCGGCTAGTTTTTTGTATTTTTTAGTAGAGACGGGGTTTCACCGTGTTAGCCAGGATGGTCTCGATCTCCTGACCTAGTGATCCGCCCGTCTTGGCCTCCCAAAGTGCTGGGATTACAGGCTTGAGCCACCGCACCCGGCCAACACGTGCCACTTTCAATGGAGTGAGAAGCTGAAATCCTTAGCCTGCCCCTCTAAGGCCTCACGAAACCTGCCGAGTTCATTTAGTTCATCTCTCTTGGGTTTGGTGGCAGGAGAAGGGGAGATGATCAGAAGTGTTTGCATATTGATTGGGGTTTTGAAATGTATTCAAAATAGAGGGACAATTTAGCAAAATTCATCCAAATGACAAAAGCTTCAGCACTTTGACCTGGCAGTCCCATCTCTGGGAATTATTCAAGGACTCACTTGCTGGTGTGCAGAATCACATTCATGCCAGGGCATGTGAAAGATTGCAAGGAGGCCCAGGTGCGGTGGCTCACTCCTGTAATCCCAGCACTCTGGGAGACTGAGGCAGGTGGATCACAAGGTCAGGAGATCGAGACCAGCCTGGCCAACATGGTGAAACCCCGTCTGTACTAAAAATGTGAAAAAACTAGCCAGGCGTGGTGGCACATGCCTGTAATCCCAGCTACTCAGGAGGCTGAGACAGGAGAATCACTTGAACCCAGGAGCCAGAGGTTGCAGTGAGCTGAGATTGTGCCATTGCCCTCCAGCCTGGACAACAAGAGTGAAACTCTGTCTCAAAAAAAAAAAAAAAACAAAACAAAACAAAACAAAAAAACAGAAAGAAAGAAAAAGAAAAAGAAAGAAAGAAAAAAGAAAGATCGCAAAGAACCTAGTGAGTATGAATAAGGGTTTAGGTGAGTTAAAATACATCCACACAGTGGAATCCTGTACATCAGGTACAGAGAAGGAGGCGGCTCTCTGGGCACCAGATGGAATGCTCTCCAGGATAGAGTGCCGTCCTCATTGGCATCCTCCCCAGAGGCTGACCCTGAAACAAGAATTCAAAGGCATGTGGTTTGTTTGGGAGGTGATCCCAGAAAACACCTGCAGGGGACATAGCAAATGAGGCAGGTAAGGGAAGACAGCCCACAAAAGGGGATGCTGGGCACAGCATAGAACATGCACCTAAGTTATTCCACTCAAGTGGAGAGGGAGTTGGGATATTGATCCACCAACTCCCACTAGCCATTGATGGAGGTCTGCTCCCAGGGGGCACGTGGGCTCAGAGGCCAGAGAATCCTCACTTGCTGGCACTAGGGAGCCAGGCCAGTGGGCACAGAACTGACAAGGGCCACAGAGTTATGGGCAGCCCACCAAGAGCCCCTGCTACTCCTGTCGAGAACAGCCAGATGCAGAAAAATGAGTGCAGCATAAACCAAGGAGGAAGAATAGTGAACATATACTTTGCTTTGACACACATAGAAGAACATCTCTTTGGGGACACAGGAAACAGTTAACAGTCATTGGCATGGAGTGGGAGGAAATTTTTGGCTGGGAGGAAGGGGTGGTAGAGAGACTTTTCATGGTCTACCCTTCTGTGCATTGTCAATTTCGAACCACGTGCCTCTATCATCACTTTGCAAAAGGATTTTTTAAACCTTTGTTTAAAAAACAGAAAATTAAATGTGCCCCTTTTGTGCAGAGAGAGATTCCGTGGAGATGATATTCAATTCTTTAATGGAGTTACAGCCACATCGTGGGTGCAGCAGGGTGTGGGCGATTCCAAAGAGCAGATGATTCAAATTCGTGTGTGATGGGTACAGAGAGATACGCTTGGCTCCAGACCCACGCGTCTCCCTGTTTCCCTCTTTTGGGCGGGAGAGGGGGCACAGTAGCCTCCGTGTGTCTTCCTCTAGCACAGACCCATGAGCTGAGGGTAGGAAAAATGAAGGCAGCACAAGGGAAGCCCCCACCTCCCACTCTATCCTCAAGAACCTCTGCCAATGAACGGGCCACTCTTGCTAGTTGGGGTACTGACCGCTTCCTGTCCCATCTGTGAGGTTCGAGATGTGGTCTTGGAGCACACCATCGTGACCCTGAGGAAGAATTACAGAGGTTACAATGAGCCAGACGACTATTCTACACAGTGGAACTTGGTCATGGAGAAGGTGAGGCTCACTTAAAAAAAAAAAAAAAAAAATTGTGGTAAAAGGTACACGACATGGGTGGGCGAAGCGGCTCATGCCTGTAATCCCAGCACTTTGGGAGGCCGAGGTGGGAGGATCACTTGAGGCCAGGAGTTTGAGACCAGCCTGACCAACATGGGGAAACCCCGTCTCTACTAAAAATACAAAAATTACCTCCGTGTGGTGGCAGGCATCTGTAGTCCCAGCTACTCAGCAGGCTGAGGCAGGAGAATCGCTTGAACCTGGGAGGCGGAGGTTGCAGTGAGTTGAGATTGCACCACTGCATTCCAGCCTGGGCGACAGAGGGAGTCCCTTTAAAAGAAAAAAAGAAATAGCCAGTCATAGTGGTGCATGCTTGTGGTCCCAGCTACTCAGGAGGCTGAGGTGGGAGGATCACTTGAGTCCAGGAAGTCAAGGCTGCAGCGAACTATGATGGCGCCACTACACTCCAGCCTGGGTGACAGAGCAAGACCCTGTTTCAAAAAAGAAAAAATATTTTTAAAAAGATACACAAATGAAATGTATCATTTAACAATTTTTGTTTTTTGAGTTGGAGTCTCATTCTGTCACCTAGGCTGGAGTGCAGTGGTGCAATCTCAGCTCTCTGCAACCTCCACCTCCCGGGTTCAAGCAGTTCTCCTGTCTTAGCTTCTCAAGGAGCTGGGATTAGAGGCACCCACCACCATGCCTGGCTAATTTTTGTTTTTTTAGTAGAGATGGGGTTTCACCATATTGGTCAGGCTGGTCTTGAACTCCTGGCCTCAGGTGATCCACCCGCTTCGGCATCCCAGAGTTCTGGGATTACAGGCATGAGCCACTGTGCCCGGCCTAAAATTTTTAGTAGAGATCTTTCAGCATGTTGCCCAGGCTGGTCTTGAACTCCTGGGCTCAAGGGATCTGCCTGCCTAGTCTTCCTAAAGTGCTAGGATTACAACGGTGAGCCACTGCGCCCAGTCCTATTTATTTAAAAAAAAAAAAAAAAAGTTTTGCTCGCTATGTTGCCCAGGCTGGTCTTGAACTCCTCACCTGAAGTGATCTTCCCGAATTGGCCTCTCAAAGTGTTAGGATTATAGGCATGAGTCACCGCAAATGGCTGATGCCTTTCTGCATGCTGGTTTTGGCTCCTCAAGCTTGTGATGGTACAGAATGTCTCTCTTTCATTCATTCATACAGTCCTCCCACGAATATTTATTGAGTATCTGTTATGAGTCAGGCTCTGTTTAGGGTTCTTGTTAGGGCACAAAAAAATCCTTGTTGGTGCTGGGCGCGGTGGCTCACACCTGTAATCCCAGCACTTTGGGAGGCCGAGGCGGGTGGATCACCTGAGGTCAGCAGTTCGAGACCAGCCTGGCCAACATAGCGAAACCCCGTCTCTACTAAAAATACAAAAATTAGTCGGGCATGGTGGTGCATGCCTGTAATCCCAGCTAGTCGGGAGGCTGAGGCAGGAGAACTGCTTGAACCTGGGAGGTGGAGGATGCAGTGAGTAAGATCGCACCATTGCACTCCAGCCTGAGTGACAGAGG
Organism: Macaca nemestrina; assembly: GCF_043159975.1. Lineage (NCBI taxonomy): Eukaryota > Metazoa > Chordata > Mammalia > Primates > Cercopithecidae > Macaca > Macaca nemestrina. The sequence continues at coordinate 10,773,005 of NC_092144.1, forward strand.
GAGACTCTGTCTCAAAAAAAAAAAAAATCTTTGTTGGGCCAGGCTCAGTGGCTCACATCTGTAATCCCAGCACTTTGGGAGCTTGAGGCGGGTGGATCGCTTGAGGCTAAGAGTTTGAGACCAGCCCAGGCAACATAGCAAGAGCCATCTCTACAATAGATTAAAAATATAGTCAGGCATGATGGCCTGCACCTGTAGTCCCAGCTACTCGGGAGGCAGAGGTGGGAGAATCGCATGAGCCCAGAAGATTGAAGTTGTGGTAAGCTATGATCTCAGCACTGCACTTCAAACTGTTTTTGAGGAACTGCCAGACTCCTTTCCATAGTGGCTGTATCATTTTCCATTTCCATCAGCAATGCAGGAGTCCAATTTCTCCACATCCTTGACACCTGTCATTTTCTGGGTTTTTTTTTTTTTTTCTTTGAGATGGAGTCTCACTCTGTCACCGAGGCTGGAGTGCAGTGGCACAATCTTGGCTCACTGCAACCTCCGCCTCCTGGGTTCAAGTGATTCTCCTGCCTTAGCCTCCCAGGTAGCTGGGATTACAGGCGTGCACCACCATACCTGGCTAATTTATGTATTTCTAGTAGAGACAGGACTTCACCATGTTGGCCCCATCTCTACTAAAAATACAAAAATTAGCCAGGCGTGGGGGCATGTGCCTGTAATCCCAGCTTCTCAGGAGGCTGAGGCAGGAGAATCGCTGAGGAGTTCAGCTTTTTTTGTTTTTAGAGACAGGGTCTTGCCCTGTTGTCCAGGCTGGAATGTAGTGGTGTGATCATAGCTCACTGCAGCCTTGATCTCCCGGGCTCAAGCGATCCTCCAGCCTCAGCCTCCTGAGTAGCTGGGACTACAGGCATCTGCCACCACGCCTGGCGAATTTTTAAATATTTGCCGAGGTGGGGTCTCACCCTGTTGCCCAGGCTGGGAGTTCAGCTTCTACCCTGAGTGAGATGGGAGCCGGGAGGGTTCTGAGCTGCGATGGGATGTTTGTAAGAGGACATTTAGCACAGTCTCTGGAATATTGTGACCACACTAGACAGTAGCCATGGTAACCATGATTTCTGATGCGTTTATTATTTTATTATTTGAAAGAGACTCTCCAAGTATTTCTTCTCCTCTCTATAGCTAAAGTGCTGTGGGGTGAATAACTACACAGATTTTTCTGGCTCTTCCTTCGAAATGACAACGGGCCATACCTACCCCAGGGGTTGCTGTAAATCCATCGGAACTGTGACCTGTGATGGACACAATGTGTCTACAAACGTCATCCACCAGAAGGTAACTGGAGATTTTGTGTGTTGCCTTGACAGACTCCTGAGGGCTGGTGACTTTATTTTTATCTTATTTTGAGACAGAGTTTCACTCTTGTTGCCCAGGCTGGAGTGCAATGGTGCAGTCTCGGCTCACTGCAACCTCCACCTCCCAGGTTCGAATGATTCTCCCGCCTCAACCTCCCAAGTAGCTGGGATCACAGGCATGTGCCACCACACCTGGCTAATTTTGTATTTTTAGTAGAGATGGGGTTTCGCCATGTTGGCCAGGCTGGTCTCAAACCTCAGGTGATCCATCCACCTCAGCCTCCCAAAGTGCTGGGATTACAGGCATGAGCCACTGCACCCAGCCTTTTTATTTATTTATTTTGAGATGGAGTCTCACTGTGTCTCCCAGGTTGGAGTGCAATGGCGCCATCTTGGCTCACTGCAACCTCCGCCTCCTGGGTTCAAGCGAGTCTCCTGCCTCAGCCTCCCAAGTAGCTGGGATTACAGGTATGTGCCACCACGCCTGGCTGATTTTTGTATTTTTAGTAGAGATGGCATTTCATCATGTTGGCCAGGCTGGTCTCAAACTCCTGAGCTCAAGTGATCCTCCCACCTCGGCCTCCCAAAGTGCTGGGATTACAGACATGAGCCACCACACCTGGCCTTATTTTTAGTTTTTTAGAGATAGGGTCTCACTCTGTTGCCCAGGCAGGAGTGCAGTGGTGTGATCACGGCTCGATGCAGCCTCAAACTCCTGGGCTCAAGTGATCCTCCTGCCTCAGTCTCCCGAGTAGCTGGGACCACAGGCACGTGCCACCGTGCCTGGCTAATTTTTTAAAATTTTTATTAGAGTCGGGGTCTTAGTATGTTGCCTAGGCTGGTCTCGAACTCCTGACCTCAAATGATCCTCCTGCCTCAGCCTCTCAAAATGCTGGGATTACAGGCATGAACCACCACACCCAGCCTGACAACTTTAATACAAGTGGCTTCTTTTGGGGGACCTCTGCAAAGGGGGTCAGGGAGAAAAAAAATCAACTCTTACTGAGTGTTCAGCTGATTTTGACAACACAGCTCAGGAACTTACGGTTCCACCTTCTCTTAGAAACTGAGGCTTGGGGGCCGGGCGCGGTGGCTCAAGCCTGTAATCCCAGCACTTTGGGAGGCCGAGGCGGGTAGATCACAATGTCGGGAGATCGAGACCATCCTGGCTAACACGGTGAAACCCCGTCTTTATTAAAAATACAAAAAACTAGCCGGGCGCGGTGGCGGCGCCTGTAGTCCCAGCTACTGGGAGGCTGAGGCAGGAGAATGGCATGAACCCGGGAGGCGGAGCTTGCAGTGAGCAGAGATCGCGCTACTGCACTCCAGCCTGGGAGACAAAGTAAGACTCCTTCTCAAAAAAAAAAAAAAAAAAGAAAAAAGAAAAGAAACTGAGGCTTGGGGAGGGGACATCACTAGTTCAAGATCACAGAGCTTTGGCAGAGTTGGAGTCTGAAGCTACATTGGCCTGAGTCCATTGCCAACACCACACTACCTGCCCTCCAGAGACCTTAAATGGAGCAGTAACCATGAAAAGTGATCATCCCAGCAGGAATGAGGGCCAGCCACGTGATGGAACACTCACTTTGTGAGTTTTGTCCCATCATATCCCTTGAGGTGGGAAATTACTCTTGTCTCATTTTGCAGATGAGGAAATTGAGGCACAGAGAGTTTCTTGTGTCCAGGGAGTGGTGAGCTGGGTTTCAAGCCCCACCCCAGTTACCCCTTCACTTCTGCCATGAGTAATGAGCACAGAGATCTTCTGTGAGGGAAGAAATAGAAATCAGAGCTGGGGCAACATAGCAAAGTCCCCACCACAACAACAACAAAAATTTTTTTTGAGACACAGTCTTGCTCTATCACCCAGGATGGAGTACAGTGGTGCAATCTCAGCTCACTGCAGCCTCCGCCTCCCGGGTTCAAGTGATTCTCCTGCCTCAGCCTCCCGAGTGGCTGGGATTACAGGCTTGTGACACCACGGCCGGTTAGTTTTTGCATTTTTAGTAGAAACGGGATTTTACCATGTTGGTCAGGCTGGTCTCGAACTCCTGACCTCAGGTGATCCACCCGCCTCAGCCTCCCAAAGTGCTGGGATTACAGGCATGATCCACCCTGCCTGGCCAAAGAAATTTTTTTATATTAGCTGAGTGTGGTGGCACATGCCTAAAGTCCCAGCTATTCTGGTGGTTGAGGCAAGAGGATCACTGAAGTCCAGCAGTTCAAGACCAGCCTTGGCAACACAGCAAGATGCCATTTTTACAAAAAATTTAAAAATCAGCTGGGCATGGTGGCGTGAACCTGTAGTCCCAGCTAACTGGGAGGGTGAGGCAGGAGGATCGATTGAGCCCAGGAGATCAAGGCAACAGTGAGCTGTGACTGTGCCACTGCACTCCAGCCCGGGCCACAGAGCAAGACCCTTCTCTAAAATAGAAAAAAGAAGATGAAGAAGAAGAAGAAATATGAATCGTTCATTCCTTCATTTGCACTGAATGGCTCCTGCAAGGAAATAGGCCCTGTGGAAAATCAGCCAGGTTGAGTCCCAGGCAGAGGCCTCAGAGACAGACATGGGCCAGACACTGGCGCACTGGGCCCTGCACAAACTGCCTGTCACCTCCTATCCTTTCCCCCTTGCTCACTCTGTTCCGGCCGTGCTGGCCTCCTTGCTACTGCTCAGAAACACCAGGCACATGCCTGCCTCACGACCTTTGCACAGGCTGTACCCTCTGCCTGGAATGCTCTTCCTTCACGTGTCTTCCTACCTCTCAAGTCTTTACTCAACTGGCACTTTCTCCATGAGGCTGTTCTGACTTCCCATCTATAAAAGGATCCCTTATCCCAACGATCATGCTCTGTCTTCATACCCTGTTTCTGTGTCTTTCCAGCATTTATCACCACTTTACAGTATTATCACTATGCTTGCCATTAGCTGTTCTCCCCATTCAAATGACAGCCCCCTGAGGGCAGGAATTTTGTCTGTTTTATACATTGCTGGGTTGCCACTGTCCAATTCAGTGCCAGGCACTCAAATACCTATTATGTGGCTGAGTGTGATGGCTCGTGCCTGCAATCCCAGCACTTTAGGAGGCCAAGGCAGGAGGATCACTTGAGGCCAGACGTTCAAGACCAGCCTGAACAACATAGCAAGACCCCCCATCTTCATAAAAAATTTACAAATGAACTGGGTGTGGCATTGCGCGCCTATAATTTCAGCTGCTTGGGAGGCTCATGCAGGAGGATCGCTTGAGCCCAGGAGTTCGAGGCTGCAGTGAGCTATGGTCATGCCACTGCATCCAGTCTGAGTGACAGGACAAGACCCGATTTAGGGAAAAAAAACAAACCTATTACGTGAAAGGGGGCACTGCACAGTGACAACAGCCCGAGTTCAATGTGGCCCAAGCCTCCAGAGGAGAGATGTGCCAGGGGCCTAGAAGAGGGAGCAACTCTAGAAGTGCAGGAAGGAGGCCGGGCGCGGTGGCTCACGCCTGTAATCCCAGCACTTTGGGAGACTGAGGTGTGTGGATCACCTGAGGTCAGGAGTTCACCAACATGGTGAAACCCCATCTCTACTACAAATACAAAAATTAGCTGGGCGTGGTGGTGGGAGCCTATAACTCCAGCTACTTGGGAGGCTGAGGCAGGAGAATTGCTTGAACCCGGGAGGTGGAGGTTGCCGTGAGCCAAGATCGTGCCACTGCACTCCAGACTGGGCAACAAGAGCGAAACTCCATCTCAAAAAAAAAAAGTGCAGGAAGGAGAGAGGATGCCCTGCCCATGCACTTTGCCTGGTCTCCTGATATCTCTGAGCCTCAGTTTCCTCATCTGTAAAGTGGAGGAAAGAAGAGTACCCAAATCATGGGGTTATAGTGAGAAATGAGTAAGAAAATATGTGGACTGAGAAGCCACTGAATACATGTCAGCTTTTCTGTTCATATGTAAAGAGCACTTAAAAATAATTGGCCGGGCGTGGTGGCTCAAGCCTGTAATCCTAGCACTTTGGGAGGCCGAGACGGGCGGATCACAAGGTCAGGAGATCGAGACCATCCTGGCTAAAACGGTGAAACCCCGTCTCTACTAAAAAGTACAAAAAACTAGCCGGGTGAGGCGGCGGGCGCCTGTAGTCCCAGCTACTCGGGAGGCTGAGGCAGGAGAATGGCGTGAACCCGGGAGGCGGGGCTTGCAGTGAGCTGAGATCCGGCCACTGCGCTCCAGCCTGGGGGACAGAGCAAGACTCCGTCTCAAAAAAAAAAAAATAAATAAATAAATAAATAACAGTTATTGAATGCTGGCTACATGTCAGGCCACTGCAATGTACTTCATGTAGATTCCTTCTTTTATATTTATGTATTTATCTAGAGACAGGTTCTTGCTCTGTCATCCAGGCTGGAGTACAGTGGTGCAAATATGGCTCACTGCAGCCTTGACCTCCCAGGCTCAAACGACTCTCCCGTCTCAGCCTACGTACAGTCACACACCACCACAATGGCTAATTTTTGTATTTTTTGTAGAGACGGGGTTTCGCTATGTTGTCCAGGCCAATCTCGAACTCCTGGGCTCAGGGAATCTGTCAGCCTCGGCCTCTCAGAGTGCTGGGATTACAGGCGTGAGCCATCGTGCCTGGCCTTATTTATTATTTATTTAGAGATGGAGTCTCGCTCTGTCGACAGGCTGGAGTGCAGTGGCACAATCTTGGCTTACAGCAACCTCCGATTCCCTGGTTCAAGTGATTCTCCTGCCTCAACCTCCCGAGTAGCTGGGATTACAGGCGCCGCCACCTTGCCTGGCTATATTTTTGTATTTTTCATAGAGACGGGGTTTCACCATGTTGGCCAGTATGGTCTTGATCTCCTGACCTCATTATCCGCCTGCCTCCGCCTCCCAAAGTGCTAGGATCATAGGCATGAGCCACCGCGCCCAGCCTGTTTATTTTTGAGACAGGATGTTGTTCTGTCCCCTGGGCTGGCGTGCAGTGGCATGATCATGGCTCACTGAAGCCTCGACCGGCTGGGCTCAAGCGATCCTCCTGCCCCAATCTCTCAAATAGCTGAGACTACAGCCGCACACCAGGCTGATATTTAAATTTTTTTAGAGAGGGAGTCCCACTATGTTACCCAGACTAGTCTTGAACTCCTGGGCTCAAGTGATCCTCCTGTCTTGGCTTCCCAAAGCGCTGGGATTATAGACATGAGCTACCATGGCTGGCCTTTGATTCTTTTACTCCTCACAAAATTCATGTGAGGCAGATCCAGTGGGTACCATTTATAGATGGGAAAATGGAGGTACAGAGAAATATAGTGACTTCTCCAAGGTCATACAGCTAGTAATAATCAAGGATGTCCAACCACACTTGATCGCCACACTGGAACATTAGCACAGACAAGTAGAAGGGAATCATCATTATGTTCTGTTGGGGGAATGAGGAGGACTGGGAAGATGCTAGGGTGGCAGGGGGCGGGTGGCAGTCAAATGAGATGGAGGGAAGGCCCTCATGGCTCTCTCCTCTTCTCCTCAAAGAATCTGAGAGGCATCTGGGTGGCCCAGTGAGTTGGGGTTGATGGGGATTTGCAATCCATGAGCCCCTAACCAGCTCCTGCTTGTTTTGGCATTTGTTTCCTCAGGGCTGTTTCCATAAACTCCTCAAAATCACCAAGACTCAGAGCTTCACCCTGAGTGGGGGCTCTCTGGGAGCTGCAGCAATACAGGTAAGACCCAGCCTCCCTAGGGCGTATTGAACTGTTTTATTAAGGACCTACTGTATGCCAAACTGTTCTGGTCACTGGGACACAGCAGTGAACAAAATACAAAACTTAAAAAAGAAAAGAAAAGAAATAAACTCAACAAAGAAGAGCAAACTAAACCCAAATCAAGCAGAAGGAAGATACTAAAGATTAGAGTGAAAATAAATGAAATGGAGAAAATCAATAAAACCAAAATTTGATTCTTTGAAAAGATAAAACAGGTAGGGCATAATGACTCAGCCTGTAATTCTAGCACTTTGGGAGGCTGAGGCAGGAGAACTGCTTGAACCCAGGAGTTCGAAATCAGCCTGGGCAACATAGTGAGACCACCCATTTCTACAAAAACAAAAATAAAAAAATTATCCAGGTGTGGTGGCACATGCTTGTAGTTCCAGCTACTTGGGGGGCTGAGGCAGGGGGATCACTTGAGCCTGGGATATCAAGGCTAGTGAGGCATGATTGTGTCACTGCACTCCATCCTGAGTGACAGAGTGAGATCAATGTTACAAAAAACAAACCAAAAAAACACATAAAATTGACAGAACTCTAGTAGACTGAAGGGGGAAAAAAAGGGAAAGATTACTCAAATTACTAAAATTAGGAATGAAAGAGAGACATCACTACTGACCTTACAGAAATAAAACAACTATAAGGGAAAAGTCTGAACCTAATAAATGAACTAACCTAGATGATAAATGAACTAACCTAGATGAAATAGACAAATTCCTAGATAAACACAAACGACCAAACTGACTCAAGAAGAAATAGAGTATCTAGGCCGGGCGCGGTGGCTCAAGCCTGTAATCCCAGCACTTTGGGAGGCCGAGACGGGCGGATCACGAGGTCAGGAGATCGAGACCATCCTGGTTAACACGGTGAAACACCGTCTCTACTAAAAAATACAAAAAACTAGCCGGCCGAGGTGGCGGATGCCTGTAGTCCCAGCTACTTGGGAGGAGGAGGCAGGAGAATGGCGTGAACCCGGGAGGCGGAGCTTGCAGTGAGCTGAGATCCGGCCACTGCACTCCAGCCTGGGTGACAGCGCGAGACTCCGTCTCAAAAAAAAAAAAAAAAAAAAAAGAAATAGAGTATCTAAATAGGTCTACGACAAGTAATGAGATTAAATTAGTAACCAAAAAACTTCCCACAAAGAAAAGATCAGGCCCAGATATCCTCACTGGAAATATTACCAAACTTTTAGAGAAGAATTAACACCATTGTTTCACCTGCAAACTCTGCCAATAAAAAGGAGGAAGACATATTTCCCAGTTTATTCTATGATGCCAATACAAGATATTGCAATGACATAAGAAAGTAAAACTACAAGGCCCGGCGTGGTGGCTCATGCCTGTAATCCCATAACTTTGGGAGGCCAAGGCAGGTGACTCACGAGGTCAAGAGTTCGAGACCAGCGTGACCAACATGGTGAAACCCTGTCTCTACTAAAAATATAAAAATTAGCTGGGCGTGGTGATGCACGCCTGTAATCCCAGCCACTCGGGAGGCTGAGGCAGGAGAATCGCTTGAATCTGGGAGGTGGAGTTTACAGTGAGCCAAGATTCCACCGCTGTACTTCAGCCTTGGTGACAGAACAAGACTCTGTCTCAAAAAAAAAAAAAAAAAATTATTATATCTTAATAAAAAGACAAGTAACCCAACCAAAATGGACAAAGGATTTGAATAGAGATTTTTATCCAAAGAAGGCATACAGATAGCCAGTAATCACATAAAAAAATGCTCTACCACCATCAGTCATTAGGGAAATGCAAATAAAAACACTTTATTCCCACTAGGATGGCTAAAGTAAGAAAGACAATAACAAGTGTTGGCAAGGATGTGGAGATATTTGAACACTTACACATTGTTGGTGAGACTGTAAAATGGTGAAGCCACTTCCTAAAATGTTAAACACAGAATTATTATTTGTCCCAGCAATTTCTCTCTTATGTTTATAATCCAAGATAATTGAAGACATGTATCCATACAAAAACCTTTATGTGAATGCTCATAGCAGGATTATTCATAATAATCAAAAAGTAGATAAAAAGTTATGTGGCAGTGGAGTCTGGGGAATATGGTCCATAGGGTTCCGGGGAAGGCCAAAGTGGAGAGGATGGGCCAGGCGCGGTAGTTCACGCCTGTAATCCCAGCACTTTGGGAGGCTGAGGTGAATGGATCACCTGAGGTCAGGAGCTCGAGACCAGCCTGACCGACATGGTGAAACCCCGTCTCCACTAAAAATACAGAAATTAGCCAAGCGTGGTGCTGGGCGCCTGTAATCCCAGCTACTCGGGAGGCTGAGGCAGGAGAATTGCTTGAACCCGGGAGGTGGAGGTTGCAATGAGCCAAGATAGTGCCATTGCACTCCAACCTGGGCAACAGAGTGAGACTCCTTCTCAAATAAATAAATAAATAAATAAATAAATGGAGACGAATGCACTGTAACCACAGTGGCTCCAACTTAGACTAGGCGGTTCTTTAGCCATCTATAAAACCCTGCCCCGGAGATCAAGACCATCCTGGCTAACACGGTGAAACCCCGTCTCTACTAAAAAATACAAAAAACTAGCCGGGCGAGGTGGCGGGCGCCTGTAGTCCCAGCTACTCGGGAGGCTAAGGCAGGAGAATGGCGTGAACCCGGGAGGCGGAGCTTGCTGTGAGCCGAGATCCGGTCACTGCACTCCAGCCTGGGTGACAGAGCGAGACTCCGTCTCAAAAAAAAGAATTAAAAAAAAAAAAAACAAAAAAAAACCCCTGCCCCTCATCTTTCTGGAACAGGATGCTCCCATTGCCCCCGTAACTCCAGTATGATTCTGGTTTGGAGATCTCTAGCATTGGATCCATGTTTCTCTCTTCACCCATTTCAGTTGCCAGGAATTCTCGCCACTTTGCTGCTGTTTATCAAGTTGGGCTGACACCCAGGCCTAGAGAAGATGAGACACCTGGGCCCACCCGGCTGCTGGAGAGTCAGTCTCAGTTTTATTTGTCTGTGGCACTCACTGCTTCTGGAGGGGAGACTGTTAATAAAAGATTTGGGAAACCCCTGTCCAGCCTGACTCCTTTCTCCTTACTTTCATTTTTGGCAATGATTTTACCTCAAAATACCTGAATTAGAGGCTATGTCCTTTCTCATACAACTTTCCTGTTTTGTAAATTATTATTGGTGTGTGTGTGTGTGTGTGTGTGTGTGTGTGTGTGTGTGTGTTTTCTCTTCGAGAGAGTCTTGCTGTGTTGCCAGGCTGGAGTGCAATGGCACAATCTCGGCTCACTGCCACCTCCACCTCTGGGGTTCAAGCAATTCTCCTGCCTCAGTCTCCCAAGTAGCTGGGATTACAGGCACTCGCTACCACGCCCAGCTAATTTTTTGTATGTTTAGTAGAGATGGGGTTTCACCATGTTGGCCAGGCTGGTCTTGAACTCCTGAGCTCAGGTGATCCACCTGCCTCAGCCTCTCAAAGTGCTGGGATTACAGGCATAAGCCACTGCACCCAGCCAGTTTTGTAAATTATTCTGTGAAACATCTAGAACTTTCACAAAAGCCAAGAACATTCATCCAATGAAACATATACACATCACCCAGGTTCAACAATGCAAAGATTGACATATTTGCTTTGTCAATCCCCTTTTTACCCTTGATAAAGTATTTTTTCATTTTTAAAAAATTGTATATATTTATAGGGTACAATGTGACATTTTGATATATGCATACAATGTGGAATGATTAAATCAAGCTAATTAACATATCTATCAGCTCACTTATTTTTTTTGTGGTGGTACATCTGTAATCCCAGCACTCTGGGAGGCCAAGGTAGGAGGATCGCTTGAGCCCAGGAGTTTGAGACCAGCCTGGGCAACATAGCAAGACCCCCCTGCCCCCTTGTTCTGTTGCTCAGGCTGGAGTGCAGTGGTGTGATCGCGGCCTATTGCAACCTCCCCACATTCTGGGTTCAAGCAATTCTCCTGCCTCAGGCTCCTGTGTAGCTGGGATTACAGGCACCTGCCACCCTGCCCGGCTAATTTGTTTGTATTTTTGGTAGAGATGAGGTTTCATCAGGCTGGTCTCAAACTCCTGACCTCAAGTGATCCGCCCGCCTCAGCCTCCCAAAGCTCTGGGAATACAGGCATGAGCCACTGCGCCTGGCCTGACTCCATCTCTACAAGATAACAACAAGAAAACCCTCCAAAAAACAAACCCCAGACAATGTCATTTCTTCCCTTCATATTTCAGTACACGTCTCTAATAATATGTTTATTTGCATTCACAACCATAACACCATCATCACATCTAGGATCATTAACATTGCTTGTTTGGCCTCCCTTAATACCTAGGCCATCGTTGAGTTTACCTGATAGGCTCAAAAACCTTTTTTAAAGGGACAGGACCTCATTGTGTCACCCATGCTGGATATGATTGTTGCTCAGGGTAACCTCTAACTCCTGGGCTCAAGGGAATCTCCCACCCCATGTCAGCTTTCCGAGTACACGGGACTACAGGCATGTACCACCATGCCCAGCTAATTTTTTTTCCTTTTTTTTTTTTTTATTTTTGAGACAGAGTCTCACTCTGTTGCCCAGGTTGCAGTGCAGTGGCACAATCTCAGATCACTGCAACCTCTGCCTCCTGGTTTCAAGCAATTCTTCTGCCTCAGCCTCCTGAGTAGCTGGAGTTACAGGTGCCTGCCACCACACATGGCTAATTTTTGTATTTTTAGTAGAGATGGGGTTTTGCCACGTTGGCCAGGCTGGTCTCGAACTCCTGACCTCAAGTGATCCTCCCACCTCAGCCTCCCAAAGTGCTGGGAATACAGGCTTGAGCCACTGCGCCCGGCCAGAAATAAACATTTTTACCCACATTTCTGATACCAAATATGTGGGGTTTTCCACACTAAATAATTCTCCAATTCTCTGTGGATACCCGCTGGGTGTCCTACAATTCAATTTTGACATCAATTACCCAGAGTTGGTGTGTGACCCCGTAGGTTTAAGGGCTGAGTCCCACAAAACTGAGCTGCCCTCACTTCAGATGTATCAAGTATCGAGTTCCCAGGTTACCCATACTTCAGTCCAACATGGCTACAAAGGCAGGTGGGTTCTCACAAGCCTCCTCCCTTTCAGGTTTGATAATTTACGAGAATGATTTACGGATCTCAGGAAAGTGTTTTACTTACTACTCCTGGTTTATTATAAAGGAGACAACTCAGGCTGGGCATGGTGGCTCAAGCCTGTAATCCCAGCACTTTGGGAGGCTGAGACAGGTGGATCACGAGGTCAGGAGATCAAGACCATCCTGGCTAAGCCGGTGAAACCTTGTCTCTACTAAAAAATACAAAAAACTAGCCGGGCGAGGTGGCGGGCGCCTGTAGTCCCAGCTACTCGGGAGGCTGAGGCAGGAGAATCGCGTAAACCCGGGAGGCAGAGCTTGCAGTGAGCTGAGATCCAGCCACTGCACTCCAGCCTGGGTGACAGAGCGAGACTCCGTCTCAAAAAAAAAAAAAAGAGGAAGTTAGGTTAGGAGAGCTTTATTGTATTAATCTGTTTTCCTACTGCTAGAAAAAACTGCCTGAGACTGGGTAATTTACAAAGGAAAGAGGTTTAGCCGGGTATGGCGGCTCACGCCGGTAATCCCAGTATTTTGGGAGGCTGAGGTGGGCAGATCACGAGGTCAGGAGTTCAAGACCAGCCTGGCCAACATGGTGAAACCTTGTCTCTACTAAAAACACAAAAATTAGCCGGGCATAGTGGAGCGTGCTTGTAATCCCAGCTACTTGGGAGGCTGAGGCAGGAGAATTGCTTGAACCCTGGAGGTGGAGGGTGCAGTGAGCCAAGATGGCACCACTGCATTCCAGCCTGGGTGGCAGAGCAAGACTCAGTCTCAAAAAAAAAAAAAAAAAAAAAAAAAAAGGAAAGAGGTTTAATTAACTCACAGTTCAGCATGGCTGCGGAGGCCTCAGGAAACTTACAATTATAGCGGAAGGCAAAGGGGAAGCCAGACACCTTCTTCAGAAGGTTGCAGGAAGGAGAAGAGCCGAGAGAAGGCGGAAGAACCCCTTATAAAACCATCAGATATCGCGAGAACTCACTTGCTATCGGGAGAACAGCATGGGGGAACCAACCCCATGACTCAATGACCTCCACCTGGTCTCTCCCTTGAAACGTGGGGATTATGGGGATTACAATTCAAGGTGAGATTTGGGTGGGGACACAAAGCCAAACCGTATCAACTGTGACTACCTGGGGTAAGGGCCATCCAGGCAGAGGCAGGGAGAGCATCCTGTGCAAAGGCCTTGGGGCGGGGGTCTGGTATGTTCAGATAGCAGCAAATACGCCAATGTGGCTGGAGGGGAGCAAGCGTGGGGAGGCAAGTGGAGAGATGGAGGAGGGTGGGGAAGTGATGAGTCAGATCATGCAGGGCCCTGGGGAGCCACAGGAAGGACTTTGGCGTTTACTCCAAGTAAGGTGGGAGCCATTGAAGGTTCTAAGCAGAGGAGGGCTGTGCTCTGACTCAGGTGTTCACAGGTGCCCTCTTGCTGCTGTGGGGAGAACTGACCTCTTTACCAGAAGTAGCTGAGGGAAACAGTGTCCTCCCTACCTCCCATATAACAGAGCTTTCCAAGGTCAAGGTGGTGGCCATGGGACCCAGCGAGAGGCAGCCCCAGGCCCGGTGAGGTTTCTGCTGTGTCTCGAAGGGCGCTTGACTTAAATCTGCTTAGTTGCAAATCAACCCCCCTTTCCCAGAAATGCACTTCACTAACGGAAATAAAAGCACAACTACATTTTGGGCATGACGGATTTAATTTTTTCTTGTGGAGAAAAAGAGTACATCTTTCCAAACTGGACATCAAGGAATTGCTACACAGAAGAACCACATCCAGGATAGAAAGGACCAGCCAGAGCTCGTTCAGTAGTGTATTTCAGAATCGTCAGGGAGGAGCCAGTAGTGGAATTACCATGTTAACACTGAGACCACATTGCACCCTTTGTTTTTCTAAATGGAGTAGGAAAGAAAGATGCTAAAATGTGATCTTGGGAGGAGTCCCCCAGTCCCCACAAAAAGAAGGAGAGAAAAAAAAAAAAACAGAACTCCAAACCTCTGTGGTCATGGCAATTTCCCATCAAAACTGCCCATGTAAACACAAGCTGCTAAAAGTGAATGTTAAGAAGGAAGGCACTGGTTAGTGGGTGATCCTGACTTCAATCCCCTGGAGCTGGAGAGGGGTTTTCCCACGGCCTTTGGTTTAATGTGTCTGTAAACTCAACAAACCTCCCTTCCCTGAGGTAATCTGCAAAAACATCAGTTTCCAGTCCCCAGAGACCATTTCGAATTAAACCTCACCCCCAAAATCATTCAATGTAACATTTGCCTTATTTTGAGAAGAAACAAATGTTCCCATATTATTCCCAGTCTTTGAGAGAATCCAGAGGCAGCTCTCTCCACTGCTACTTGAAGTTGAACTCTTGAAAAATCTTATGTAAACAGAAAGCTTAGGCCAGGTCAGGAGTAAGATGCAGTCAAAGCTGTTTCTTGTCAGGCAGGCGATTACAAGTTAGCTCCGCCCTATTCAAGACAATCTCATCCATTCCTTTTTTTGACAGCAGTTTAGAGACAATTGGCCAACAAAACCAGCCTGGCCAACAAGGTGAAACCCTATCTCTACTAAAAATGCAAAACGTAGCCGGGTGTGGTGGCAGGTGCCTGTAGTCCCAGCTACTCAGGAGGCTGAGACAGGAGAATCGCTTGAACCCAGGAGGTGGAAGTTGCAGTGAGCCGAGATCATGCCACTACCCTCCGGCTTGGGCGACAGTGACTCTCCGTCTTAAACAAACAAACAAAAACCTCAGCAGGCCATACTGCATCTTAAGAAGTCTTTTTGAAGCTGCTTTAGTTTGACTTTAGTGTTAAAGCAACTACAAATTTTTGACTCCCGCCCACATACTCAGATACCCTCACTTTGTGTGTTTATAGGATTTGTCCATTTCACCTCAGTCATCTCATTTGCTGGTATAAAGATACTCTCAGCTGGGCGTGATGGTTCATGCCTGTAATCCCAGTGCTTTGGGAGGCTGAAGGAAGTGGATCACTTGAAATCAGTTTGAGACCAGCCTCACCAACATGGTGAAACCCCTTCTCTACTAAAAATACAAAAATTAGCCGGGTATGGTGGCATGTGCCTGTAATTCCAGCTACTCGGGAGGCTGAGGCAGGAGAATCACTTGAACCCTGGAGACGGAGGTTGCAGTGAGCTGAGATTGTGCCACGGCACTCCAGCCTGGGCAATAGAGCGAGACTCTGTCTCAACAACAACACAAACGATACCCTCACTCCAAAGTTCTAAGGGTAGCCTCTGGTATGAAGTAACTGGGGCTCCCTAGAAATAAATCTAAACTCGAACCAGGCTTTTCCCCTCACACATACCCCAGGGAAGAGGCTGAGCTCATGAAAGCTGCAGGAAGTCATTTTGGCTGCAGGGGCTGGGAGAGCAGACACAGCCTCTGAAACAGTCAGGGGGGTGAGAACATAAAACATCCGCTTAGCCATCCTAACAGTGCTGGTCCTGTTAAGGTTGGTGTTTAGGAGCTAAGAAAACGTGCTGCGCCCCTAGAGTTTGGAATCTGATGGGCAGAAAGTGCCTCTAAACTGGAGGTCAAGATGTAAGTCTTCAAACTGCACACATAACCTCTGAGCAGAAGCCCCCAGAGGTGGGGACCCCAGCTTCAGGGACTCCCCGGCACTGATCACAGCCCATCCCCCCCATTCACATAAGGGCCTGCCACTCTCAGGCTATCTACAAAGTACAAGCGGTGACAGCAAGTTACTCAATCCTACCACCTCACCCCTTCTGCCCAACCCCCAGCATCCCTTAGAAGTGACCCCTAGTTTGAGGCTGTGGTGAGCTGTGATTGCACCACTGCACTCCAGCCTGGGCGACAGAGCGAGACCATCTCAAAAAGAAAAAAAAGAAGCGACTCCTCCATTAGCAAAAATTGTCGGCCGGGCGGTGGCTCAAGCCTGTAATCCCAGCACTTTGGGAGGCCGAGACGGGCGGATCACGAGGTCAGGAGATTGAGACCATCCTGGCTAACATGGTGAAACCCCGTCTCTACTAAAAATACAAAAAATTAGCCGGGCGAGGTGGCGGGTGCCTGTAGTCCCAGCTACTTGGGAGGCTGAGGCAGGAGAATGGCGTGAACCCGGGAGGCGGAGCTTGCAGTGAGCTGAGATCTGGCCACTGCACTCCAGCCTGGGCAACAGAGCGAGACTCTGTCTCAACAACAAAAAAAAAAAGTATTGTCACATCTCTGGGCCCTGCCGATGACAAGGATTGGGAAATGGGCATTGGGTGTGGAAGGGCCCCCCTCAAGTTGGAGGAGCCCAGGTGCGTACATCAGAAAGTTGCCGACAACTGCCTGTGGTGGCTGGGAACGTTGCTTCATTTCCTTTTCTAGCAGGATGTATGATTGGGCAAGAACTTGCTTAAAACACAACCAGCTAAACAGGGCCTAGGAGGGAGGGCCCAGGCTCCTGACTCTGAGGTTAATTAACTTCTGGCCGAAAGCCCAGAGCCGGAGTGCTAGGGGTTGGGCGAATCTCTGCCCTGTCTAATGTGGTCCATATTTCCAGAATTCAATTCAGGATCAGAGATGCGGTGAACACAGCAAAAACAGTGGCAGGGTTGTGGGTGATGTGGCTCTTGGGGGAAGCTTGGAAGGCACTTCTGGGGTCCCTGAAGCCAGGGTGTTGAGGGGATTTGACTCCTTGTCCCTTCTACAATGGGGAAAGGCCGCTTTAATGCTGCTTTTTGTAAGTAGAGGGTCTGCAGGGGTCAAAATCACCATCCCACCTTGGAATCCAGGAAGTTCGTGGGGGCAGGCTCAGAGACCAGCCTGCAGGACCTGAGAAAGAGGCGCCGCCTTCCCTGGACGAACTCCAAGAACGCACACTGTGCGAGGAAATATCAGTCCTGCCCAACCCAGAAGAGACCTGGATAATGGTTCTAAGCTAGAAGGCACCACGGATGCCCCTCCATCAGACAGAGTGGGACGTGTCGCCCGCGGCCACCCTCCTTAACACACCCTGGAAAGCAGCAAGCTCATGCATGTCAGTGTCCCCAGGCCCCTGCCTGCCATGCAGAGCTGAGTCCCCATGGTCTGTAGCCTCTCACCGGGGCTGCCTGAGCAACCTGGCAGCCACGGCGACATTGTGAAAGAATGAGCCATGCAGGAGTCGGGGGGCAGTTGACAGAAGGGAAGGGATTGCCCTGAGCTTGGAGATAACCATTGTGGCTCATGCCTCAATCACAGTCCCTGCCGAGGCCGAAGAGAGGTGGGTAGGGGGTTTGGGGACATCTCTAGCAGCTGCAGCTGCTGGGCTGGGGGGCTGGAGCATCCCCCACGGCCGGGCCTTTCCCATTGCTGCCTGAGCTGGAGCTGGGTTCCAGGGACTCGTTCATCTTCTCGCAGATGACATCCACCAGGCGCTCGAAGACCTGCTTCACATTGATGTTCTCCTTGGCGCTGGCTTCAAAGAACTCGAAACCTGGATGAATGTTAATGTGGGAACACGTGTAAGACCCCCGAGGGGCAGAGTCTCAGCTGTGGCATCACAGAAACCTGGCTTCTAAGCCTAGTTCTGCCCTTTAGCCTGCTGTAGGACCTTGGCCGTGTGCCTTTGCTGCTCCAAGCCTCAGTTTGCTCATCTGTAAAATGGGAACAATGATCCTATCGATGATAAAAATCTGTGGCAGGCCAGGCGCAGGGGCTTATGCCTGTAATCCTAGCACTAAGGGAAGCTACGGTGGGAGGATCACTTGAGGCCAGGAGTTCAAGACCAACCTGGGCAACAGAGCAAGGCCCTGTCTCTACAATAAATTTTTTTCAAAAGTAGACAGGCGGCCAGGTGAGGTGGCTCACGCCTGTAATCCCAGCACTTTGGGAGGCCGAGGCAGGTGGATCATTTGAGGTCAGGAGTTCAAGACCAGCCTGACCAACATGATGAAACCCTGTCTCTATGAAAAATACAAAAAATTAGCTGGACGTGGTAGCACGTGTCTGTAATCCCAGCTACTCGGGAGGCTGAGGCAGGAGAATTGCTCGAATCTGGGAGGCGGAGGTTATAGTGAGCTGAGATCACACCACTGCGCTCCAGCCTGGGCGACAGAGTGAGACACTATTTAAAATAAATAAAAAATAGATGGGCGTGGTGGTGTTCACCTGCAGTCTCAGCTACTCGGAAGGCTGAGGCAGGAGAAGGGTTTCAGCCCAGGAGGTCAAGGCTGCAGTGAGCCATGATCACATCACTGCACACCAGCCTGGGTGACGGAGCAAGACCCTGTCTCAAAAACAACAAAACGAAACCCTACGGCTGCAGCCATGGTCTGGACAATCCTAAGCATCTCTCTGTCACAAGGCAGTGGCTGCAAGAGTGTAGGTGGGAGGGTACATGAAGAGTTCTGCTGCCCAGCGGCCATGGCAGTGCCCACAGGTGGCTGTAGCTCACCTTCCACCCAATTTCTGCTGCACAGAAAGGCATGGCACATTTTTCACTGCCTTTTTTTTTTTTTTTTTTAAGAGAAACGGTCTCTTTCTATTGCCCAGGCCAGAGTAGTGGTGTGAACATGGCTCATTGCAGCCTCAACCTCCTGGGCTCAAGCAATCCTCCCGCCTTGGCCCCCTGGGTAGCTGTGCCTATAGATGCACCCCACCACACCCAGCTAATTAAAAAAATTTTTATTTTGTAGAGGTGGGGATCTCACTATGTTGTGCAGGCTGGTCTTGAACTGCTGACCTAAAGCAATCCTCCCGCCTAGGCCTCCCAAAGTGCTGGGTTTATCAGCGTGAGCCACCATGCTGGGCTTCCTGCATCCTTTTAAGGTTGCCTGAGGGTCTGCCTGAGAGGAGCTGTCCCTGAATCTCCAGGCAGCCCCACCTGCCACATCACTAAGGTAAGCCAGGAATTCAGACAAAAGCCTGCCACATTACACGTGGCCAAGAGTGAAGCGGGTCTGTCTGTTCTGTGCGTCATACTGCACTATAAAAATGGAATCATAATGAGTTAGGTGTGTAATTATCTGTTTATTATCTGTCTCCGCTACTAGAAAGCCGGCTCCAGGCAGGCAGGATTTCCGCCCATGGCTGCACCCAGTGCCTGAAACGGAGAGGGTGCTTAGAAACTGTCTGCTGGGCCGGGTGCGGTGGCTCAAGCCTGTAATCCCAGCACTTTGGGAGGCCGAGACGGGCGGATCACGAGGTCAGGAGATCAAGACCATCCTGGCTAACACGGTGAAACCCCGTCTCTACTAAAAAATACAAAAAACTAGCCGGGTGAGGTGGCGGGCGCCTGTAGTCCCAGCTACTCGGGAGGCTGAGGCAGGAGAATGGCGTGAACCCGGGAGACGGAGCTTGCAGTGAGCCGAGATCCGGCCACTGCACTCCAGCCTGGGCGACAGAGCGAGACTCCATCTCCAGAAAAAAAAAAAAAAAAAAAAAAGAAACTGTCTGCTGAATGGTTGAATGAATGAGTGGGTAAATGAATGAAAAGCAGAGGCAGGACATGAACTGAGATCTACTGTGAGCCTAGAGATATCAAAGCCATCCCACTGTCTTCCTGGGCAGATCTGGTGTTTCCTTATCCACGTGTGGCCTTGCCTCATACAATCTGTGTTCTTTATTTTTCTTTTTGTTGAGATGGAGTTTCACACTTGTTGCCCAGGCTGGAGTGCAATGGCACGATCTCGGCTCACCGCAACCTCCGCCTCCCGGGTTCAAGCGATTCTCCTGCTTCAGCCTCCCAAGGAGCTGGGACTGCAGGTGTGCACCACCATGCCAGGCTAATTTTTGTATTTTCAGTAGAGATGGGTTTCACCATTTTGGCCAGGCTGGTATCGAACTCCTGACCTCAGATGATCCGCCTGCCTCAGCTTCCCAAAGTGCTGGGATTACGGGCATGAACCACCATGCCCGGCTTATTTTTCTGATATTAACCAGGCTTGGTGGTATGCGCATGTAGTCCCAACTACTCAGGAGGCCAAGGCAGGAGAATCACTTGAACTCAGGAGTTCAAGACCGGCCTGGGTATCACAGGGAGACCCTGTCTCTAAAATAAATAAAAAGTTTAAAAAGGAAAAAAAAATTTTTTTTTGATGTTATTCAATAAGAAATTTACTGTAGAAACTAGAAACTACAGAAAAGTATTGAGACAGCCTAAAATCCCAGTACTTTGGGAGACTGAGGCAGGTGGATCACCTGAGCTCAGAAGTTTGAGACCAGCCTGGGCAACACAGCAAGACCCAGTCTCTAAAGAAAATATAAAAATTAAGGCCGGGCGCGGTGGCTCAAGCCTGTAATCCCAGCACTTTGGGAGGCCGAGGCGGGCGGATCACGAGGTCAGGAGATCGAGACCATCCTGGCTAACACGGTGAAACCCCGTCTCTACTAAAAAATACAAAAAACTAGCCGGGCGAGGTGGCGGGCGCCTGTAGTCCCAGCTACTCGGGAGGCTGAGGCAGGAGAATGGTGTGAACCCGGCAGGCGGAGCTTGCAGTGAGCTGAGATTGCGCCACCACTGCACTCCAGCCTGGGTGACAGAGCAAGACTCCATCTCAAAAAAAAAAAAAAAAAAAAAAAAAAAATTAAGGCCGGTCATGGTGGTTCACGCCTGTAATACCAGCATTTTGGGAGGCCAAGGTGAGCAGACCACTTGAGGTCTGGAGTTCGAGACTAGCCTGGCCAATGTGATGAAACCCTGTCTCTACTAAAAATGCAAAAATTAGCTGGCCATGGTGGTGCACACCTGTGATCCCAGCTACTGAGGAGACTGAAGCAGGAGGATCACTTGAACCTGGGAGGTGGAGGTTGCAGTGAGCCGAGATTGCGCCATTGCACACCAGCCTGGGTGACAGAACAAGATGCTATCTCAAAAAAAAAAAAAAAAAAAAAAGTGGGCCTCACGCGGTGGCTCATGCCTGTAATCCCAGCATTTTGGGAGGCCGAGGCGGGCGGATCACGAGGTCAGGAGATTGAGACCATCCTGGCTAACATGGTGAAACCCCGTCTCCACTAAAAAATTTAGCCGGGCATGGTGGCGGGCATCTATAGTCCCAGCTAATTGGGAGGCTGAGGCAGGATAATCACTCCTGGGAGGTGGAGATTGCAGTGAGCCGAGATTGTGCCACTGCACTCCAGCCTGGGCAACAGAGCGAGATTCCGTCTCAAAAAAAAAAAAAAAATGGGGGTGGCCAGGTTTGTTGGCTCACACCTGTAATCCCAGCACTTTGGGAGGCCAAGGTGGGCGGATCACAAGGTCAGGAGTTCGAGATCAGCCTGCCCAATATGGTGAAACCCCATCTCTACTAAAAATACAAAATTTAGCTTTGTGTGGTGGTGTGTGCCTGCAGTCCAAGCTATTCAGGAGGCTGAGGCAGAAGAATCGCTTGAACCTGAGAGGCGGAGGTTGCAATGAGCCGAGCTTATGCCACTGCACTCCAGCCTGGCAACAGAGCGAGACTCCGTCTCAAAAAATTAAAATAAAAATAAGTAAATATTAACCAGGTGTGGTGGCATGCACCTGTCATACCACCTACTTGGGAGGCTGAGGTGGGAGGATGACCTGAGCCAGAGAAATTGAGGCTACAGTGAGCCGAGGTCATGCCATTGTACTCCAGCCTGGGCAACAGAGTAAGACCCTGTCTCAAACAAAAACGCAAAGCAATGTATGGAGATAGAGATAAAAGTCATTTGTAATCTCATCACTTGGAAACAATTACTATTGGTGTTTTGCTATTCAGCTTTCTAGTCTTTATTCATCTTTTTTTTTTTTTGAGACAGAGTCTCCCTCTGTTGCCCTGGCTGGAGTGCAGTCGTATGATCGTAACTCACTGTGGCCTCGACTCTTGGGCACACCTCAATCTCCCAAGTAGCTGGAACTATAGGAGTGTGCCACCACACAGCCAATTTTTGGTTTTTTATAGGGGTGGGGTTTCACCATGTTGCCCACGCTGGTCTCTAACTCCTAGACTCAAGTGATCCTTCTGTCTTGACCTCCCAAAGTGCAAGGATTACAGGAATGAGCCACCATGCCCAGCCTTTAGTCTTTTTCTATATAAATATGTCATTGTTGGGGTTAGGTTTGTAAGGGATGTGTGTGTGCACATGTATATGTGTCTGGCTTTTTTTCCTATAAAATTGGAATCAGGCCAGGCACGGTGGCTCATGCCTGTAATCCCAGCACTTCAGGAGGCTGAGGCAGTAGATCACCTGAGGTCAGGAGTCTGAGACCAGCCTGAGCAACATGGTGAATCCCCATCTCTACGAAAAATACAAAAGTAGCCAGGCGTGGTGACGCATGTCAGTAATCCCAGGTATTCGGGAGGCTGAGGCAGGAGAATTGTTTGAACCTGGGAGGCAAAGGTTGCGGTGAGCCGAGATTGTGCCATTGCACTCCAGTCTGGGCAACAAGAGCGAAACTCCATCTCAAAAAAAAAGAAAAGAAAAAAAAAATTGGGATCAAATCCTGTCTCCTGCTTTGAACTCCAATCTTCTTTGTGTGTGTGTGTGTGTGTGTGTGTGTATGTGTGTGATACAGGCTCACTCCATCACCCAGGCTGGAGTGCAGTGGCGCGACCTCAGCTCATTGCAACTTCCGCCTCCCGGGTTCAAATGATTCTCACACCTCAGCTTTCCAAGTAGCTGGGATTACAGGCATGTGCCACCACACCCAGCTAATTTTTGTATTTTTGGTAGAGACAGGGTTTTACCATGTTGGCCACGCTGGTCTCCAACTCCTGACATCAAGTAATCTGCCCACCTCAGCCTCCCAAAGTGCTGGGATTACAGGCGTGAGCCACCGAACCCGGCCTGTACTCCAATATTTTAAACACAATAACAGAAAGTGAGAATCTCCCTTTACCCCGAGACCCCAGATATAATCTGTAAGTAGGTGTGGGAAACACTTCCAAGTATTTCAGCCCATGGTGGACATAACTAATTTTACCACTTCCAGGCTAACTGGGGATTCAGGACCCTGCCCCACAGAACAAAGACCCAGTTTCTCTAACAAAGCAATGGCAAGAATAAAAGGCAAAAGGGATAGCTCAGAGGTCAGCAAACCTCCTCTGTGAAGGGCCAGATGGTAAATTTCTTTTTCTTTTTTTTTTTTTATAAGACGGAGTCTCGCTCTGTCACCCAGGCTGGAGTGCAGTGGCGCAATCTCGGCTCACTGCAAGCTCCACCTCCCAGGTTCATGCCATTCTCCTGCCTCAGCCTCCGAGTAGCTGGGACTACAGGCGCCCGCCACCGCGCCCGGCTAATGTTTGTATTTTTAGTAGAGTTGGGGTTTCACCGAGTTAGCCAGGATGGTCTCGATCTCCTGACCTCGTGATCCGCACACCTCGGCCTCCCAAAATGCTGGGATTACAGGTGTGAGCCACCGCGCCTGGCCCAGATGGTAAATATTTTAGGCTTTCTGGGTCATATGGTCTCTGTCTCAGTTACTCAATTCTGCGCTTGAAGCACTGCATATACCCTTTTCTGTATTGAGACAGCCTGTAATCAGACATGTGATTACCATAAACAATAGCAACCACAGACAATGCATCAACAAATAGGCATCGGCTGGGCATGGGTGTGAGTTCACTCCTGTAATCCCAGCACTTTGGGAGGCCAAGGTGGGAGGATTGCTTAAGCCCAGGAGTTCAAGATCAGCCCAGACAACATGGCAAGACCTATCTCTGAAACATTTTTTTTTTTTTTTTTTTGAGACAGAGTCTCACTCAGGCTGGAGTGCAGTGGCGCGATCTCAGCTCATTGCAACCTCCGCCTCCCAGGTTCAAGCGATTCTCCTGCCTCAGCCTCCTGAGTAGCTGGGATTACAGCTGTGTACCACCACACCCGGCTAATTTTTTTGTATTTTTAGTAGAGATGGGGTTTCACCATGTTGACCAGGGTGGTCTCGATCTTCTGACCTTGTGATACACCCGCCTCGGCCTCCCAAAGTGCTGGGATTACAGGCATGAGCCACCATGCCTGGCAAAAAAAAAATTTTTTTTTTAATTAGGCAGGTGTGGTGGAGTACACCTGGAGTCCCAGGTACTTGGGAGGCTGAGATGGGAGGATCACTTGAGCCCAGGAGATGGAGGCTACATTGAGCTATGATCGTGCCACTGCACTCCAGCCTGAGCACCAGACAGGGACCTTGTCTCAAAAAAATAAAAAATAAATTAAAAAAATAAATGGTTGGGAGGTCGAGGCGGGTGGATCACCCAAGGTCAAGAGTTCCAGACCATGGCCGGGCACGGTGGCTCAAGCCTGTAATCCCAGCACTTTGGGAGGCCGAGACGGGCGGATCACGAGGTCAGGAGATCGAGACCATCCTGGCTAACATGGTGAAACCCCGTCTCTACTAAAAAATACAAAAAACTAGCCGGGCGCGGTGGCGGGCGCCTGCTACTCGGGAGGCGGAGGCAGGAGAATGGCGTGAACCCGGGAGGCGGAGCTTGCAGTGAGCTGAGATCCGGCCACTGCACTCCAGCCTGGGCGGCAGAGCGAGACTCCGTCTCAAAAAAAAAAAAAAAAAAAAAAAAAAAAGAGTTCCAGACCAGCCTGGCCAGCATGGTGAAACCCCATCTCTACTAAAGATACAAAAATTAGCCAGGCGTGGTGGCATGCGCCTGTAATCCCAGCTACTCAGGAGGGTGAGGCAGGAGAATCGCTTGAACTGGGGAGGCGGAGGTTGTAGTGAGCCGAAATCACACCACTGCACTCCAGCCTGGGCGACAAGAGCAAGACTCCGCGTAAAAAAATTTTTTTAAAAAAAGGGTATGGCTGTGTCTCAGAAAAACTTCATTTATAGATACACATTTGAATTTCATATAAATTTCCCATGTCATTTTTTTTTTTCAACCACTTAAAAATGTAAAAACCAACCAGGTGCCGTGGCTCATGCCTGTCATCCCAACACTTTGGGAGGCTGAGGCAAGCCAATTGCTTGAGCCTGGGAGTTCAAGACCAGCCTGTGCAATATAGTGAGACCTCATCTCTACAAATAATAATCATAGGCCGGGCGCGGTGGCTCAAGCCTGTAATCCCAGCACTTTGGGATGCCGAGACGGGCGGATCACGAGGTCAGGAGATCGAGACCATCCTGGCTAACACAGTGAAACCCCGTCTCTACTAAAAATACAAAAACTTAGCCGGGCGAGGCGGCAGGCGCCTGTAGTCCCAGCTACTCGGGAGGCTGAGGCAGGAGAATGGCGTGAACCCGGGAGGCGGAGCTTGCAGTGAGCTGAGATCTGGCCACTGCACTCCAGCCTGGGTGACAGAGCGAGACTCCGTCTCAAAAAAAAAAAAATAATAATAAAAATAAATAAAAATAATAATAATAATAAATTAGCCAGTGTGCTGGCTTACACTAGTAGTCCCAGTTACTTGAAAGGCTGAGGCAGCAGAACTGCTTGAGCCCAGGAGTACGAGGCTACAAGGAGCCTTGAACTTATTTTGTAGAGTTGGGGTCTCACTGTGTTGCTCAGGCTGGTTTCCAACCCCTGGGCTCAAGCAATCCTCCCTCCTCAGCCTCCTAAAGTGGTGGGATCACACCACTGTACTCCAGCCTGGGTGAAAGAGTGAGGCTCTGTCTCTATTATTTAAAAAACAACAAAAACAAAACGGCTGGAGTTGCATAGCGAACTGTTTACAGACAAAAGGGTCCAATGTCAAGGGTTTCTCAATTTTCTAGGAAAAAAAGGAAAAGTATTTTGGGGGAATAGATGATTCAAGATTGAATAAATGTTGAGATCTAATTAAGTTGAATAATGTTTTATGAAAGTCTGTTTTACATTCCTTTCTACTTGTGAATGTATTTGAACTTTTTTTAGATGGAGTTTCGCTCGTTACCCAGGCTGGAGTGCAATGGCACGATCTCAGCTCACGCAGCCTCTGCCTCCTGGGCTCAAGCAATCCTCCCTCCTCAGCCTCCTAAAGTGGTGGGATCACACCACTGTACTCCAGCCTGGGTGAAAGAGTGAGGCTCTGTCTCTATTATTTAAAAAACAACAAAAACAAAACGGCTGGAGTTGCATAGCGAACTGTTTACAGACAAAAGGGTCCAATGTCAAGGGTTTCTCAATTTTCTAGGAAAAAAAGGAAAAGTATTTTGGGGGAATAGATGATTCAAGATTGAATAAATGTTGAGATCTAATTAAGTTGAATAATGTTTTATGAAAGTCTGTTTTACATTCCTTTCTACTTGTGAATGTATTTGAACTTTTTTTAGATGGAGTTTCGCTCGTTACCCAGGCTGGAGTGCAATGGCACGATCTCAGCTCACGCAGCCTCTGCCTCCTGGGTTCAAGCGAGTCTCCTCCCTCAGCCTCCCAAGTAGCTGAGATTACAGGCGTGCGCCACCACAACTGGTAATTTTGTATTTTTAGTAGAGATGAGGTTTCACCATGTTGGTCAGGTTGTTCTCAAACTCCTGACCTCAGGTGATCTGCCTGCCTCAGCCTCCCAAAGTGCTGGGATTACAGGTATTAGCCACCACGCCGGGCCAAACATTTCTTATTTCATTTTTTTTTTTTTTGAGATAAGGTCTTGCTCCGTTGCCCAGGTTGGCATACAGTGGTGCAATCTTGGTTCAATGCAACCTCTGTCTCCCAGGCTCAAGCGATCCTCCCACCTCAGCCTCCTGAGTAGCTGAGACTACAGGTGTGCGCCACCATGCCTAGCTAATTTTTGCATTTCTTTGTAGAGACGGGGTTTGCCATGTTGCCCAGGCTGGTCTCAAATTCCTGGGCTCAAGTGATGTACCCACCTTGCCCTCCCAATGTACCGGGAGTATTTGAACATTTTTATCACAAAAAGTTATTATTTTCTTCCTTTTGTCAGACAGAGTCTCGCTATATTGCCCAAGCTGGTCTCAAATTCTTGGCCTCAAGCAATCCTCCCAATTCAGTCTCCAGAGTAGCTGGGATTACAAGCACATGCCACCATTCCTGGCAAAAGTTATTTTTTTAAAAAAAGTGTAGGCCAGGCCTATAGAAACCAACCAGGTGCAGTGGCTCCATCTCAAAAAAAAAAAAGTGTTAAGAACATCTATGAATTAAGCTGACAGATTTCTTGCCACATGTGTCCAAAGAAATATATGTAAAGATGATTGCTGCAGCTGCATTTGTCAGAGGAAACGGCTAGAAATAATCTCCATGGCTGTCAACAGAGGAAAAGGTTAAGGAAACATGAAATGGAATAGTACACAGCCATGCAAAAGAATGAGCCAGCTCTAGGGCTGATGGAAAAGGATTTCTAGGATATATTATTTAGTAGAGAAATTCAAAGTACAGAAAAAGGTACAGACCGCAGGGAACATCTGTGTAAAACAAAAAAAGTAGCCAATGTGTTGTCGATGCCTGTGGGTGCTCAGGATATTTCTGGAAAAAGATACAAGAACCAGAGAAGCTGGGAGACCAGAACTGGAGGTGGGGAGTAAATTATTGCCTTAGTCTCTTCCTGTGCCTTCTGAATTTTGCACATAGAGTGCTGGCTTGGATGGGGCTTACGGGAAGGCTGGGGTTAAAAACTGATTGCAAGCATCAGTTACTTTCTTTCTTCTTCTTCTTCTTCTTTTTTTTTTTTTTTGAGATAGAATCTCCCTCCATTGTCCAGGCTGGACTGCAGAGGCGCAATATCGGCTCACTGCAGCCTCCACCTCCCAGGTTCAAGCAATTCTTCTGCCTCAGCCTCCCAAGTAGCTGGGATTACAGGCGTCTGCCACCACGCCCGGCTAATTTTTGTGTATTTTTAGTAGAGACAGGGTTTCGCCATGTTGGCCAGGCTGGTCTAGAACTCCTGGCCTCAGGTGATCGGCCCGCCTCAACATCCCAAAGTGCTGGGATTTCAGGTGTGAGCCACCATGCCCGGCCACAAATAAAGTTTTATTGGCAAACAGTCACACATATTCATTTATGCATTGTCTGTGGCTGCTGTCATGCAGAGTTGAGTAGTTGCCATAGAGACGGTATGGCCAAAAACATTTACTATCTGGCCCTTTAAGAAAAGGTTTGCTGACCCCTGGACTAAAGGAAGCAGTCTTATCTGCTGTTCTGCTGTTTGGTTTTTCTGCTTAGCCAGAGACCTTGCCATATCAAAACATAAAGAACAGCCGGGCACCGTGGCTCATGCCTGCAATCCCAACACTTCGGGAGGCCGAAGCAGGTGGACCACCTGTCAGGGGTTCAAGACCAGCCTGGCCAACATGGCGAAACATCATCTCTACTGAAAATACAAAAATGAGTCAGGTGTGGTGCGCGCACCTGTTATCCCAGATACTCAGGAGACTGAGGCAGGAGAATCACTTGAATGCAGGAGGTGGAGGTTGCAGTGAGCCAAGATCATGCCATTGCACTCCAGCCTGGGTGACAGAGTAAGACTCCATCTCAAACAAAAACAAAAACAAACCATAAAGAACATCCCGGCCGGGCGCAGTGGCTCACGCCTGTAATCCCAGTACTTTGGGAGGCCGAGGCGGGCGGATCACGAGGTCAGGAGATCGAGATCATCCTGCCTAACACGGTGAAACCCTGTCTGTACTAAAAATACAAAAAAAAATTAGCCGGGCGTGTGGTGGGCGCCTGTAATCCCAGCTGCTCAGGAGGCTGAGGTGGGAGAATGGTGTGAACCCAGGAGGCGGGGTCTTGCAGTGAGCTGAGATCGTGCCACTGCACTCCAGCCTGGGCGACACAGCGAGACTCCGTCTCAGGAAAAAAAAAAAAAAAAAAAGAACACCCCCTTGGCCGGGCGGCGGGGCTGGCTCATGCCTGCAATCCTAGCACTTTGGGAAGCTGAGGAGGGAGGATCACTTGAAGCCAGGAATTCGAGGCCAGCCTGGGCAACATAGCGAGACCATGTCTCTACACAAAATTAAAAAAAGGCCGGGCATGGTGGCTCACACTTGTAAATCCCAGCACTCTGGGAGGCTGAGGCAGGCAGATCACGAGGTCAGGAGATAGAGACCATCCTGGCTAACACGGTGAAACCTCGTCTTTACTAAAAATACAAAAAATTAGCTGGGCATGGTGGCATACGCCTGTAGTCCCAGCTACTTGGGAGGCTGAGCAGGAGAATTGCTTGAACCTGGGTGGTGGAGGCTGCAGTAAGCTGATATTGCACTGCTGCACTCCAGTCTGGGTGACAGAGTGAGTCTCAAAAAAATAAAATAAACCTGGGAGGCGGAGCTTGCAGTGATCTGAGATCGCGCCACTGCACTCCAGCCTGGGCAACAGAGCAAGACTCCATTTCCAAAAAAAAAAAAAAAGTAAAAATAAATAAATAAATAAATAAATAAATAACATCCCCAGCCTTTTCCACGGCTGCATAGTATTCTACCATGTGAATATACTTTATGTCCACTTGGTTCTCCAACTGTGAAACACTTGGCGGGGATCTGTAGGTTTCACTCCTACTAAAACTATTGCTACACTCCACACACCACATCCCACACGGGTGAGGATATCGCTAGCATCAATTTCCAGAAATGGTTTTGCTGCGAGTGTCCTGCGCATGGATCCCCTGCAATTAAACAGGACATGTGGCATACGCATGGGTATTTTCCTGGGCAGATCCTCAAAGGGTCAGTGACTGGGTTGGACCCTGAATCTGAGGATGGGGATGAGGGTTTGGTTCTGGGAGAGCCAGGGCCTGTGGCCCAGGCTGGGTACTAACCAAGGTCATCGGCGAGCCTCCGGCCATCCTCGGCAGGCACGACACGTTCGTCCTCCAGGTCACACTTGTTCCCCACCAGGATGACCTGGGCGTTGTCCCAGGAGTAGGTCTTGATTTGCGTGGCCCTGCAGTTACCAGTCGTGAGCCATGAGCCGGGGGGGGGTTAGGGATAAGAGGAGAAGGCAAAGATCAGGGGTCCGTGGTCAGCAAGCACTCACCAGTCCTGCACGGCGGCAAAGGATTCCTGATTGGCGACGTCATACATGAGCAGGAAGCCCATGGCTCCCCGGTAGTAGGCTGTGGTGATGGTGCGGTAGCGCTCCTGGCCCGCCGTGTCCTGGACAAATGGCAGTGACAGTTGGCTGGGAACTACCTGTTTCCCAGTCCACCCCTGTCTGAGAGGGCCACTGCCCTGTGTTCACAGCACCAGTCTCATAGGGGAGACACAGAACCGCTCATACAACCTCCGGTCTGATGGAGAATACACAGACCCTGCCCTCACAACCCCAGTCTGACAGGGGAGGCATGGATTCATTATCAAGGGACCTCCCCAGTCTGATGAGGGAGAGACCTGGGCTTGCTTGCCCTTGAGGGGTTCCAAGTCTCAGGGGTCAGTGGCCTCTCATAGATTTATGAGCCCCTTTGACCTCGTCTCTAAGAACCAACTTAACAACTGCAAATAAGAACCAACTGGGCCAGATGGTACCATCTTGACAGGACACCTTGGTACTCTCGCTACCATAATAATTGCTACCAGCGGCTAAGTTAGGAGAGGTAGCTGGGTGTGGCTCTGCAGACCAGGCCGGTTCAATGGGGGTCCCAGGGGTCCCCTCTAAGAGATGGTACCCAAAACTCTTTCCCATTGGTCACCAGCACCTGGGATCTTTCTCTTTCTCTCTTTCTCTTTCTTTCTTTTCTTTCTTTCCTTCTCTCTCTTTCTTTCTCTTCTTTCTTTCCTTCTCTCTCTCTCTCTTTCTTTCTTTCTTTCTTTTCTTTCTTTCCTTCTCTCTCTCTCTCTCTCTTTCTTTCTTTCTAGATGGGGTCTTGCCCTGTCATCCACGCTGGAGTGCAGTGGTGCAATCATAGCTCACTGCAGCCTTGAACTCCTGGGCTCAAGCAATCCTCTCGCCTCAGCCTCCTGAATAGCTGAGACTACAGGCTGAAGCTACCAGGCTGGGCTAATGTTTAAAGTTTTGGTAGAGATGAGATCTCGCTGTGTTGTCCAGGTTGGTCTGGAACTGCCAGGCTCAAGTGATCCTCCACCTTGGCCTTCCAAAGTGTTGGGATTACAGGCATGGGCCACCATGCTTAGTGTCCCAAGTACTTCAAACATGTCTTAGGTTAGTATCATCTCCGCAATCAGACCCCCAGGAATAATACTATCTCCCACCAGGTGCGGTGGCTCACGCCTCTAATCTCAGCACTTTGGGAGGCCAAGGCGGGTGGATCACGAGGTTAAGAGTTCAAGACCAGCCTGGCCAACAAGGTGAAACCCCGTCTCTATTAAAAGTATAAAAAAGGGCCGGGCACGGTGGCTCAAGCCTATAATCCCAGCACTTTGGGAGGCCGAGACGGGTAGATCACGAGGTCAGGAGATCGAGACCATCCTGGTGAACATGGTGAAACCCCGTCTCTACTAAAAAATACAAAAAACTAGCCGGGCGAGGTGGCGGGCGCCTGTAGTCCCAGCTACTCGGGAGGCTGAGGCAGGAGAATGGCATAAACCCGGGAGGCGGAGCTTGCAGTGAGCTGAGATCCGGCCACTGCACTCCAGCCTGGGCGACAGAGCCAGACTCAGTCTCAAAAAAAAAAAAAAAAAAAAAAAAAAAAAGTATAAAAAAGTAGCTGAGCCGGGTGCAGTGGCTCACGCCTGTAATCCCAGCACTTTGGGAGGCCGAGGCGGGCGGATCACGAGGTCAGGAGATCAAGACCATCCTGGCTAACACGGTGAAACCCCGTCTCTACTAAAAAATACAAAAAACTAGCCGGGCGAGGTGGCGGGCGCCTGTAGTCCCAGCTACTCGGGAGGCTGAGGCAGGAGAATGGCCTGAACCCGGGAGGCGGAGCTTGCAGTGAGCTGAGATCCGGACACTGCACTCCAGCCCGGAGGACAGAGCGAGACTCCATCTCAAAAAAAAAAAAAAAAAAGTAGCTGAGTGTGGCGGTGTGCACCTGTAATCCCAGCTACTCGGGAGACTGAGGCAGGAGAATCGCTTGAACCCAGGAGGCGGAGGTTGCAGTGAGCTGAGATCGTGCCATTTCACTCCAGCCTAGGCGACAAAGCAAGACTCCGTCTCCACGGAGAAAGAAAGATATATATATATATATATAGATATATATATATAGATATATATATATATATATACACTGTCTCCCTCAGAGTGCCCCCAGCCAGGGCAGGGCATGTCCCCTCATCCTGATAAATTCGCCTAGTAGATAATTCCTCCCTACTCTTCACACCTACCCCAAGTGCACATCTCAATTCTGGGCTATTTCCCCTCACTTGAGAACCCTCCCCACAGCCAGAAGAACTGTCCAATGAGGCTGGGCGCGGTGGCTCATGCCTGTAATCCCAGCACTTTGGGAGGCCAAGGCCGGTGGATCACTTGATGTCAGGAGTTTGAGACCAGCCTGGTCAACGTGGTAAAACCCCGTCTCTATTAAAAATACAAAAATTAGCCGGGCGTGGTGGTGGGCATCTGTAATCCCAGCTTCTCGGGAGGCTGAGGCAGGAGAATCGCTTGAACCCAGGAGATGGAGGTTGCAGTGAGCCGAGATCGTGCCACTGCCCTCCAGCCTGGGCAACAGAGTGAGACTCTCCGTCTCAAAAAAAAAAAAAGGACCCTCCAATGAACTTTCCTGAAGGGACCCCATCCCCAACCCACAGCCAGCCTCCCAGCCTACCCAGATCTGCAGCTTGATCCTCTTGTCATGGCGGTAGACGGTCTTGACCTTGAAGTCAATGCCCACGGTGCTGACGAAGGCGGGCGTGAAGGAGTCGTCCGCGTATCGGAACAGGAAGGAAGTCTTGCCCACGCTGCTGTTGCCTATCAGTAGCAGTTTGAACATATAGTCGAAGTTCTGATCTGCTGCATCCCGTGGGCCTGCCGGGGGGTCTCCAGCTGATGCCATCTTGGCACTAGCCTCCCGGGACAGGGAGACCTGAAATCCTCAGGGAGAGGAGACAGGCGTCCTGCATGGGAATCAAACACCAACAACAGCTCCTGTGGATGCACCAGGCCTGAATTCAAATCTCAGCTCGGCCACTTGGAGGCCATGTGATGCTGGATGCATTGCTTGCCCCCTCTAGACCTCAATGTCCTCTTCTGCAAAATGGGATGTTTCCCATAGTCCCTTCCTGAAAGAGTAGTTAGTTGTGAGCCTAAAATGAGTTTCTTTCTTCTCTTTTTTTAGAGACAATATCTCGCTCTGTTGCCTGAGGCTGGAGCGCAGTGGCGTGATCATAGCTCACTGCAGTCTTGACCTCCTGGGCTCAAGCGATCCTCCTGCCTCAGCCTCCCAAGTAGCTGGGACTACAGACATGCCACCACATCAGGCTAATTTAAAAAAAAAAAATTGTAGAGATGGGGTCTCACTATGTTGCCCATGCTGGTTTCAAACTCCTCTGCTCAAGCAGTCCTCCTGCCTCAGCCTTCCAATGTGCTAGGATTACAGGCATGAGCCACCGTGCCCGACCTAAAATGTGTTTCTTTATTCATTCAACAAATGCTTCCTCTCTGCCAGGCCCTGTTCCCTGTGGAGATGCAGCTGGGAATAGGACAAGAAAAAGTCCATCCTCGGGTGGTCACGTTCCTTCCAGTGGGAAGGTATTAACACACATAACGGTCATTAGACAGTGCCTGGTAGACAGCTGGGGCACAAAAACAGTGACTGCTGTTTAATCTTCACACCCTGTGGCGTAACTGAGTCTTTATTGGGGTGGAGGGTGGGGAGACCTTTCCTGTCTGGAAACCCAGAGGCCTAGCAAAGGGTTCAAGTGCAAGGCCCAGGGTAAGGGGCTCCGGCCGCTGCAGAACTAGATTCTGGAGAAGGCGCAGGTGTGGACTTCGCCCCCGCGCGTCCACCTGGTGTGGTCCAGGTGTAAGCTGGAATGGGGAGGGGAGGGGAGGGGAGGACCTGCCAGCTGGATAAGCTGGATAGAGCCCCCGACTAAGGCTTGGGTGTTGACTTTGGCAGGTGTCAGCCCCTGGGGCGCCTGCCCTCCCCTAACTCATGCCAAATACAGCCCTTCTCTGAGTTGCAAGGGGAAGGGGTTTTCTACGTACCGGGCCCAGGTTTAAAGTCCAGTTCTACCCCCTAAATGGGTACTGCCATTTTCTATTTGTCAAAGGGGCCGGGCCTGTCTCCTGCCCAAGGCTGACTCACTCCAGCCCCAGTCCACGGAGGCAGGATTGAGAGTCCTTATATCCAAGGAAACCATCCCAGTCACTTAATTAACACAAACCCCACCACCACGACCACTGCCGCCCACCCTTGGTCTTTCCAGGCAATCTGTCCCATAGCTAGGCTCCTTGAATCTGCCCCCACTCCAACATGCTGCTTCATCCGGGCCCATGATGCTCCCTCAACCCTCATAACCTCTCCCAGGCCTCAGTTTCCCCAGCCGTCTATGGCCGCTGCGGGAACCGCACAGACAGGCTGCAGAAGGCCTGGATGCAGGCAGGGCAGAGGCAGAGAAAGCCCTGGCACAGCTATTTCTCAATCGCCTTTGGGGCTTTTTTCCATTTTAAACGAGGACCCAACCGGCCCCACCCCGTGTTCCAGGAGAACGAGTTTAAGGAGGGGAAGAGAAGAGGCAGGAAACCTTTCCCCACGCAGGGCAGGGCCGCAAGGCTGGGGCCCCCACCTCCCCCAGCCTCAGCTCACCTGTGTGGCAGTCGGTCCCGCCTCTTTCTAACCATCTGCCGACCCTCCCTCAAGCCTGGCCCTGGAGGGCTCGCCTCTGTCCCCCTTCACTATATTCGGGGCGCCCCAGCCAGTGCAGGTGGACTCAGGAGCTTCCCCCATCACCATATGGTCCCAACGCCTGTCCCCAGCTGGGCTCTCTGCCCCGCCCGCGCCCCATCAGCGCTTCCCAAGTGCCCAGCTGGGTGGGGGCGAGGGCAGAGGCGTTCCCCGCAGCCCCGCCTTTGTTCCCCAGGCCCCCTACCCTCCTCCCAAACCCCTGTACCCCACAGACCTGCTCGAATGCGGAGGGGCGGGGAAGGCTGCGCTCCTTCCCAGGGGTGACCTCGCGTAAGGGGCGCCGCCCGCAGGGATTCCGCCTTTGAACTCGCTGCGGCCTGGCCCTGGCCGCTACCCCGGCCCCGCAGCCGCCGAAGCCACAGCCTGCAGCCACCCGGATCCCGCGCGGGCTCCGCCCAGGAGGCGGAGGAGGGGCCGTTCCCGGAGCGGGGGATGGGGGAGGACGGAGCGGGGCCGAGTCTTGGGCGGGGCTTACAGAAAGCGGGTGGGAGGGGCTGGAAGCTCCACCGAGCATCTAGAGCCCGTCCTAGCCAAGCAACAGCTCATTTTACCAACTGCGTGTAAAGAGCTCCTACTATACGCATGGCTGTTAAAAGCACGGAGTCTGGGGCCTGGTTCAGGTCCCAGCTCCACCACGTTCTAGTCTTGTGGCTTTGGACGCGTTACTTAACCTCTTTGAGCCTCAGTTTCCCCATCTGTCAAGTAGCTCATAGCAAGAGTACCCAACCTCACTGAGTTGTGGGAGGATTCTGATCTGAGTTAGTGTTTGTCAAGTGCAATGCCGGCCTTAAAGTAGGCTAGGCCAGGCGCGGTGGCCTGTAATAACAGCAGTTTGGGAGGCCGAGGCAGGAGAATCACTTGAGGCCAGGAGTTTGAGACCAGCCTGAGCATCATAAGGAGACCTCATCTCTACTAAAAATAACAAAAATTAGCCAGGTGTGGTGGCATGCGTCTGGAACCCCAGCTACTTGGGAGGCTGAGGCGGGAGGATTGCTGGAGAGATGGAGGCTGCAGTGAGCCTTGATTGCACCACAGCACTCCAGCCTGGGCAACAGAGCAAGACCCTGTTTCAAATAAATAAAAATAAATGAGGGCTGGGCGCGGTGGCTTATGCCTGTAATTCCAGCACTTTGGGAGGCCGAGGCAGGCAGATCACTTGAGGTCAAGAGTTTGAGACCAGCCTGGCTAACAAGGAGAAACCCAGTCTCTAGTAAAAATACGAAAAATTAGCCAGGCATGGTGGCACATGCCTGTAATCCCAGCTACTCAGGAGGCTGAGGCAGGAGAATCACTTGAACCCAGAGGCAGAGATTGCAGTGAGCTGAGATCGCACCACTGCACTCCAGCCTGGGCAACAAGAGTGAAACTCCGTCTCAAAACAAAACAAAACAAAACAAATAATACATATGTCAGTGGTTAACAACATGTCTGGTATACAGCAGGTGCTCAATAAATGGGCATCATTATAGGAGAGGCTTATAGGCTAAAATGGCTGACACTCCAAATCATCATGCTTCATGAATGGGGAACCTGAGGCCCCTGGCTCCACCCTTGCCTGCCCCTCCCCCTGCTTCTCATGGGGGTGAAAAAAAAAGAGACAGCAGCCATTTCTGAAGAAGCATTTATTAGCATGCAGGGCCCATGCTAGAGGCTCCTTATTTCCAGGGCAAGGCCGGCGAGACAGAGCCCATTGCTCAGGACGCAGCCCAGATTGCAAAGAGAGGACAGCCCATGGTAGCGGAAGAAATTCTGGCGGAGAGCACTGTATTTGGGGTCCTTCTCTCGCAGCTGGCGGTAGGGATCGGGACCCTGGTGGCTGCCTGGTACCTCCCCACCCAGGCCTCGCTCCTTCTCCACGGTTTGCAGGGCCCACATGGCAGCTGTGGTGCGGGGCTCCAGCCAGCGGGCGTTGACAGTGGCCAGCGTGAGGCTCAGGAACAGCAGGTAAAGCTGGCAGGGACAGCAGAAGAGAAGGTGAGCCGTGCCTGGGAGGCCAGAGAGGCCCTAGGGAGGGGCTTTCTGTATCCTCGACAGCACAGGGGTGGGGGTGGGGACAGCACTGGATCAAAAAGCCTGCCTCCCCCTCTTTCCTTGAACCCAGACTGAGGGACCCAAAGCAGAGTTCCAGCTCTTCTACTCTGAAACTGGTCGCTCTGAAGGAAAAGCTCTATCCCCACCTCCTCTATTCCCCCCAAAACCTCCCGAGCCTCCTCTCTTCTGATACTCAGACTGGAAGTCCCCAGGGCAGGATCTCCTTCCTCAGTGGCCACAGCCCAGACCCCAGAAGCTGACATTGGACCCACAGAGAGTGAATAAAGTCTTTGAGTGGCTGGGCACAGTGGCTCACGCCTATAGTCCCAGTGCTTTGGGAGGCTGAGGTGGGTGGATCACTTGAGGCCAGGAGTTCAAGACCAGTCTGGGCAACATGGGCAAAACCCCATCTCTACTAAAACTACAAAAATGAGCCAGGTGTGGGGGCTGTCCCCCTGTAATCCCAGCTACTCAGGAGGCTGAGGCATGAGAATTGCTTGAACCCGGGAGGGAGAGGTTGCAGTGAGCCGAGATTGCACCACTGCACTGCAACCTGGATGACAGAACAAGACTCTGTCTCAAAAACAAACAAAACAAAACAAAAAGTCTTCGAAGGCAGGCATGGTGGCTCAAGCCTGTAATCTGTAATCCCGGTGCTTTTAGAGATAGGGGTGGGAGCATCCCTTGAGGCCAGGAGTTCAAGACCAGCCTGAACAAACAACACAGCAAGACCCTCATCTCCTTTTTTTTTTTTTTTTTTTTTGAGACGGAGTCTCGCTGTGTCTCCCAGGCTGGAGTGCAGTGGCGTGATCTCGGCTCACTGCAAGCTCCGCCTCCCGGGTTCACGCCATTCTCCCGCCTCAGCCTCCCAAGTAGCTGAGACTACAGGCGCCCGCCACCACGCCCGGCTAATTTTTTGTATTTTTAGTAGAGACGGGGTTTCACCATGTTAGCCAGGATAGTCTCGATCTCCTGACCTCGTGATCCACCCGCCTCGGCCTCCCAAAGTGCTGGGATTACAGGCTTGAGCCACCGCGCCCGGCCTCCTTTTTTTTTTTTTTTTTTCCCTGAGACTGAGTTTCACTCTTGTTGCCCAGGTTGGAGTGCAGTGGCATGAACTCGGCTCACTGCAATCTCCACTTCCCGGATTCAAGTGATTCTCCTGCCTCAGCCTCCCAAATAGCTGGGATTACAGGTGCACGCCACCCAGTTAATTTTTGTAGTTTACTTAGTAAAGACGGGGTTTCACCATGTTGGCCAGGATGGTCTCCATCTCCTGACCTCGTGATCCGCCCACCTCGGCCTCCCAAAGTGCTGGGATTACAGGCATAAGCCACTGTACCCGGTCTCCCTATTTTTTTAGTTAAGAAAACTGTTTTTGCCATTCTCACATTGCTATAATTCCATCTCTATTTTTTTAAGTATTTGAATAACTTCTGAGCCTGTTTCATTAAAATAAATAAATAAAAGAAAGGAAAAAAAAGTCTGTGAAGTTCTAATTACCCATAATCCCCTCCTGTCTCTATGAGATTATTCTTGAAACACCTGTCAGATCTCACTTGCCCACATCTATAGAACATAACGCAGGCAAGGGAAGGCCAGAGTAGAGAAATCTGAGATGCAGAGATAGTTTCTTGCCTTGTGGCCAGAAAAATGTGTGGAAGGCAGTAGGAAACCGTAAATTCCCGGTTGGGCTGGTTTTTAAACAATAAACTGGGGTCAATGTACCAGCTCAGCTGAGTCACCACAGCTTGGCAGCAGGCCCAGCCAGCGGGAGGAGAGGGAACAGCAGCTATTGGGGAGATGCTGGGGGATAGACAGGGCTGCTGGGGACTGTTGTATAGGCTGTGCACTGCTCAAGGGTATCCAGAGCCCAGCTTTGTATCTAC
The DNA here is from genome assembly GCF_043159975.1 of Macaca nemestrina. Lineage (NCBI taxonomy): Eukaryota > Metazoa > Chordata > Mammalia > Primates > Cercopithecidae > Macaca > Macaca nemestrina. The sequence continues at coordinate 10,811,648 of NC_092144.1, forward strand.
CAGGAAGAAGGGGCTCCCCTCCTCTTCCCTACCCTCCCCTACCCTCCCTTCTCCTTTCCTCTCCTCTCCTCTCCTTTCATTTTTTTGAGACAGAGTCTTGCTTTGTCACCTAGGCTGGATTGCAGTGGTGTGATCTTGGCTCACTGCAACCTCTGCCTCCCGGGTTCAAGCAATTCTCCTGCCTCAGCCTCCTGAGTAGCTGGGATTACAGGTGCACACCACCATGCCTGGCTAATTTTTTTGTATTTTTAGTAGAGACGGGGTTTCACCATGTTGGTCAGGCTGGTCTTGAACTCCTGACCTCGTGATCCACCCACCTCGGCTTCCCAAAGTGCTGGGATTACAGGCGTGAGCCACCATGCCTGGACTTTTTTTTTTTTTGCCCCTGGAAAAGGTGTAGCCATAGGCGCTCATTGGGGTCCTGGGAATAAGTCTCCAGAGGGCAGTGGCACTCAAAGTCACGTACCTGGCTGGCCTCCCAGAATGTGAGCTGAGCCCAGGCATGCTGTGAAGCCAAGATGCAGAGGTTGATGAAGGCACAGCCCATGGAGATGTGGAAGTAGAAGGGGAAGAGTTTGCTCTGCGCTAGTCCGAAGGTATGTCGGGGAAGGCCTCGGAAAAGCAGGAAGCCTGCAGGATACGGGGACCACAGGGGTGTTAGAGCACTTACCGCCCTCTTATTTCTGTCCCCACCCCAGGTCCCCATGACATCCAAGCTGAGGGTCCCTACCTGAGACGAAGGTCACCCACATTTGCATGCCCCAGGCACCTGACAAGACCAGTAGATGGACCATCTTAATCAGGCCTCCTAGGTTCCCGCCTTCCTCCATCTTGCAGTCCTGGGAAGGAGGCACCGGGTGGCTCAGAACTTTACCTTTGCCTCGTGCGTGGCCTTCAGACCCTGTGAACCCGCTCGGGGACAGGGTTACGGCCAATCCGGCAGAGATTCTGGCAAAGCAGCCCAGGAATGAGAGTGAGAAAGGCCCAAAGCAGTCAAGGCCCAAAAACAACCCTCGACCCCATCTCTCCAAATGTCAGCCCTCAAGCTCTCAGGCTCTCTGGACCTCAATCTCCATGCCACTTCAGAGGCCCCCAAATTTCAGCCCCAGCAGCTCCAGCTCATAGCCCTAGGTCTTCAGAGATCACTCCACTAATTCCCAAACATCACCCCAGAGATCCAGTTCTGACATCCAAGACCGCTTTTCTCATAAAATAATCCCGGATATTAGGTGAAGATCCCCAAAACCCCGAGGAAACCCCAAATCTCATCCCGAGGACACCGATCCCACCGTTAGGAACCAAGACCTCAACCCGCAGCACCCGGATTCCGAGAACAGAGGCGTCGGGGCCAAATGGGCTGAAATCGGTACCTCACTCCCACGCCCCCGGGTGGACAGCGACCCTCCTCCGCCGCGTCCCCTCGTGGGTTTCCCCCAATAATTCGTCCCGCCTCCCAGCTGAGCCTGAAACCAATCGGATCGTAGATCTGCACCTTTCTATCCCGCCCTCTTGGGTATTGACTAATCGTAGAATCCCCCCCCTGGGATCCCGCCCCCTCCACGGGCTTTTATCCAATTACACCGCGGCTACTAAGCGCTGCTGAAGCGTGAAGGCGCCAATGAGGCCTTCAGCTACTCTGGCAGGGGCGGAACTAAAATGCCGGCCACACCCCTCTCTGTGACTCCTTCAGCCTCTGAGCGTTTTAACGCGATGGTGTCCCCGCGGGATCAAACTTCAGCGTCACGGCTGAGGACTGGCTTCGTGGTCCCTGATGGGAGAGCATGAACAGGTGGTATGTGGTAGGTGGGGTTCTGGAGCCTGGCGGGTGCAGAATTCACAACCCAGGGGGCGGAACCAGGATGATGACCCCGCCCCCTTCCCTAAATAATTCTCCCAGGAGGGACGCGGAAGCAACAACCGGATGGGACGGGGAGAGAGGAGGCACGACTGGGGACCTAAACTGGCTCCCAAATGCCTCTCCTTTTCCCCTCCAAGCCTCCCAGGCTTCCTATGGTCCCTAAGTCCCAGGTTCTCAGCGTGACATTCCAGAGCAAACACAGCTTCCCATTACTCTATACCAGGCACTGGCATGGATTAATTTATTTAATCACAACATCCCAGTAAGGTGAATGTTATGACATCTCGTTTTTATAGTTGGGGACACTGAGGCAGGGAGAGGTTCAGTAACGAGACCAGTATTACGCAGCTGGAAGGGACAGAGCTAGGATCTGAACCTAGGCCATCTAGCCAGAGAGTTTCCCTGCTTAACCGCCATACTCTGCTGCGCCTGGAAGTGAGGACCTTCCTGAGGCAGTGACTCGCGGAGGGGCAGCTTAGGACATTTCAGGCAGAAGAAAAACGTGTACATCACAGGCTGTGTGTCAAGATACAGTGAATGCTTAGGGGATGCCCGGCACTCAATTAGGTGCTCAGAAAATAGGAGCCTAAAAAAGGATTAAGGAAGATTTTACCGAAGATATGCTGAATAGTGTTTGTTTGTTTGTTTGTGTTTGAGACAGAGTTTCGCTCTTGTTGCCCAGGTTGGAGCACAATGGCATGATCTAGGCTCACTGCAACCTCCGCCTTCGAGGTTCAAGCGACTCTCCTGCCTCAGCCTCCCAAGTAGCTGAGATTACAGGCATGCGCCACCACACCTGGCTAATTTTGTATTTTTAGTAGAGACGAGGTTTCTCCATGTTGGTCAGGCTGGTCTCGAACTCCTGACCTCAGGTGATCCACCTGCCTTGGCCTCCCAAAATGCTAGGATTACAGGTGTGAGCCACCACGCCCAGCCTGAGTAGAGTTTTGAAGAGCGTGTAGGAGTCTTCCAGGTCGACTGAATCAGGCAGAGGGCCTGGCAAGGGCGACAGAAGAGAAAGGTCTAGAGGATTTGGGGGAAAAGACTGAATGTGACTCAGGGCAAGGTGCCTTTCACCTAGAAATTCCTCCAGGCAGACCTGCCCCAGATATCTCCATCTGTGCCATATCTGGCTATACTAGAAGGGGAGGGGAGTTGGAAGTGAGACCCAGAGCTCAGCTGTTTCCTGTTCCCAGCCTCTTCTAGCGCAGGCCTGGGCCCCAGTTCAGCTAACATCTATTGAACAGATATGCCCTGCCTCTCCTGCTCACACTCTATGGCTGGCATTCACCTGTGAGGCCAGGTCCAAGTTCCTGGCTTGGCCATCAATACCTTACTGGAGCTGCTCTGCTAACCTCCTGCTGCTTCCTCTTGGACCTCGATTCAGCCATCATGAATTTACCAGCATAGAGCATGTGGTTCCACACCTCCAAGCTTTTGCACATACTGTTGCCTGCCAGGAAAGCCCTTCCTTTAAGCCAATGTCAAGGTCCCTTTTTTCTTTGAACTCTTCTGAGGCCTGATTTTTTTCTTTGGGGCCTTCTTGGTCCTTCTCACTGCCCAGCCCAAACTTTGGGGCTGGGATAATCTTTTTTTGTTGTTTTTTATTTCTGGAGACCAAGTCTCACTCTGTTGCCCAGGCTGGAGTGCAGTGGTGCAATCTCGGCTCACTGCAACCTCCACCTCCCGGGTTCAAGCGATTCTCCTGCCTCAGCCTCCTGAGTAGCTGGGATTACAGGCGCCCATCGCCACGCCCAGCTAATTTTTGTATTTTTAGTAGAAATGTGGTTTCACCATGTTGGCCACGCTGGTCTTGAACTCCTGACCTCAAGTGGTCCTCCCGCCTTGGCCTCCCAAAGTGCTGGGATTACAGGCATGAGCCATCACTGCTGGCTGCGCCTAGCCTTGGGATCATCTTTCATCCAGCTTTGGCTCCTACCATAACTGAGAAGCCTTGAGTTTAGGGCTGAGGCCTCTCTGGCATGTCAGGGAGGGTCTGGGGGCACTGGGGACATGGGGACTTATCTCAAAGCAGCCCCTGCTTCCCTACTCACAGCGACCCTCTTTTGGCCGGCCTACCCCGGGACCCTGACTACTCTGCGTCCTGCCTCTACTCACCTCCCTCATCCTCCAGCGTGTGTTTGCCTGCTAACGTGAAGTGTGACAAGTACTGGGGTTCGTTGGGGGGCTGCCATAGGGCTGGGGACACTGGGAGGGGCTGGGAATGTGAGGAGTGCCCTGCATTGTCCCTCAAGGAAGCCCTCACCCCTAGGCTTTTCCTCGGACAAGGCTCTGGAGCGTACAGCTCACTGGTCCAGAACCCCAGAGCCAGAGACCTTGGGACGTCCTGCTTCTGGGGACACAGTGAAGAGTGCAGACTGCAGGCCAGGGTGGGGCTCGGGGCCTCCGCCACATGAGGCTACCCCCTCCCCCAATCCAGACCTGCAGAAGGAGTGCTGTAATGACCAGGACGTTTTGAAGAGGCATCACAACGTAGCTAAGGTCACCCCCACCCGGGAAACCCCTTCAATGCCAAAAACCACTGCAATCTACTGCTGTGGGGCTTAGGGAAGGGGCTGTAGGGCAGAGGGACTCCCATGAACACATCCACTGTGTTTTTTCAGCACCTAGAACAGCGCCTGGCACTCAGCAGGCCCTCACTAAGCAAGTCTTGAATGGAGGAAGAAATGGATGGAAAGAAAGAGTGTGGTTGTGTGTCTTCCATGGGGATTTGACTGTGATTGTCTCTCAGCCACATAAGTGCACTTCTGAGCAAGTGTAGTATGTGTAGCCCAAGGGGGAGGTGCATGAATATGCCCGGAGTGGAGCTTTGCCTGTACTTGTGGTTTGGGACACCCAGAACCGAGGAGATCCAACTTTTGTCCAGCCCTCCAAACTGGGTTGAGGTTAGCAAGCAGGCAGCTCAGGGACAAATTTCTCCTCCCATCTCATCTCTCTTCCCTAGAAGCCCTTGGAGACCAGCTCCTCCAAAGTCAAAGGTGAGAAATCTCCTTTCCAACGAAACTGTGTGGGGAAGACCTGCTGGTTTCCACCTCTACCCTCTGCCCCAGCATCAGCTGACCCCCTGCCATGGTCACCCATTCACTCCTGCCCAAGACTGAGTGGGACCCTGTTCCATATCTTACCCTCGTCCCTACTGCTACTCTGAGCCTCTGCTGACCTCTGCCCTGCCCTTGCCCCAGACCCCACCCCTTACAGCCCTGGCTCACCCTGTCCTCTGCCCACAGCCAAGACCATTGTGATGATTCCCGACTCCCAGAAGCTCCTGCGATGTGAACTTGAGTCACTCAAGAGCCAGCTACAGGCCCAGACCAAGGTGAACCGCCTTGGCCCTACCCCCAGCAACCTCTCTTTCTCCTTGCCCTCCCCTCCTTCCTCCCACCCCAAGGCTGACCTCTTTCCCCCAGGCTTTCGAGTTCCTGAACCACTCAGTGACCATGTTGGAGAAGGAGAGCTGCTTGCAGCAAATCAAGATTCAGCAGCTTGAAGGTGAGGACTGGCCAGAAATCAAGGTCAGGCTAGGCCAGGCATGGTGGCTCACACCTGTAATCCCAGCATTTGGGGAGGCCAAAGAGGGTGAATCACTTGAGGTCAGGAGTTTGAGACCAGCCTGGGCAACATGGTGAAACCCCATATCTACTTAAAAAAAAAAAAAAAAAAAAGAGGCCCAGTGCGGTGGCTCAAGCCTGCAATCCCAGCACTTTGGGAGGCCGAGACGGGCAGATCACGAGGTCAGGAGATGGAGACCATCCTGGCTAACACGGTAAAACCCCGTCTCTACTAAAAAATACAAAAAAACTAGCCGGGCGAGGTGGCGGGCGCCTGTAGTCTCAGCTACTCGGGGGGCTGAGGCAGGAGAATGGCATGAACCCGGGAGGCGGAGCTTGCAGTGAGCTGAGATCCGGCCACTGCACTCCAGCCTGGGCGACAGAGCGAGACTCTGTCTCAAAAAAAAAAAAGAAAGAAAGAAAGGGAAAAAAAAGGCCGGGTGCGGTCACTCACTGCTGTAATCCCAGCACTTTGGGAAGCCAAGACAGAAGGATCACCTGAGGTCAGGAGTTCGAGACCAGACTGACCGATATGGTGAAACCCCATCTCTACTAAAAATACAAAAATTAGCCAGGCATGGTGGTGTGCATCTGTAGTCCCAGCCGCTCAGGAGGCTGAGAAAGGAGAATTGCTTTCCGCGAGGCGGAGGTTGCAGTACGCCGAGATGACATCACACCACTGCACTCCAGCCTGGGAGACAAAGCAAGACTCCGTCTCAAAAAAAAAAAAAAAAAAAAAAAAGTCAGGCTGGAAGCTGGTCCTGTTGGGATCAGCTGGGCCAGGCCAGGGTGAGAGAAATTGGGAGAGTCTGGGTTCTGGGTCAAGATTAGGACAAGCTGGGTTCTGGGTGGGATCAGGGCTCAGTCAAGGTCCCACACTCTCTGCAGAGGTGCTGAGCCCCACAGGCCGCCAGGGAGAGAAGGAGAGGCACAAGAGGGGCATGGAGCAGGGCCAGCAGGAGCTGTATGGGGCCCTGGCCCAAGGCCTGCAGGGGCTGGAGAAGACCCTGCGTGACACTGAGGAGGTGCAGCGGGCCCGCACCACTCGCTGCCTGCAGCTGCTGGCCCAGGAAATCCGGGACAGGTGGGGGATGGTGGGAGGGCAGCCTGGCGTCCATGGGAGGGAAGGGAGACCCAGAACTGGGGAATGGAGGCTGGATGGGGGAAATGGCAGACACCTGGGGGAGGGGGACTGAGGGATGGTGGAAAGCCTGAGGAACAAGAAGAGGGGATGAGGCCGGGTGTGGTGGTTCATGCCTGTAATCCCAGCACTTTGGGAAGCTAAGATGGGCGGATCACTTGAGGTCAGGAGTTCGAGACCAGCCTGGCCAACATGGTGAAACCCCATCTCTACTAAAAATACAAAAATTAGTCGGGCATGGTGGCGGGTGCCTGTAATTCCAGATACTTGGGAAGCTGAAGCAGGAGAATCACTGGAACCCAGGAGGCAGAGGTTGCAGTGAGCCGAGATCACACCACTGCACTCCAGCCTGGGCGCCTGGGCAGCAGAGTGAGACTCTGTCTCAAAAAAAAAAAAAAAAAAAAAAAAAAAAAAGAGGAGAGGAGGAGAGGCTCAAGGGAGACAGGTGGCTTGTGGGGGCGGGGGAGTGGGAAACTGAGAGGCCAGAAGGCAGGGAAGACAGAAAGCTGGAGGTGGGATGGAAAAGGAGGCCAGGGGATCAGAAGGGGGGATGGCAGGAAAGACTGAGAGGACAGGAGGCTGGTGGTGTAGAAAGTTGGGGACAGGAGGTGGGGAGGTGGAGGCCAGGTGATAGGAGGCTGAGTGGGGTGGGAGAGGCTGAGAGAATGGGAGGCTGGGGATCAGAAGGAGAGGATGGGGATGAGGGTAGGGGGATTGTAGAAGAGGAGGGAAAAAGCGCAGGGATGTGGGGGGGGACAGAGCTTGGGAGGATGGGTGGAGGGAGGGACATCAGGGGCCAGGCAGGAAGTGCAAGTCTAGGCTGCACTGTCCCCTCAGCAAGAAGTTCCTGTGGGAGGAACTGGAACTGGTGCGGGAGGAGGTGACCTTCATCTATCAGAAGCTCCGTGAGTGCCTGGAGCCCACATCCGGCGGCGGGTGGGGGGTGGGGTTCCTTCTTCAGCCCCCCGTCCCCCTGAGCCCCCTCCCTCCACAGAGGCGCAGGAGGATGAGATCTCAGAGAACCTGGTGAACATTCAGAAAATGCAGAAAACGCAGGTGAAATGCCGCAAAGTGAGTGCAGGAGATGGGGACCCTGGGGAAGAGTGGGAGACAGAGGGATGGGGATTTCAGCCAGCTTCCACCATGAGATTGGAGCCTGGATTCAAATCTCAGCTCTGCCACTCACTGCTGCGTGACTGTGGGCAAGTCACTTGACCTCTCTGAGCCTCAGTTTCTTCATCTGTATAATGGGTGTAATAATAATTCATCTTGGCTGGGTGCGGTGGCTCATGCCTGTAATCCCAGCACTTTGGGAGACTGAAGTGGGTGGATCACCCGAGGTCAGAAGTTCGAGACCAGCCTGGCCAACGTGATGAAACCCCGTCTCTAATAAAAATACAAAGATTACCCGGGTATGGTGGCGTGTGCCTGTAATCCCAGCTACTTAGGAGACAGAGGATGGAGAATCGCTTGAACCCAGGAGGCGGAGGTTACAGTGAGCCAAAATCATGCCATTGCACTCTACCCTGGGCAAAAAGAGCAAAACTCCATCTTAAAAAATAAAGAAAAAGAAAAAGAAAATTCATCTTGTTGGGTGCTGTGGCTCATGCCTGTTATCTCAGCACTTTGGGAGGCTGAGGTGGGTGGACTGCTTGAGCCCAGAAGTTCAAGACCAGCCTAGGCAACATGATAAAACCCTGTCTCTACAAAAAAACAGAACAAAAAAAACAAAACAAAAAAATGAAACAAGACGGTGTGGTGGCACATGCCTGTAGACCTAGCTACTCAGAAGGCTGAGGTAGGGGGATCGCTTGAGCCTTGGAGGTTCAGGGTGCATTGGGCCCTGACAGTACTGCACTCTAGCCTGGGCGACAGAGTGAGACCCTGTCTCAAAAAAAGACAAAAAACAAAAACAAAACAAAAAAACCCCACTCATCCCTACCTGATCAGGTGTCTGTATTAGCTGAGTATTATGCACGTGAATGCAGCCTGGCATATACTAAGTGCTATATAGTGGTCACTTTTTACTATTGTCATCATTATTTATTTTGTTTTGTTTTTTGAGACGGAGTTTCGTGCTTGTCACCCAGGCTGGAGTACAATGGTGCGATCTCAACTCACTGCAACCTTCACCTCCCGGGTTCGAGCAATTCTCCTGCCTCAGCCTCCTGAGTAGCTGGGATTACAGGCGCCCACCACCATACCCAGCAAACTTTTTGTATTTTTAGTAGAGATGGGGTTTCACCATGTTAGCCAGGATGGTCTCAATCTCCTGACCTCGTGATCCGCCTGCCTCAGCCTCCCAAAGTGCTGGAATTACAGGCATGAGCCACTGCGCCCGGCGCTATTGTCATTATTATTATGATTGCCGTTCTCTCATCCGTCCCCACCCCAGATCCTGACCAAGATGAAGCAGCAGGGTCATGAGACAACTGCCTGGCCGGAGACTGAAGAGATACCGCAGGGAGCCAGTGACTGCTGGAAGGATGACCTCCAGAAGGAACTGAGTGATATATGGTGATGCTCAGCCGTCAGTCTGACCCCCAACCCTCATCTGAACCTCTTCCCCCAGCGGGATCTGACAGTGACCACCAGAATCTGGAGCCCACCTGAGTCCAGACCTCCCTCACCCCCTAGGACTCACCCCCACCACGGCCCCCAACCTTAGCCCTACTGCTGTCCACACCCTGAGCAGTCTGGAGTCTCCCAGGGCCCCCAGCTCCTCATCTTCCTGCAGGTCTGCTGTGCACGTGCTGCAGAACTCCATAGACGGCCTCACCATGTGCTCGGGGGCCCGTCCCAAGGCCTCAAGCCTCAGGGGTGAGGGAGACTGAGAATTGCTTAAGGGTGGGAGGTCATTGTGTAGCTTCACTCAGGGGGACTATGTTCAGAGAGCCTATTTGGGAGTCACATCTGTTGGGTGTTATTCTATGGTCACATTAAGTAGTGTTCTGAGGTCACATTAAGGAGTCACTGGAGGTTTCATCCAGGAGTCATTCATGGTCACATTCAGTCACTTGGATCTTATAGGAGTCCACGGGGACTCCATGCAGTAGCTCATGCCTGTAATCCTAATATTTTGGGAGACCAAGGTGGGAGGATTACTTGAGTCTAGGAGTTTGAGGCCAGCCTGGGCAACACAGTGAGACCCCATCTCTTCAAAAAATGTAAAAACTAGCTGGGTGATGGTGTACCTGAAGCTGAGCATGCCTGTAGTCTCAGCTACTCAGGAGACTGAGAAAGAAGGACCGCTTGAGCCTGGGAGGTCGAGGCTGCAGTGAGCCGTAATCGCGCCACTGCACTGCAGCCTGGGCAACAGAGCGAGACCCCATCTCAGAAAAAAGTGTCAGGTAAAATTCAAGGGTCATTGAAGTCATAATTTGGTGTCACATTAGATCACATTCAAGGGACTTGGGGGTCATGGTTTAAGTATCAGTGAGGTATACTATGAAGGGACACAGGGCCTATGTTTGGGGGTTACTCAAGGGTCACATTCAGGGTACCTATCCCTCCTGCAGGCCATAAGGGGCACCGGTGCCTGAGCCCTCCACTCGCCTCCTGGGACTCTGACTCCGACTCTGACCAGGACCTCTCCCAGCCACCTTTCAGCAAGAGCTGCCGCTCCTTCCCACCCGGTGCAGATCCTCCCCAGTCCCCCCCTCCACCCATTTCCCTCCTGACCTGCCCTTGACTCCCACAGTTTAGACCCTTGGAACAGGCCCAGATCCCGATCTGGGCATGAGATCCCTGACCTGCAGCCCCGGAGTCCCCTGGACCTGGCCAGGCCCTGACCCGCCCTCTCTCTCCACAGCTTGAGCAGCCGGGACTGCTCTCCCTGAAGACCCCTCCAGAGAGAAAATAAACTAGCCGAAACCCTCCTCTAGCCCGGACTGTCAGTCCTGCTGCTTCCTGTGCCTAGGAATCCCCCTGCCCTCCCAGTTTACTCCTCATTGGTGGGGGGGAGGGGTGTAAAGACCCCAGGGGCCATTCGGGATGTGTGGGCTTGGAATCAGGGGACATTTGAAGCCAGATTTAATATATGATAAGGCAAGGAGTCATTCTGTCCAGATATGAGAGGCCAGACAGACTTCCACACTGGCCACAGAGCCTTCCTTTCTGGGGGGCCCTGGCGAATGGGGAAACTGAGGCCCAGAGAGGGAGGGGCGCAGCCCAGGGACATGCTCTGAAGCCCTGCCCTCCTATTACCCTCGGAGCCCCGCCCACCCCAGGGTCCTCCCTCTCTACTGTCATTCTTGGTTCCTTCCCCTAATCGTGCTAACACGCCCCGCCCCCAAGATCACGGAGGCCCCGCCCCACCCCGCTAATGAGGCCCCGCCCTACGGAGGCTATGTAAGTGAGACGCCCGGAGGCCCCGCCCCTCCCTCCACCTCGGAGTCTGCGCGGCGCGGCCCGGCCCGGCCGACCGCGTCTCGGTCTCCGTGTCTGCCAGCCTGGCCGGCAGTCCGTCTGTCCATCCCGCCGCGCCGGGGCAGTCTAGGCGGAGCGGGGGCTCAGGCGGCGGTGGCCTCGACGCGGTGAGAGGAGGGGCTAGGGGCGCCCCTCATCCCCTCTCGTGGGCTTCCCACCCTCGGTGTCGGTCCCCGGTTCCTGAGGGTCGGGTCCCTCCGGGTCCAGCGTGGGGAGGGGTGGGGGAGGGGAGGCAGCGAGCTGGGGGAGGGGACGGGGCTGGGGGAGGGGACCCCGGGCCGAGGAGCACAGCACTGGTGGTGAGGGTGGCTGTGGGTAACTGTGATTGTGTATGGTTGTCATTGTGTGTCTGTGTGTGGTTGTGTAACTGCCATCGTGTGGCTGTATGACTGGGATTGTGTGGCTTCAGGAGGTCCGCGGGTGTCTGTCACTGTCATTGTGCGGCTGTCGTTGTGGGTGTCACTCTGATGGTTTGTGTGTGTGTGTCTGGCTGTGCTGTGGCTGCCATTGGCCCCCCGTGTGGCTGCTGTCTCTATGTGTGACTGTCTTGGTGTTCGTGTGGCTGTGTGCATAGGACTGTCATTGTGTGGCTGCTGTTGTGTGTTCCTTCTGATGGTGTGTATGTGTGTGTCGCTGTGGTCGTGCACCTTGTGCCTTTCTTGTGTGGCGTTGTGAGTCTGTGTCATGGTCCATGGATGTGGCCATGTGGTTGTGGATGGCACCGTGTCTCTCCCCTGTGACTGTCGGTGTGAATAAGAGACTGTTTGTGTGTGGCTGTTGCTGAGTGCCTTGTAATTGGGGGTGTGACGCTGTGATGGGTTCTGTGACCCCCATTGTGTGCGGTGACTCTTTCTTTTCTGTGACTCTTAAGTGTGTTGCAGGCCTGACTGTGGGTCACTGACTCTACAGTTAGGCGTGGGGGCTTGTGTGGGACTGTGATGTGTGTAGGGTCTCCTATATGTCCCTCTCTGTTTGGCCCTGGGTGGGAGTGGTATCTGGGTGTCTCTGACAGGCTGTGAGCCCACTGTGCGTGAGTATTCACTGACATGTATTGTGTGTGTTGGACACCTGTCTGAACAAGGGGGCCCCTCTTGTTCACTGCAAAGTGGCGCCCAGCACAGTGCCTGGAAGTGGGCAGGTGCTGGGTCTTCACTGTGGGATGGGTGAACGCCATGCCATGGTTTTGTATGTGTGTGTTGGGGGGGTGCCAGGATGGAGGCTGCAGCTGGGTTGTGCTTCCTAGGGGTGACAGCATGGGTGACCATGGGTATCTAGGACCTCTGGCGACCATCACCCCATATCACACTGCAGAATGAGCGTCGTGGGTGGGGTGCTGGACCCAGAGTGCCTACCCTTGCCTGCCTGGGCCTCAGTTTCCACATCTGCACAATGGGGGTGACCATCCCTGCCCTGCTGGCTGCCAGGAGCGGCTGTGAGTCTTCGGGCGTGGATGCAGCCTGGGGGAAGCCATAGGGCGCTTTCACAGGTGAGATGGGGCTGGGAGAATGGGTGTAAGCAGGTGTGACTGTGTTGAGCCCTGAAGCGCTGGGGACTGGGGGTAGCCTTGGGGGAGGGAAGAGGAGAACTGGGAGGCAGACCGGCTGGGAAGAGGGGGAAGGAGGGAGAGGCAGCTGGCAGAGAAGGAGGGCTTGGCTATCAGCCCAACCAGACACGAACACCACAGCCCATGGGGACAGAGAGAGGGGCCCCTGTGGAGGCCATGGAGGAAGAGACTCAGGGGAAGGGTCTGGTAGGGATGGGGAGCCCCTCGGGAAAGAGGATGGGGTCCCCTAAAAACTAGTGGGGACCCTTCTAAGTGCCATGGGGGAGGGGTTCCCATGAGGCTGGGGAGTCTCTTCTAAAGGCCCACCTCCTAAAAGGCATTGGGTCAGAGCCTCCCATGTAGGCTATAGAGGAAGGGGACCCCTGTAGAATATCAGGGAGTGGTATCAGGGGAGGCAGGTGTCCCCAGTAGGGTCAGGACCAACAGGGCGGGACCTGGATTGCAGAGGCGAGGCCAGAAGGCTCAAGGGGCAGAGTCAGGGCTTGCCCGGGTCTTCAGGGCCAGGGGTGTGGCCAAAGGACTCAGGGATGAAGCCAGGGTCCCGGTGACCTGAGACTTCCCCTAGGCACACCCCTGGGACTCCCACTCCCTCCCCACCTCTGCAGGCCTGGCCTTCACCATGGCGGGAGGGAGACCGCATCTGAAGAGGAGTTTCTCCATCATCCCCTGCTTTGTCTTCGTGGAGGTGAGGACCCCCGTATCTCTCCCAGAGAGGGCGTGCCTATCTCTGTCTCTGTCCAACCTCAGTCTCCCTATCTGTACCCACTTTTCCATCGCTGGGATCTCCCTTGCTGTCCCCTTTCTCTTGAGAAGTGGTTATGAGCTTGGATTGAGAAGGGCCACTCCCCAGGGTCCAATCCCTCTCTGCCCCATCCACACTGCAGGGTGCTGGACACCACAGGTACCCCTGAGCCTCAGTTTCCTCATTCATAGAATGGGCATCAGCAGAGTCCCAACTCCTAGGGCTGTTCTTTGTTTTTTTTTTGTTTTGTTTTGTTTTTGAGATGGAGTTTCGCTCTTGTTGTCCAGGCTGGAGTGCAATGGCGCGATCTCGGCTCACCGCAACCTCCACCTTCCAGGTTCAAGCGATTCTCCTGCCTCAGCCTTCCCAAGTAGCTGGGATTATAGGCATGCGCCACCAAGCCCAGCTAATTTTGTATTTTTAGTAGAGATAGGGTTTCTCCATGTGGGTCAGGCTGGTCTCGAACTCCAGACCTCAGGTGATCCACCCACCTCGGCCTCCCAAAGTGCTGGGATTACAGGCATGAGCCACCGCGCCCGGCCTTTTTTGTTTTGTTTTGTTTTAGATAGGGTCTCACTCTGTCACCCAGGCTGGAGTGCAGTGGCATAATCTCAGCTTACTGCAACCTCCACCTCCTGGGCTCAAGCAGTTCTCCTACCTCAGCCTCCCGAATAGCTGAGACTACAGACGTGTGCCATCATGCCCAGCTAATTTTTCTTTTTTTTTTTTTTTTTGAGATAGAGTCTCGCCTGTTGCCCAGGCTGGAGTGCAGTGACGCGATCGCAGCTCACTGCAGCCTCCACCTCCCGGGTTCAAGCGATTCTTCTGCCTCAGCATCCCGAGTAGCTGGAACCACAGGTGCATGCCACCACGCCTGGCTAATTTTTGTAGGTTTTAGTAGAGACAGGGTTTCACCATCTTGGCTAGGCTGATCTTGAACTCCTGACCTCGTGATCCACCCGCCTCAGCCTCCCAAAGTGCTGGGATTACAGGCGTGAGCCACCGCGCCCGGCCTATGCCCAGCTAATTTTTGTACTTTTTGGTAGCGATGGGCTTTCAACAGGTTGGCCAGGATGGTCTAGAACTCCTGACCTCAAGCAATCCTCCCGCCTCAGCCTCCCAAAGTGCTGGGATTACAGGTGTGAGCCACCACGCCCGGCCTCCTAGGGCTGTTCTAAAGGTAAAGTGTATTAATTCATGGACAAACTTGGTACAGCCTCCCAAAGTGCTGGGATTACAGGTGTGAGCCACCACGCCCGGCCTCCTAGGGCTGTTCTAAAGGTAAAGTGTATTAATTCATGGACAAACTTGGTACGACCCCCTGCCCACGGTGAGGGTTAGACCTGTGGTAGCTGCTGGTACCCCTACTCCTCCGATTTCTTTCCTTGTGGGAGAGTCTCTCCACCTCCCACTGTCTGTCTGTCTCTCATCTGAGCCTTGGCCCTAGACTCACTCTCCCCATGCCCATCTCTTCTCTCACTCTCTCTACAACTCCCTTCCCTTTTCCTCTCCCTTCTTTCTTCTCTTGCTCTTTTCCTCCTCTTCTCCCCTCCTTTCCTGGTTTCCCTCTCTCTCTCTCTCTTTTTCTTTTCGTTCCTTCCTTCTCTCTCTCTCTCTCTCTCTTTCTCTCTTTCTCTCTTTTGAGATGGAGTCTTGCTCTGCTGCCCAGGCTGGAGTGCAGTGGCATGATCTTGGCTCACTGCAACCTCCGCCTCCTAGGTTCAAGTGATTCTCCTGCCCCAGCCTCCTGAGTAGCTGGGATTACAGGTGTCCACCACCATGCCTGGCTAATTGTTGTATTTTTAGTAGAGACAGGGTTTTGTCATGTTGGCCAGGCTGGTCTCAAACTCCTGATCTCAGGTGATCCACCTGCCTCAGCCTCCCAAAGTGCTGGGATTACAAGCATGAACCACTTTTTTCTTTATTTTCTTTTTTTCTTTCTTCCTGTGTTTCGGCCATTCCTTTTCCTTTCTTTCTTTTTTCTGAGACAGGGTCTCCCTCTGTCACCCAGGCTGGAGTGCAGTGGCGCCATCATGGCTCACTGCAGTCTTAACCCCCTGGGCTGAGGCAGTCTTCCTTCCTCAGCCTCCCAAGTAGCTGGGACTATAGTTGTGCAGAGATGAGGTCATGCTATGTTGCCCAGGCTGATCTCAAACTCCTGAGCTCAAGCAATCCTCCTGCCTCGGCCTCCCAAAGTGCTGGAATTACAGGCATGAGCTGCTTGCTGCACACGGCCTCTCTCTGTTTCTATCTCCTTCTCCTTCTGTTTCTCCTAAACCCTGGCTCTTCTCTCACCTCCTTTCCCCATTTCTCTCAGTCTCTCTCCCCCTTGTCTCTGTCTCTCTCCATCTTCTAGTTTCTGTCTCTAACCCATGTCTCTCCATCTCTGTATCTCTGCCTCTGTGGCCTCAGCTGGAGCCCTGACCCTCTCTCTTCTCTCTCCGCCACCTCTCCCTGCCCTGGCTTGGTGGCAGTCGGTGCTGCTGGGCATCGTGATCCTGCTTGCTTACCGCCTGGAGTTCACGGACACCTTCCCTGTGCACACCCAGGGATTCTTCTGCTATGACAGTACCTACGCCAAGCCCTACCCAGGGCCTGAGGCTGCCAGCCGAGTGCCTCCTGCTCTCATCTACGCACTGGTCACTGCCGGGCCCACCCTCACGGTGAGACAGTGAAGACCTCCTAGGAGGCAGGTGGGCCAGGTGAGGGTGGGTGAGGGGATGGGCTGGAAGGCCAGGAAGACTCTACCTTGGTCTTGCCCACAGATCCTGCTGGGGGAGCTGGCGCGTGCCTTTTTCCCCGCACCACCTTCAGCCGTCCCGGTCATCGGGGAGAGCACCATCGTGTCCGGAGCCTGCTGTCGCTTCAGCCCCCCACTGCGGAGGCTGGTCCGCTTCCTGGGTGAGAGATATGGCCCGGGATCAGTCCCATGGTAATGGTCGGGAGGTGGGTATAGAAGGAAAGAGTCTTGGGCCTGACAGTCATCATAATTCCAGGCTGGGCGCAGTGGCTCACGTCTGTAATCTCAGCACTTTGGGAGGCCAAGGTGGGCGATCACCTGAGGTCAGGAGTTCAGGACCAGCCTGACCAACATGGCGTAACCCTGTCTCTACTAAAAACACAAAAAATTAGCTGGGCATGGTGGCGGGTGCCTGTAATCCTTGAACCTGGGAGGCAGAGGTTACAGTGAGCCAAGACTGCACCAGCCTGGGCAACAAGAGCGAAACTCCATCTCAAAAAAAAAAAAAAAAAATTCCAGGGAAAAGCTGGGCATGGTGGTGCGTACCTGTAGTCTCAGCTACTTGGGAGGCTGAGGCAGAGACTCAGCTACTTGGGAGTACCAGCTACTTGGGAGACTGAACAAGACCCCACCTCTTTAAAAAAAAAAAAAAAAAAAGGGAATTCCAGCAGAGAAGGAAGAGGACCTGGAATTGCCATGGTGGGGATGTTAGGAAGCAACAAGGGACTTAGGCTCAGGCCAGATGTAATGGAGGTTCTAGGGATATGGGTGGGGCCTAACCCAACCATGATGGCAACTGTAGGAAGAGGGTCCCAAAATGCCACAAGGAGAGTCTCAGGCACAAAAGAGAGACACAGGCACAGGACAAACACCCTGGGGCCCCTGGGTAGGGAGATGAGACTCTGGCTGTGCTTTAAATGGGGTCCCAGCCTCAAGTGGTGGCTGTGGGAAAGGGGGAGGGGCAGAGCTTACCTATAATGGTGGTCCCAGGGGCAGACAGTGGGAGACCCAGCTCTAACTTACTAGTGGCCCCAGGAGGAGAGTGATGAACTCAGTCGTAGCCAGTTTAAGGGCAGGCAGGAAGCGCCCCAGGTATGCCATTAGGGTTTTCCCTAGCCCTCCTAGGCATGGGGTGGATCCTGATGTAATGGTGTTGGGTTGGCCAGGAGGTCCAAGCCCAGCTATAATGGGGCTCCAAGGGAGGACCCGCCCCTGACATAGTGGTAATCCTAGAAAGACAGGGGCCAGATAATGAGGGTCTCTGGGGGCAGGAGGCCTCAGAGTGTCTTCATGGTGGTCCTTAAGGAAGGGGGATGTTGGCACAACTACGGGGTCCCAAGTGTGCTTTAATGACAGTCACAGGAAAAGGGAACTAAGAGGCCCAATGGAACCAGTGGGAGCATCGGGCCTGGCGCATGAACCGCTTCCACTATCCCACCCCTAGGGGTCTACTCCTTCGGCCTCTTCACCACAACCATCTTCGCCAACGCGGGGCAGGTGGTGACCGGCAATCCCACGCCACACTTCCTGTCCGTGTGCCGCCCCAACTACACGGCCCTGGGCTGCCTGCCACCTTCTCCGGATCGGCCAGGTCCCGACCGCTTTGTCACTGACCAGGGTGCCTGCGCTGGCAGCCCCAGCCTCGTGGCCGCCGCGCGCCGCGCCTTCCCCTGCAAGGACGCGGCCCTCTGCGCCTACGCAGTCACCTACACGGCGGTGAGCCTCGGGAGCTTCGGGGTTGGAAATGGGTGTGAGGGCTGGACAGCGCCCAGTGGCCTGGAAGCCGCCAGAGCTGGATCCTCTGCTCTTCCACGCCCCTGGTGCTGTTGGAAGCTCTAGCTCCACGCCGCGGCCTGTTGGAAACTCTAGTTCCTCCTCCCAGATCCTAGCCACGCCCCCAGCCAGAGCCTATCGCTGTCCATTGCCTCCGGCCCTTGCTCTCTGGCCACGCCTCCTGAGCCAGTAATACGAGAGAAGCTATTGGCTCCACCCTATGGGATCAGGACACTATCCCTGATGTGCAACACTAGGAACCCCTAGAGCCTAGCCAGGCCCCCAGGATGCTACAGGCGCTAGATATTAGCTGGGAGACTGGGTAGATTGGATGGCTTCCTGGAGCCCTTGCCCCTCTCCTTGGGACCTTGTTCTCTCCCGTTGTAGCCCTGGCCACACTCTTTGCTCTTAACTGCTCTGGGATTTCTAACTCTGTCCTCTGCTTTTTCCTGCTCACATACCCTGTTGCTTCAACTCTTTTTTCTGGCATCCGGGTTTATGCTCCCATACTGTCAGTAGTCCCCTGGGGGTCAGGAGCTCCACCTCCTACAGCTCCTGGACCTGCCCCCTTAGCCCTGAGTCCACCCTCTGGTTCTGTGGCCACACCCTAACCCAGCAAGGGTCTGTCCTCATCTACGACTCTGGACCAGGGACATCTGGGCCCCAGACCTTGTCCTCTGCTCTTGGGAGCTCTGGCCACACCTAGCCCTACAAGTGGTGCCCATGAGACTCCAAGACCTCAATCCCTGACCCCCACCCCCCTTTGCCGTTTTAGTCACGCTCCCTGGAAAAGCCCACTGGGGAGTCCATGACTCCATTCCTGGAACCCCTGGCCACATCCTCCAGCCCCAACGCTCTGGCCATGCATTCTAGCCCAGAAAAGAGCGTCCACTTGGGTTCAGAGACTTGCCTCCACTTGTCCCCTGACCAGTCTGACTCCCCACAGATGTACGTGACTCTCGTGTTCCGCGTGAAGGGCTCCCGCCTGGTCAAACCCTCGCTCTGCCTGGCCCTGCTGTGTCCGGCCTTCCTGGTGGGCGTGGTCCGCGTGGCTGAGTACCGAAACCACTGGTCCGACGTGCTGGCTGGCTTCCTGACAGGGGCGGCCATCGCCACCTTTTTGGTGAGTCCCCTCCTCAACCTTCCTAGCATGGAACCTTCCCATCAGCTCTCTGACCCAACAGGCAGGACCACATGATGGAGAAGGGTGTGGACTGTGTGTGACCTTGGGCCAGTCCCTTAACCTGACCCTTCCTGGATATTCTCATCTCATCTGTGAAATGAGATACCAGGATCAGGGTGAGGCAAGGCCTTGAATGCAAATTTTAAGAGGGTGCCCAAACACTTAGTAATCAAGATTAATCATATTTTAACAAAACATTTTAAAAAATCAAAGTTAATACAAAACTATCATAATGTACAGAAATATAAAAATTCTAAATAAAGACGAATCAAGACTGGGTGCAGTAGCTCACGCCTGTAATCCCAGCACTTTGGGAAGCTGAAGTGGGTGGATCACTTGAGGCCAAGAGTTCAAATCCAGCCAGGTCAACATGGTGAAACCCCCGTCTCTACTAAAAATACAAAAATTAGCCAGGCGTAGTGGTGCAAGCCTGTAGTCCCAGCTACTCGGGAGGCTGAAGCAGAAGAATTGCTTGAACCCGGGGGACGGAGGTTGCAGTGAGCCGAGATCGCACCACTTCACTCCAGCCTGGGTGAAAGAGTGAAAGTCTGCCTCAAAAAAAAAAAAAAAAAAATTAGCTGGCAACGGTGGTGCACACCTGCAGTCCCAGCTACTCGGAAGGCTGAGGCAGAAGAGTCGCTTGAACCCAGGAGGTGGAGTTTGCAGTGAGCTGAGATCACACCACTGCACTCCAGCCTGGGTGACAGAGTTTGACTCTGTCTCAAAAAAAAAAAAATTAAACCCTGCCCCTGTACAACTTGGTCTTACTTGCTTTACCCTAGTCCAGACTCTGTGGGATAAATAATAATTGCACCTACCTCATAGTAAAATGGAGCCAACAGTGCCTGGCACATACTATGCATTAGCTGTTTTTGAAAACCTGAGCTCAGTTTCCTTATCTGAAAAATGGGGATGGTATTTACATAGCTCCTATGTGACTGACCCCAGGCCTCAACACTGTTCTCTCCCTCTGTTCCAGGTCACCTGCGTTGTGCACAACTTTCAGAGCCGGCCACCCTCTGGCCGAAGGCTCTCTCCCTGGGAGGACCTGGGCCAAGCCCCCACCGTGGACAGCCCCCTCGAAAAGTTAAGTGTGGCCCAGGTAAGGGGGGCCGGGGGCTGCTCCCGGCTGGAGAGGGTGGTGGGTGGAGGGGGCCAAGGAGGCAGGAAGTCAGGCAAGAGGTGGGGGTCTCAGAACCATGGGGAAGTGGAGGGATCACCCATCTCTGTGGACACAGGTCCTGGGGGGACAGCCCCAAAGAATGAAAGGGAGCACCCCCGTCTTCTTCCCAAGGGGACACGGTTAATCATGAGAACTGTGGTTGTCTTTTCCGTGGGATTCTTCACCTGATGAGCTCCTTGTGGCTGTGGCCGGTAGGGCCCAGGGGGCCACTAGCCCCTTCCCTCTGTCTCTTTGTCTCAGGAACCCGAGGTCTGCAGGCCGCATTCGACACCGGCACGGCTCACCCCATCCAGTGAGTGTTGGGGGTGTGGGGACTAAACAGGGGGACTTTCAGGTGGGCAGCTACTGCCCCAGACGTCTCACCTAGGTTTTTATGCTGCCTCCCAAGTGTTCTGATCCCCTGATCTCTGGCTTCTGACCACCAGAGTCGCAGAACTGCGCCCGCCGTGGCCACCTGATCCCCAGCTGCGTGTCCTCCAGGGCCCCAGCCATGTGTTCGTCGCCCCGTGTGCCCCGCCCTCGATTGAGGTCTGAGCCGACGCCCTTGCCCCTGCCCCTACCCCTGCCAGCGCCCACCCCCAGCCAGGGCCCCTCGCCTTCCTCCCCCGGACCTGGGGGGCCAGGCGGGGGTGGTGGACGTGGCCGGAAGCTGCTGCTGCCCACGCCCCTGCTGCGGGACCTGTACACCCTGAGTGGACTCTATCCCTCCCCCTTCCACCGGGACAACTTTAGCCCTTACCTGTTTGCCAGCCGTGACCACCTGCTGTGAGGCCCGACCACCCACCCAGAATCTGCCCAGTCCCCACTTCTTCCCTGCCACGCGTGTGTGTGCGTGTGCCACGTGAGTGCCAAAGTCCCCTGCCCCCCAAGCCAGCCAGACCCAGACATTAGAAGATGGCTGGAAGGACATTTGGGAGACACCTGCCTCTCTGGCCCTCTGAGATATTCAGATGGGCACAAATGGAAGGTGGGCCCTTGCCCCTACTCTTGCCCTTTTAAGGGCCAAAGCTTGACCCCATTGGCCATTGCCTGGCTAATGAGAACCCCTGGTTCTCAGAATTTTAACCAAAAGGAGTTGGCTCCAGCCAATGGGAGCCTTCTCTTCACTTCTTAGAATCCTCCTGCAAGAGGGCAACTCCAGCCAGTGTTGAGCGACTAAACAGCCAATAGGAGCCCTTGGTTTCCAGAATTTCTAGAGTGGGTGGGCATGATTCCAGTCAATGGGGGACCGCCCGTGTCTAAGCATGTGCAAAGGAGAGGAGGGAGATGAGGTCATTGTTTGTCATTGAGTCTTCTCTCAGAATCAGCGAGCCCAGCTGTAGGGTGGGGGGCAGGCTCCCCCATGGCAGGGTCCTTGGGGTACCCCTTCTCCTCTTAGCCCCTCCCTGTGTGCGGCCTCTCCACCTCTCACCCACTCCCTCCTAATCCCCTACTTAAGTAGGGCTTGCCCCACTTCAGAGGTTTTGGGGTTCAGGGTGCTGTGTCTCCCCTTGCCTGTGCCCAGGTCATCCCAAACCCTTCTGTTATTTATTAGGGCTGTGGGAAGGGTTTTTTCTTTTTTCTTGGAACCTGCCCCTGTTCTTCACACTGCCCCCCATGCCTCAGCCTCATACAGATGTGCCATCATGGGGGGCATGGGTGGAGCAGAGGGGCTCCCTCACCCCGGGCAGGCAAAGGCAGTGGGTAGAGGAGGCACTGCCCCCCTTTCCTGCCCCCTCCTCATCTTTAATAAAGACCTGGCTTCTCATCTTTAATAAAGACCTGTTTGTAACAGAAGTTTGGCCACCTGCCTTCCTCCCCCGGGTGGTGGGGGGTGCGGAGGACTTTCATCGTGGGTCTATGGATGTCTGTGGAGCTGGGTGTGGGTGTACTGCTGCAGTGTATCTAAGGACGATTGTGGAGAGGCAGTGCGGTTTCATGGGGCTCGAGACTTGGGCTGAAATCCTGGCTCAGCATTCTGGGCTCTGTGGCCTCAGGAAAGTTCATTCACCTCTCTGTGCCCTTGTTTCTTCATCTGTCAAAGGCAAACAGTCGCTCAAGCCACCAAGGCACACAAACCCACATCAGGAGCCGTACATGCCCTGTGTGTCTCAGACCAGGGCACAGAGGGCACAAGGAATGGGGTGAGGATACCTGGGGGTCCTGAGAGGGATGGGGGATGCTGAGGGGCACTAAGAACCTCCCAGCCGAACACCTGGCTGCATGGATGAGCACAGGGGTGCTGAGTATGAGATTACACCGAGACCCAACCCCTCTGAGAACTCAGCAGATACTGGGGATGTTCAAAGAGTCAGGGAGAGGGAGCCACAGGACCCCTCCTGCAATCGGGGCTCTGAGGGTCTTCAGATAGGGCATTTGGGACCTAGAGTCACCCAGGCACCAGGAAAAGGGAGTCTGTTTCCCTTCTCTCATTAATTAATTCATTCAGCAAACACTGTAAAACCCCTACTGTGTGCCAGATGGTCTTAGTCTGTTCCAGCTGCCATAACAAAATACTGGGGACAGGATGGCTTATTTATTAAATTATTTAAAAATAAATTTCTCTACTACTATTAAATTTCTCTACTAATTATTTAAAAATATGTTTCTTATTTATTATTTATTTTGAGATGGAATCTCGCTCTGTTGCCCAGGCTGGAGTGCAGTGGCGCAACCTCGGCTCACTGCAACCTCCACCTCCCGGGTTCAAGTGATTCTCTTGCCTCACTCAGCCTCCTGAGTAGCTGGGACTACAGGTGCGCACCACCACGCCTGGCTAATTTTTTGTATTTTTAGTAGAGATGGGATTTCACCGTGTTAGCCAGGATGGTCTTGATCTCCTCACCTTGTGATCTGCCTGCCTTGGCCTCCCAAAGTGTTGGGATTACAGGTGTGAGCCACTGTGCCCGGCCTTATTTTTATTTTGTGTGTGTGTTTGTGTTTCTTGTGTTTTGAGATGGAGTTTTGCTCTGTCGCCAGGCTGGAGTACAGTGGTACGATCTCGGCTCACACAACCTCCGCCTCCTGAGTTCAAGCGATTCTCATGCCTCCGCCTCCCTAGTAGCTGGGATTACAGGCGCCTGCCACCACACCTGGCTAATTTTTGTATTTTTGGTAGACAAATACTTTATGGGGTTTGACCATATTGGCCAGGCTGGTCTCGAACTCCTGACCTTGTGATCCGCCCACCTCGGCCTTCCAAAGTGCTGGGATTATAGGCATGAGCCACCGTGCCTGGCCTATTTTTTTTTTAATAGAGACGGGGTTGTGCCATGTTGTCCCAGCTGATCTTGAACTTCTGGGCTCAAGCGGTTCACCCACCTCAACCTCCCAAAGTGCTGGGATTACAGGCATGAGCTACCACCCTGGGCCTAACAGAAGTTTATTTCTCATAGTTCTGGAGGCTGGGAAGTCCAAGATCAAGGCCCCAGCAGATTCGGTGACCGGTGAGGGCCTGCTTCCTCATAGACTCACTCTAGTCTCACATGGCAGAAGGTGGAGAAGCTCTCTGGGGCCTCTCTTATAAAAGCACTAATCCCATTCATGAGGACTCCACCCTCATGACCTAATCACCTTTAAAAGGCCCCCCACCGGCCGGGCAAGGTGGCTCACGCCTGTAATCCCAGCACTTTGGGAGGCCAAGACGGGCGGATCACGAGGTCAGGAGATCGAGACCATCCTGGCTAACACGGTGAAACCCTGTCTCTACTAAAAAATACAAAAAACTAGCCGGGCGAGGTGGTGGGTGCCTGTAGTCCCAGCGGCAGGAGAATGGCGTGAACCTGGGAGGCAGAGCTTTCAGTGAGCTGAGATTGCGCCACTGCACTCCAGCCTGGGCGGCAGAGGGAGACTCCGTCTCAAAAAAAAAAAAAAAGGCCGGGCGCGGTGGCTCAAGCCTGTAATCCCAGCACTTTGGGAGGCCGAGACGGGCGGATCACGAGGTCAGGAGATCGAGACCATCCTGGCTAACACGGTGAAACCCCGTCTCTACTAAGAAATACAAAAAAACTAGCCGGGCGAGGTGGCGGGCGCCTGTAGTCCCAGCTACTCAGGAGGCTGAGGCCGGAGAATGGCGTGAACCCGGGAGGCGGAGCTTGCAGTGAGCTGAGATCTGGCCACTGCACTCCAGCCTGGGCTACAGAGCCAGACTCTGTCTCAAAAAAAAAAAAAAAAAAAGGCCCCCCACCTCCGATCACTGTGGGTTAGGATTTCAACATATGAACCGGGGGACAGGGTACAAACATTCAGACCGAAGCATAAGTGTTGTTTAGTTAGGCACAGGGTGGGAGTTGGGGGGTCGGGAGGTTACAGCAGTGAGCAGAACAGACACAAACCTCTGCTGTCACAGATGAGAGTATTCTAATATGTAAGACAATAAACAAGGTAAATGGGGCCTGGTCTCCACACCTGTGATCCCAACACTCTGGGAGGCCAAGGCTGGAGGATTGCTTGAGCTTAGGAGTTGGAGAACGACCTGGGCGACATAGTGAGACCTCCGTCTGTACAAAAAAATATATATATTTTAAAATTAGTTGGGCATGGTGGCACACATCTATAGTCCCGGCTACACGGGAGGCTGAGGTGGGAGTCACTTGAGCCCAGGAAGTCGAGACTATGGTGAGCTGTGATCCTGCCACTGCACTGTAGCCTGGGTGACAGAGTGAGACCATGTCTCAAAATAAATAAATACGCAAATTAATAAATATAAAAATAAATGAGCTAAGTACAGATTCACAATTCCAAATTTTTATAGAAGTCTGAAAACCAGGCCAGGCGCGGTTGCTCACACCTGTAATCCCAGCATTTTGGGATGCTGAAGCGGGTGGATCACCTGAGGTCGGGAGTTCAAGACCAGCCTGGCCAACATGGTGAAACCCCCCGTCTCTACTAAAAATACAAAAATTAGCTGGGTGTGGTGACGCACGTCTGTAATCCCAGCTACTCGGGAGGCTGAGGCAGGAGAATCACTTGAACCTGGGAGGCGGAGGTTACAGTGAGCCAAGATTACACCACTGCACTCCAGCCTGGGTGACAGAGTGAGACTCCATTTCAAAAAAGAAAAAGAAGTCTGAAAACCAAAATCCTTTCATAACTCATTTATGGCAAAACCTAACCTGAACTGACCTGAGATTATGTATAGCTTTTATTTATTTCACTTGATGTGAATATTCTTGTGTTTTGCTGAAGATAAAGTGATTTGAGGATGTTAGTTCTGGTCCCACTGGGGGTATGAAACACACAGTATTTACAGCCTATTACATTTTAAAATCTGAAAAATCCTGAATTTCCAACTCCAGGATCATGGATTTAGCTAAGGGATCTCTGATATGTTAGATATTGATATGTGATAAGGAGAACACTCAAGCTAAGGAAGGTGATGTGACAACTGTAGGATAGGGACATGGTTTGCAATTTCTTTTTAAGGGATAGGGAGGGTCTTGCTCTGTTTGTTGCTCAGGCTGAGCGACGGGTGGAGTGCAGTGGCATGATCCTAGCTCACTACAGCCTTAAACTTCTGGGATCCAGTGATCCAGTGATCCTCCCAAGTAGCTGGGACTGCAGGCACACACCACCATGCCTGCTAGTTTTTTAAATTTTTAGTAGAGACAATGTCTTGCTATGTTCCCCAGGCTGGTCTTGAACTTCTGGGCTCAAGTGATCCTCCCACTTCGGTCTCCCAAAATGCTGGGATTACAGGTGTGAGCCGCCATGCCTGGGCTATGGTTTGCAATTTTAAAAAAAGGGATCAACGAAGTTCTCTCTGAGACGACACTGGGAGGAAGGGAGCCATGCAAATATGTGGTGGGGAGACCTCCAGGCAAAGGAGGTCTTTGCAGAGCAAGTGTGAAAGGCTTGAGGCGGGAACGTGCCTTCTGTGTTCAGGAAACAGCAAAGTGGCCTGTGTAGCAATTGGCAAAGGGTGAGTGAAGAGGAGACAGAAGAAGAGGAGGTTGGGGAGATGGTGGGAAAGTTGCGGAGATGGTGGAGCTTATCGTGGGCCACTGGGGGATAAGATGAGAGCATCAGAGAGCTGATGGCAGAGGAAAGACTGCATCAGGAGGCCCCCTGATTGACTGACCAAGGCTCCTGTGTCCAGAGCTTATACACCTGAGACCTGTGGTCTCTCCTGACGCGCAGCTGTCTCCACTGGGGCCAGGAAGAAAGCAAAGCTTCAGCACAATGGACAGCGCCACCACCCAAACCAGCAGGCCCTGTCCGTGATGCTGATGTGGAGCGCCGGCCAAGAATGGTAAAAGTGGGGGAAGAATCAGGTCCCATTCAGGAGGGTGGTGACAGCAGCCCTGGCCTTGCACCAACTCTCATACTGGGATAGATGATCTTAGGTAGAGAACACAGGCTGGCTTGTACCTGTTTGGGATTGGCTGGGCGTCGTGGCTCACCTCTGCAATCCCGGCACTTTGGGAGGCTGAGCCGGGCGGATCACTTGAGGTCAGGGGTTTGAGACCAGCCTGCCTAACATGGTGAAACACTGTTACTACTAAAAATACAAAAAATTAGTCGGGCATGGTGGCACGTGCCTGTAATCCCAGCTACTCAGGAGGCTGAGGCAGGAGAATCGCTTGAACCCAGGAGGCGGAGGTTGCAGTGAGCTGAGATCGTGCCATTGCACTCCAGCTTGGACAACAAGAGCAAAACTCCATCTCAAAAAAAAAAAAAAAAACGAGGCCAGGCGCGGTGCTCACGCTTGTAATCCCGGCACTTTGGGAGGCCGAGGTGGGCAGATCACGAGGTCAGGAGATCGAGACCATCCTGGCTAACACGATGAACCCCCATCTCTACTAAAAATACAAAAAATTAGCCGGTCGTGGTGGCAGGGACCTGTAGTCCCAGCTATACTCGGGAGGCTGAGGCAGGAGAATGGCGTGAACCCGGGAGGCGGAGCTTGCAGTGAGCCGAGATCGCACCACTGCACTCCAGCCTGGGCGACAGAGCAAGACTCCGCCTCAAAACAAAAAACAAAAAACAAAAAACGAAAGCCTTCTTGGCTGGGTGCAGTGGCTCACACCTGTAATCCCAACACTATGGGAGGTGTCTAGGTAGGAAGATTGCTTGAACCCAGGAGTTTGAGATCAGCCTAGGCAATGTAGCAAGACCCCCGTCTCGAAAAAATAAAGCGTTTAGGCCAGGAGCAGTGGCTAACGCCTGTAATTCCAACACTTAGGGAGGGTAAGGCGGCAGATCACCTGAGGTCAGGAGTTCAAGACCAGATTGGCCAACATGGTGAAACCCTGTCTCTACTAAAAATACAAAAATTAGCCAGGAGTGGCAGCGTGCACCTGTAATCATAGCTACTCAGGAGGCTGAGGCTGGAGAATCACTTGAACTTGGGAGGCAGAGGTTGCAGTGAGCTGAGATCGCACCATTGCACTCCAGCCTGGGTGACAGAGCGAGACAGTCTCAAAAAATAAAAACATAAAAAAATAAACAACAACAACAAAAATCAAAAGCCTTCTCAACATGTCCCTGTGGGTCTCACAGCATCTCAATCTCAAGTTGACCAAAACAGAGCTCTGATTTAGAATGTCACAGCACGACTATCCCAGGCACAGAGCCCTCTCCTGTCTCCTCATGACTCAAGTAAAAGCCAACTTTCTGCCAATGCCTCAGGGCCCTTGAACTTTCTCCACCTGGAATGTTCTTCCACTGCATATTTGCACAATTCACTCCCTGACCTCTCTCAGGCCTTTTCTCAAACGTCACCTTCCCAGCCTGATCCAACCACCCTATTCAAAATTGAAAAAACAACTGGTCTGCCTTCTCAATTCCCTTCGTTGTGCAAATTTCTTTTCTTTTTTCGAGACGGAGTCTCGCTCTGTCACCCAGGCTGGAGTGCAATGGTGCGATCTCAGCTCACTGCAACCTCCGCTTCCCGGGTTCAAGCGATTCTCCTGCCTCAGCCTCCTGAGTAGCTGGGATTACAGACGCCCGCCACCACACCCAGCTAGTTTTTGTATTTTTAGTAGAGATGGGGTTTCACCATGTTGGTCAGGCTGGTCTCAAACTCCCAACATCAGGTTATCTGCCCGCCTCGGCCTCCCACAGTGCTGGGATTACAGGGGTGAGTCACTGTGCCCAGCCCCTTGTGCAAATGTCTTTTTGTGCAAATGCCCCTTTGTGCAAATGCTTGTCGTGTGCTCACACAGTGTTTAAATTCCTCATGATGCTTAGTGGGTCTTTATAGGTCTCCCTCACTTGAATGTCGGCTCCACCAGGACAGAGATTTGGTCTGTTGTCTATTCACTGTGGGGTCTACAGTTACTAGAATAGGCCCTGATACATAGTACGTGCTCAATAAATGTTTGCTAAATGAATGAACTTATTGCTTGAGGATGCCAGTAAACTAAGGATAGGCACAGAGTGACCCCAAGTCACCTAGTTCCTACCCCGTAGCCCCGGGTCCAACCCTACCTGCAGACAGGTACATTCCTCCGTGATTCTCCTCTATGGTAAATCTTCTTCTGTCAAGATGTGAAGACAGGCCGGGCACAGTGGCTCACGCCTGTAATCCTAGCACTCTGGGAGGCCAAGACAGGTGGATCACCTGAGATCAGGAGTTTGAGACTAGCCTGGCCAACATAGTGACACCCCATCTCTACTAAAAGACATGCAAAAAAAAAAAAAAAAAAGCTGGGCATAGTGGCGTGTACCTGTAATCCAAGCTAGCTGGTAGGCTGAAGCAGGACAACTGCTGGAACCTGGGAGGTGGAGGCTGCAGTGAGCCGAGATCGCACCACTGCACTCCAGCCTGGGTGACACAGTGAGACTCCCTCTAGAAAAAAAAAAAAAATATATATATATATATATATGAAGACAAAATTCTGATAAGTGAAAGAAGGACTGTGTGCATGAGAGATTTGCCAAATGTCTGCATCTCTGCTGAATATTCTCAACTCGGCCGACATTCATGAGCACCTAGTGTGTACCAGGTGCCATACTAGCAACTGAGGAGCTAGCAGTGACCAAAAATAAAGACCCTATCCTCATGGAACTAGTGGGGAGAGATGCCATCAGATAAATGGATAACATTAGAAGTGAACGTTATTTAGAGAGAAATAAAGACAGCTGGCCGGGCACGGTGGCTCACGCCTGTTAATTCCAGCACTTTGGAAGGCCAAGGTGGGTGGACGAGGTCAGAAGTTCGAGACCAGCCTTGCCAACATGGAGAAACCCCGTCTCTACTAAAAATACCAAAACTAGCTGGGGGTCGTGGCATGCACCTGTAGTCCCAGTTACTCAGGAGGCTGAGGCAGGAGGATCGCTTGAACCCGGGAGGTGGAGATTGCAGTGAGTTGAGATCGTGCCATTGCACTCCAACCTGGGTGACAGAGCAAGACTCCATCTCGAAAAAACAAACCAACACAACAACAATAACTACAAAAACAAATAATCAGAGAGTGAAATGTGTGCAATTTTGGGCAGGCAGTCCAGGAGAGCCTCTCTGAGTCTCTGAGTAGATGATATTTTGACCAAAGACCTAAAAAGAGTGGAGGGAAAAAAAAGTTGGCTGGGCGCGGTGGCTCACACCTGTAATCCCAGCACTTTGGGAGGCCAAGGCTGGCAGATCACCTGAGGTCAGAAGTTCGAGACCAGCCTGACCAACATGGAGAAACCCTGTCTCTACTAAAAATACAAAATCAGCCATGCGTGGTGGTGCATGCCTATAATCCCAGCTACTTGGGAGGCTGAGGCAGGAGAATCACTTGAACCTGGGAGACGGAGGTTGCAATGAGCCAAGATCATGCCATTGCACCCCAGCCTGGGCAACAAGAGCAAAACTCTGTCTCAAAAAAGAAAAAAGAAAAAAAAAGCCAGAAGGATATCTGGAAGCTGACTGCTACACACACAAGATCATCAAGTACAAAGGACTTGTGGTGAGGCTGTATTCAGCATGCTCCCATGTATGTAACTATGCTGGACTCTGTGATGTGGGTGTTACTACTGACTATTTGTGCATTTTTGTTTTGTTCTGTTTTGTTTTGTTTTTGTTGAGATAGGGTGTTGCTCTGTTGTCCAGGCTGGAGTGCAGTGGCATAATCACTGCTCACTGCGGCTTTGACTTCCTTGGGCTCAAGCAATCCTCCTGCCTCAGACTCCCGAGTAGCTAGGACTACAGGTGCACGCCACCACACCTGGCTAAATTTTTTTTTTTTTTTGAGACAGAGTCTCGCTCTGTCGCCCAGGCTGGAGTGCAGTGGCATGATCTCGGCTCACTGCAAGCTCCGCCTCCCGGGTTCACGCCATTCTTCTGCCTCCACCTCCCAAGTAGCTGGGACTACAGGTGCCCACCACCATGCCTGGCTAAATTTTTTTTTCTATTTTTAGTAGAGATGGGGTTTCACTGTGTAAGCCAGGATGGTCTTGATCTCCTGACCTCATGATCTGCCCACCTCAGCCTCCCAAAGTGCTGGGATTACAGGCATGAGCCACACCGCGCCCAGTGATATTAAAAATTAGCACCTGGCTAATTTTTAAGTATTTTGTAGAGATGGGGTCTCACTACATTGCCCAGGCTGGTCTTGAACTCTTGGCCTCAAGCAATCCTCCTGCCTTGGCCTCCCAAAGCACTGGGACTACAGACATAAGCCACCATACCAGGCCTGTTTGTGCATCTGGAGTGTTGAAATGTGAGGTGAATCATGGGTTGTGTATCTGCTGGGGGATGGGGACTGAGGTAGGGTGTTTGACAGCGCAGTGTATCGGTGTGCTTCACTGTGTGTGTCTGCGTGTGTAGTGGCAATGTCATAGTTACGTGTTTTGCAAGAGAAAGGGTGTGGGGGATGAATGTGGGACAGAGTTTGTATGGGATGCTGTGTGTCAGGATAGGGCAAGGTTGGAGCATGTGCATGATGGAGATTCTGAAAATAGAATATATTCAGAGATGCCGTGGTGGGTGTGTGTTTGTGTGTGTGTGTGTGTGTGTGTGTAGAGGGGTGTGAGGGTGCCCAGCTGTGTGAGTGGGTGTGTTGGGGGATGTCGTGGAGCTGTTTTCTGGTCCCAGAGGGAGAGAGGAAGCCCAGGAAATCTCACTTTCTCCCTGCCCCTGGGTCTCCAGGCAACGGCACCACTTTGGAGTTACCAGGAGACAAGGTTGCCAGGGCAACACAGGCGTGAGTGGCAGCTCTGGGACGAAGTCTGGGTGAGAAGATCCAGCCAGGGATCACGATCATTCACTTTGTTCCTCCCTTTCTCCCTGTTTCTCATCAATCCCACTTCCCTTCCTTCATTGTCTTAACGAGCCTGTATTTGAGAACCTACAAATGTGCCAGGTGCTATTGTGGGTACTGGAGAACAGAAGTGAACAAGACAAACAATGTCCCTGCTGTATCTCTCCTTCAGTGTTTCAGCTCCTGTCTCTTTGTCTCTCCTGCTCCCTTCTTTGTCCTGCGGTCCTGCCCTGCCCCCGTACCACAAGGAAGGCCCCACAGAACCCCTTAGCCAGTGAGGAAGTTGAGAGCCTTCATCTCACAGACTTTCGGGGATGGCTGTGTCCCTGAGCCTGTGTCCCCAGACACACACTCCTGCCCATACTCAGGTGCACAGAAAGACAAGCACACAGCTCATCCCCCTCTTCAATTCTCAGTTGTCATTGGATGACATCAGCAAAACCACACACAAATACATGCCGATCACAATACTCCTCTGAGATATCATAAGCCCCATTTTACAGGAGGGCAAACTGAGGCTAGGCGACTTTCAAGAATATGTCACTCATTCTGGTCTGCTCCTCCAATTCTTAATCCTTATATTTGTCTCATTAGCTGACAATAACAGTATTCGTGCTGGTTCCCCCAGCAGCCTCCCTTAAGGAAGGGCCTTATTTCCCTATTTCCCTCGAATGCACCCTTTCCTCCGCATAGGTTCTAACCCTTCGCTCATTCCCCAGAGGAATCGAGTTTTGATGGACAGATTCCTAAACCAATAGAGAAACTAAGTGAACTGTACCGAAGCAGCCTCGACTTGGGCGGGACTAAGACTGGGAAAGAGCCACCAATTGGACAGAGCTACGCGGCGAATGGCGGAGACGCTGAGGCGGGTGCTGACCAGGGACGGTGCGGCCTGGTCCGGGGAGGAGAACACGGCTGCCGCCGGACCGCCTTTGCTGCTTCTCGGCGCACCAGGGTCTGGAAAAACAGCGCTGCTATTTGCTGCGGCCCTAGAGGCGGCGGGGGAGGGCCAAGGCCCAGTCCTCTTCCTGACACGGAGGCCTCTACAAAGCCTGCCCCGCGGGACCGGAACGACTCTAGACCCAATGCGACTCCAGGTAACTGTGCGGTGGGAGTGGAGGCGTTCTAGCCAATGGTGGAGTAGATCCGGGACTACTGAGTGACAGGTAGACAAGCCCATGGAGGGGACGGTGGAAGGGCGGGCCAGGGCAGCCACGATGGGGCGGAGTCAGGCAGGCGCAGTGAGGGGTGGCACCACGCGGAGCTTAATTAAGATTGAAGTGCCGGGCGCGGTGGCTCAAGCCTGTAATCCCAGCACTTTGGGAGGCCGAGACGGGTGGATCACGAGGTCAGGAGATCGAGACCATCCTGGCTAACACGGTGAAACCCCGTCTCTACTAAAAAATACAAAAAACTAGCCGGGCGAGGTGGCGGGCGCCTGTAGTCCCAGCTACTCGGGAGGCTGAGGCAGGAGAATGGCGTGAACCCGGGAGGCGGAGCTTGCAGTGAGCTGAGATCCGGCCACTGCACTCCAGCCTGGGCGACAGAGCGAGACTCCGTCTCAAAAAAAAAAAAAAAAAAAAAAAAAAAAAGACTGAAGTGAGAGCCCATCCAATGATGGGCGGTGTTAGCAAGAGGCGGTGCCCAGAGGGTGAAGTCAGGCCCATCAAGGGGCGGGGCCAAGCTTGGGTCCATTCAGGACCAGAGTTGGCTCCTGTTGGCGTCAAGGATGAGGTCAGACCGACAATGCAATGCTGGGGGACGGTTTTCCGTGGAAAAACTGCCCTAGAGATTTGGCCAAAAACAAGCAAAAATGACTTGCCCTCAACTAATACTCGGCAGTGATGAGTGCTGGAAAAAGGGACGAATACAAGAATATTTAACCACTCTGAGCTGGTTCATCCTGGAACCAAGGAAAGTATGCAAGGAGGCAGGGTTCTCTTGCAAGCAGTCTGGCTTCTTGTGCTGAATCCGGCCCTTTCCTTCTGTTTCTCCTTCTAGAAGATCCGCTTCCAGTACCCACCCTCAACCCGAGAGCTTTTCCGGTTCCTGTGCTCTGCCCATGAAGCCCCGGGGCCAGCCCCCTCCCTTCTGCTGCTCGATGGCCTAGAAGAGTACCTAGCGGAAGACCCAGAGCCCCAGGAAGCCGCCTACCTCATTGCCTTACTTCTAGACACAGCTGCCCACTTCAGCCACCGGCTTGGGCCTGGCCGGGACTGTGGGCTCATGGTGGCCCTCCAGACCCAGGAGGAGGCAGATAGTGGGG
Organism: Macaca nemestrina; assembly: GCF_043159975.1. Taxonomy (NCBI): domain Eukaryota; kingdom Metazoa; phylum Chordata; class Mammalia; order Primates; family Cercopithecidae; genus Macaca; species Macaca nemestrina. The sequence goes on from NC_092144.1 coordinate 10,845,260, forward strand.
ACGTCCTGCACCTGGCACTGCTCCAGCGGTATTTTCCTGCCCAGTGCTGGCTGCAGCCAGATGCACCAGGTCCAGGAGAACACGGCCTCCGAGCCTGCCTGGATCCAGGCGGGCTGGGCCCCAGAACAGAGTGGTGGGTGACTTTCCGATCAGATGGAGAAATGATGATTGCTCCATGGCCCACCCAGGCTGGTGACCCCAGCTCAGGCAAGGGTTCAAGCTCTGGAGGCCAGCCCTGAGCTTTGGTGGGTGACCACCTCTCTGTGTTTCAGTTGCCCATGGCTACTTACCTCAGGGACATATGCAGATCCAAAGACCTAAACAATGTAAAGTGCTTTTTCTCTTTTAAAAGTATAGCATTATCTTGTATCTATTGTACCCAATCAATATATTGTTTAGTTTTGTTGCTTTAAACTTTATAAAAAGAGCTTCAGGCCGGGCGTGGTGGCTCACGCCTGTAATCCCAGCACTTAGGGAGGCTGAGGCAGGCAGGTTACCAGAGGTCAGGAGTTGGGAGACCAGCCTGCCCAACATGATGAAACCCTGTATCAACTAAAAATACAAAAAAAATTAGCTGGGTGTGGTGGCAGGTGCCTGTAATCCTAGCTACTCGGGAGGCTTAGGCAGGAGAATTGCTTGAACCCAGGAGGCGGAGGTTGCAGTGAGCCAAGATTGTGCCATTACACTCCAGCCTGGGCGACAAAGCGAGACTCCATCTCAAAAAAAAAAAAAAAAAAAAAAGTTTCATGATAAACATAATCTTCTGAGACTTCCTTTTTGCACTCAACGTTGTTACTAAGATTCAGCTACATTTTTTTAGTTCATTCCTTTTTCTGTATTGCATATAATTCCATGGGTGACTATACCCTGATTTCTTCATTAGATTGCCTTATTTACTGCTGTGAACATTCTTGCACACATGTCCTGGCACGTGTGTGTGTTTTCAGGGGCCGAGACAGGTGGATCACCTGAGGTCAGGAGTTGGAGACCAGCCCAGCCAACATGGTGAAACCCCGTCTCTACTAAAAATACAAAACTTAGCCAGGCGTGGTGGCTGGCACCTGTAATCCCAGCTACTTGGGAGGCTGAGACAGGAGAATGCTTGAACCCAGGAGGCAGAGGTTGCAGTGAGCTGAGATCGAGCCACTGCATTCCAGCCTGGGTGATGGAGATGAGACTCCGTCTCAAAAAAAAAAAAAAAAAGGCCGGGCGCAGTGGCTCAAGCCTGTAATCTCAGCACTTTGGGAGGCCGAGACGGGCGGATCACGAGGTCAGGAGATCGAGACCATCCTGGCTAACACAGTGAAACCCCGTCTCTACTAAAAAAATACAAAAAACTAGCCGGTCGAGGTGGCGGGCGCCTGTAGTCCCAGCTACTCGGGAGGCTGAGGCAGGAGAATGGCGTGAACCCAGGAGGCGGAGCTTGCATTGAGCTGAGATCCGGCCCACTGCACTCCAGCCTGGGCGACAGAGCGAGATTCCGTCTTAAAAAAAAAAAAAAAAAAAAAAAACAGCCAGCCTTGGTGGTGCACGCCAGTAGTCCCAGCTACTCGAAAAGCTGAGGCAGGAGGATCACCTAAGCCCAGGAGGTCAAGGCTGCAGCGAACCATGTTGGAGGTACTGGGCTCCAGCCTATGTAACAGAGACCCTGTCCGTAGTTAAACCAAAACTCCCATTGAGTTACTTGCTGACACCAAGTGTCATCAGAGTACTCTCTTAGAACATGGCCTGATTCAGAATTATTGTTATTATTGTTAGTTGCAGAGACTAGCTAGAGGCCTGTTAAACAGCTTTGCTCTTCCTGGGTGAAGAACTAAACTAAGTTTCTCAGCCTTTCCTGTGACTGGGGTCATGTGACTGTTCCCAGCCAATGAGGTGTGAGAAGAAAAGAGGAAGTCCATTTCCGGGCCAGATCCCTCAAATGGCCCATTGAGAGTCATTGCTGCCCGTTTTCTTCCCTTGCTGACTAGCAGTTTGTAGAATAGAGGATCCATCTAAGTACCCTAAGAGAAGGTAGAGCTACAGACTGGAAGAGTCTTATCCTCTGACTCATCCTGTGGATGGCTGCCCATTTGAGCTGAGTTAGGAGAGAGAAATCACTTAGTGTGGTAAGCCACTAAGATTTAGGAGCTGTTTAACATACTATTTTATGTTATGATTAGTATTCAGATTACAGGTTCAGCTTCTGAATAAGTTCAAGAACTTTAACTTCTACCCCATGGCCTATGCCCAGGGGAAGATGGGACTTACAGGGTGTTTGTAAAAATCATGGTAGAAAAACTTACATACATATGTATATAAAGATAGATAGATTTAAAAAAAAAAACAAACTATACATATTTAAAGATACTGCAAGGTTGTGATTTCCTGAGCAGGATGGACTGGGCAGACAAAATCAGCAATGCCCCTACTCCTGAGAGAGGCCTCGCCCTCCCTGTTCAGTAAGTCTTGAGTCTGCAACTGGCTCTCTGAGTCATGTTGGATCCCCGATCATCTGCAGCCTGGTGTCCTAAGAGCAAGCCACATAGCTAGGGGGCAGAGGCTCAGCGGCTGGGATAAGGCTGTTCTCATAAGGGTTGGAGTAGGGGCCATCGGATAAGCCCCCTTGGGCTCCCTGGGAGTCCCCTGAGCTATAGTCAGTTGAGATGCCAGAGTCAGATACGACAAGGTACAGGTACTTTAGGTGGGGTGGGGTAGAGGGCAGCTCAGGGGACAGTGCCCATGGACGCAAGAGCTGGGAGCTGGGGTCCAGGATGGTGTACTCGAAGCTGGCAGCAGAGGCTCCCTCTGGGCTAGGCTTCGAGGCCAAAGCAGATGAGCAGGAGGATGCTTCTGAGCCTTCATCCATGGCCACTGTGTCCACACTGCCATCAGGCCCTGGGAGGTCCTCACTGGGCGGGTTCCGGGGCAGCAACCATTTGTCCAGCACCAGATAGGTATCCTGGGCATGCCCACTGCCCACCGGCTCCAGCAGGGGGCCCTCATCATCTGTCCCCGGCTCCACTGCCTGCATCGTCCCCCAGCAGCGCTCTGAGAGGACTTCCAGGGAGGCAGGTGGGTCCTCTGTGAAGGGGGTGCAGGGGCTCCACCACAGGCAGCCATCGTTCTGGTACAGCCACAGCTGAAGAAATAGCACCAACCTGCTCAGAGAGGCCTGCAGTTTGGCTGCAAGAAGCAGGGAAGCCCAGGCACTGAGGGGACAACCAGGTCACCTACCTGGAAGTTACCCTTGTGGGTGGTGAAGAGGCCTTCAAACTCGCTCTCTGGGCTCGGGATGCCAGGCCAGATCTTCTGCTTCAGAGCCCTGTTGAAGCCGATAGAAACAGTTATATAGATATGACTCATTGAACACTCACCAATACCCCCTCCACTCCCAGTCATAGGGGCACAGATACTCCTAGTCCCTGTGATCACAATGGAGGCAGAGGAGTGCATCAGGGCTGGGGGACAGGGGTTTTGACTGAAGCATCAGCAAGGCCCTACAAAAGGGTAACTGGAACAGGGTATTGAAGGGTGCATAGGAGTTCAATATACCTTGGTCATTCTCCCTTTAATCCTGGCTATGGCCAGGTGCAGTGGCTTACACCAGCACTGTAATCCCAGCACTTTGGGAGGCTGAGGTGGGAGGATCACTTGAACCCAGGAGTTCAAGGCCACCCTGGAAAACATAGTGAGACCCCATCTCTAAAAAAAACAAAAAAAAAAAATCAAAAAACCAAAACCCTGGCCCAGACTTTTCCAGGAGGTCCATGATGTCACTTCATAGATAAATATTATGTTGTTATGTTACCTTCTGGAGTAATGAGAGAAGGCATTCAGAATAAAATCCAAGCTGGGCACGGTTGCTCATGCCTATAATCCCAGTGCTTTGAGAGGCTGATGTGAGCAGATCACCTGAGGTCAGGAGTTCTACACCAGCCTGGTCAACATGGTAGAATCCCGTCTCTACTAAAACTACAAAATTAGCAGGGCATGCACGCCTGTGATCCCAGCTACTCGGGCAGTTGAGGCAGGAGAATCGCTTGAACCAGGAGGTGGAGATTGCAATGAGCCAAGACTGCTGCACTGCACTCCAGCCTGGGCAACAAGAGTGACTCTGTCTCAAAAACAACAACAACAACAAAAATCCAAACTCCTCCCCACAACCCTGCAGAAGGCCCTGGATTATATGACCCCTGTCACCTCCCTCATCTCAACATCTGCCATACCCCCTTACATACTGCTCTAGCCATGTGGCAATTCATTTTTTTTTTTTTTTTTTGAGACGGAGTTTCACTCTTGTTGCCCAGGCTGGAGAGCAATGGTGCAATCTCGGCTCACCCACAACCTCCACGTCCCGGGTTCAAGCGTTTCTCCTGCCTCAGCCTCTCGAGTAGCTGGAATTACAGGCGTAATGTGCCACCACGCTTGGCTAATTTTGTATTTTTAGTAGAGACAGGGTTTCTCCATGTTGGTCAGGCTGGTTGCAAACTCCGAACCTCAGGTGATCCGTCTGCCTCGGCATCCCAAAGTGCTGGGATTACAGGCATGAGTCACCGCACCTGGCCCTGCGGCCCTGCCATGTGGCAATTCTTGAAGCTGGCTGAATGTTCCAATCTCATTCCCACCTCAGGGCCTTTGCACCTGCCATTTCTTCTCCCCACTTTTCAAGCAGCTGCTTCCTTCCAACCTTCAGGTTTCCACTCTGATGTCACCTCCTCCTGGAGGCCTTCCCTGATCATCCTGTCATGTCCCCACATCCTGTTTGTTTCTTCGATATCACTCATTATAATTTATCATCAAATATTTCTTGGGTCCCTTGTTTGTTGACTTGAGATCCACAAGGTCAGAGACTTGTGGTCAGGCTCTGGCTTGTTCTCCATTCTCTCTCCAGTGCCTGGCACATGTTTGGCACTCAGTATGTATTTTTCAACCAAGTAAATGAACAGGGCCATGAAAGACAACTAGCAGATTGCTTAGCGGACAAGGCAGGAAGGGTATTTCACACAGAGGGAACAGGATGGGCAAAAGCTTGGGGGTGTGAAACCACCTGGTGTGTGCTTGGAATTACAAATACCTCAGAATGGTTGGTCTGATCATAGTGTCTGAGGAGCTTGACTGCAGGGGTGGGAGGCATTCAGGGGCTTAAATTCTTTCACTAAATTCATCTAGTTGATTTTACAAAGATGATGACATTGGGGAAAGGAACTAGCAAAGGGACCCAAGAAATGGCAGCCCCTGATGTAGAAGGAAAATCAGGTGAAAGTCCCCAAGAGCAGAAAATGTTAACATTCTGGTCTAGTCTGGCATGCATCCCAGCCCTGCCACTGACGTGACTCCTTACTGCATGACCTTGGGCAAGTGCGTGTCTCTCTCTGAGCCTAGGTTTCCATAGTGAAAGAGGACCGTTGGCGAGGAGGAGTCTGGGCCCAGCGCCCGAATGGGGAGCTCACCGGCGGTGGGACAGCAGGGCGAGCACGGTCAGCAGCACCAGGATGAGCACGAGGATGAGGGAGAGCGTCAGGATGAGGGGGTCCAGGTCTGAGAGACGGGGAGGAAGTCAGGGCGGTGGGCTTGCCCCGTGGTTCGCCCCGGCTCCTCCTACACCCCTGCCTGGAGCCTCACCGCTAGGCGTCAGCAGCGACACAGGCTCCGACCAGGCGCTCCAGAAGCCGCCGAAGCTCGGCTCAGCCATACGCGCGCGGACGGCGAAGGTGTAGCGCGTCCGGCCCCTCAGGTTGCTCAGCACACATTCGGTGCGGCCCTCCAGGATCTCCACCTGGGGGCGGAACCAGGGCGAGGGAGGCGAGTCAGACAAAAATAGAGCACGTGGGGGCGGGCCCTGGTAGAACCGAGCCAATCAGGGGAAGGAAAAACGGTGCCCTAGAATCGCAATTGGACCAATAGGAGTAGGGGGAGGAGCCCAAGAAAACTCGGGGCCAATCAAAGAGAGAGACTCTGGTACCAAGGGGCGGGACCCGGGTAATTTAATAACTGGGCTAGCAGGCGAAAAGGGAGCCGGGCGCTAAAGGGGTCTAGGGTTACGGGCCAGAGGGAGAAGGGGTTGGGGTTCAGCAGGCTTGCGAGGACATTAGGAAAGGGGGCGTGTCTATGGGCGTGGAACGGTCTTCAGCACCAGGGTAATGGGATGTGGGATGTCACGGACCGGCCCTGGAGGCGGCACCGGGTGCGACCTCGAGAGGCGTGGCTGGGCAGTAGTCAGTGGAGCTTTGGGGGCTGGGCCGTAGGGGCTGGCCTCACCCTCTGCACGCTCCCTGCGCCGTTGCCGGCCGAGACGTCCACCTCGTAGCGGATGTGGGACGTCATGGGTGCCTCAGGCGGCGGGAGCCAGCGCAACACTATGTGGCCGCCCTCGTCAGCCAGCCGTGCCACCAGCCCCACGGGGGCGTCCAGGAGCACTGCAGGCATGGGGGTTGGTCAGGTGGGCGAGGACCGAGACCCCTCTCCTCCGATCACTCTTCCATTCCCAGAGCACTTACCTACTTCATTGATGTGGATGATACGGTGATATCGCGGAGCGCCGGAGGCTGCTGTGACGCGTAACTCTAGGGGCACGAAGCTCGACGTGTCGGCTGTAGGCAGCGAACACCAGAAGCGCACCGCACCACGAGCCGTGGGAGCCTGGTGCAGGCGACAAAGCTTCCATGGCTCATCCCTGTGCGCCCAGGGACCCGGGAGGGAAGGGAGCAAGTTGGGAGTGTGGACCGGGGAGTTTGCGTTCCCGGCCTGTGGGGGACTGTGTGTGTGTATGTCTCGCCTTGTGTGTGTGACAAGGTGTTCCTTTGTCGCCCAGGCTGGAGTACAGTGGCGCTATCATGGCTCACTGCAGCCTCAAATTCTGGGGCTTAAGGAATCTTCCCACCTCAGCTTTCCAAGTATTTGAGACCACAGACACGCGCCACCACGCCGGGTTTTTTGTTGTTGTTGTTGTTGTTTTGTGTTTTTTTTTTTTTTTTTTGAGACGGAGTCTCGCTGTGTCTCCCAGGCTGGAGTGCAGTGGCGTGATCTCGGCTCACTGCAAGCTCCGCCTCCCGGGTTCACGCCATTCTCCCGGCTCAGCCTCCCAAGTAGCTGAGACTACAGGCGCCCGCCACCACGCCCGGCTAGTTTTTTGTATTTTTAGTAGAGACGGGGTTTCACCATGTTAGCCAGGATAGTCTCGATCTCCTGACCTCGTGATCCACCCGCCTCGGCCTCCCAAAGTGCTGGGATTACAGACTTGAGCCACCGCGCCCGGCCTGTTTTGTGTTTTTTGAGACGGAGAGTTTCACTCTCGTTGCCCAGGCTGGAGTGCAATGGCGCTATCTCGGCTCATCGCAACCTCCGCCTCTCGGGTTCAAGCGATTCTCCTGCCTCAGACTCCCAAGTAGCTGGGATTACAGACATGCACCACCACGCCCGCCTAATTTTGTATTTTTAGTAGAGACAGGGTTTCTCCATGTTGGCCGGGCTGGTCTCAAACTCCCGACCTCAGGTGATCCGCCCTCCTTGGCCTCCCAAAGTGCTGGGATTACAGGCGTGAGCCACCGCGCCCACTCTTTTTTTTTTTTTTGAGATGAAGTCTCGCTCTATCGCCCAGGTTGGAGTGCAGTGGGCGATCTCGGCTCACTGCAATCTCCACCTCCTGGGTTCAAGCGATTCGCCTGCCTCAGCCTCCCGAGTAGCTGGAACTACAGGCGCCCGCCACCACGCCCGGCTAATTTTTTGTATTTTTAGTAGAGACGGGGTTTCACCGGGTTAGCCAGGATGGTCTCGATCTCCTGACCTCGTGATCCGCCCGCCTCGGCCTCCCTAAGTGCTGGGATTAGAGGCTTGGGCCACCGCGCCGGGAATTTTTTTTTTTTTTTTTTTTTTTTTTTTAAGAGACGGGGATATCGCTGTGTTGCCCTTTCTGGTCTTGAACTCCTGGGCTCAAGCAATTCTCCCGCCTCGACCTCCCAAAGAGTTGGTATTACAGTCATGAGTCACTGCTGGTCTCCTTTTGGATACTACCTCGAGAGGGCGTCCCAGCGCCGATGTAGTAACGCCTAACCCTCGAGTTGGAGGCGTTGTTATCCCAGCCTGATGTTTGGGGTCGCGTTCCAGCGGTGATCGCGGGAGTGTTCGCGCCCCGGCCCATAGGGGGCGTGCCAACCCTGGACTCGCAGGGTTCCCTCCAGTGACCACGACTGGAGGCGCCTTCGGGCCTCAAACAGCCGGGGACTTCCGAGGCTACGACCTCCAAGGAGCTCTGCCCCACCCGCTCCCTCCGCCCGAGGAGGCGCCCGCCGGATCGGACTCACTCGAGGTGGTAGGAGAAGCTGTAGTTGTCTGGGCTCACCCCAGCACTCGCCGCTTCCTCCCAGAAACACACCAAGTCCTCCAACCGCTCGGTGAAGCACAGAAGCTCTTCGGGTCCGCGGGCCACCAGCAAGGCCGCTGGGGAGGGGCGACAAAGGAAGGGCATGGGGGTCTGAGCTCTGTCCTCGGAAGACAGCCCACTCCTCTTCCCTCCCGCAGCCTGGGCGGACCCGATAAGAAAAAAGCCCCGCCCTGACATCTTCCCAAGCGGGGCCCTTGGAGGGGTCCGCAGAGGTGGTGGCCCCCTAATTCCCAGAGGCAAGTTGCTCGCCTTACAGTCCCCCGCCGTCACCACTCGCGCACACCTGCCCACCTGGCGGCCAGCTGAGCTGGTCGCGGAGTTCAAGACCTTGAGCTCGCGGCTGCCAGCCCCGCCCCAGCCTAGGACTTGCGCGCGGCTGGGGGTGTGTGCGGAGAGGCGGGCCCCCTATCGGCCCCGGCAGGCTCCCCGCCGACCGATAGCGCCAACCGTGTGCCCCGCCTCCCTCCCTCCACCGGGCCGGGCAAGTGATCTGGCGCCCTCAGGCAAACCGTGTTTACAGTAACCTGTGGCTTGGCCCCTCTAACTCGGACCTGGGCTTTATCCTCCCTCCCCTAGGGAGGGTCGTCTGGGTGCCCACCCCCCAGGGACCTTAGCACCAAGCCTGCGCCCTTAGGATTTAGCATGTCCCAGACTCCCTGAAAAGGTAAAACGGGAACCGTAAGCCTACTCTAGCTCTTCCCCAGGACGCGATCAGGAGTCTTGAATCCTAACATGTCCCACCCCACCCCCGCCCATCCAGGACCCAGTCTAAGGGTTCAGTTGCCAGCTTGGCCCCCAGGACCCGGTCTGGAAGTCCAGAAATAGGCATAGCCGCCAGGACCTAGGTTGGGAGTTCAGGCCCCAGTATGGTTCTGCAGGCTCCAGTGTAGGGGTCCACACGCAGCTCATCCTTACCTTTGCTCTCGAACTTGGGGTCCGGGAGGTTGGGCGGGGGCGCCCAGGCGGCCCCAGCGAGCAGGAGACAAAGGGAGCCGACCTGGGGCCACAAGGACGCCCCGAGGTGGTCCATGATACAGCCCCCGCCACGGGGAGCCCAGGGCTCCTGCCCCTCTGTCCCCCCTCCCGGCACAGTCCACAGCTGGGTCAGCAGCTGCCTCCGCCGGACGCAGCTGACCAGGCCCTTCCCTACCAGGCGCCTCTAAGTGGCAGATCCCCGAGGGGGCGGGGCCAACACAGCCTGGGTAGAGATAAGTGTCTGGCGGGAGGGGGCAGGGGCCCTTCCCGGGCCCAGAGGCCGCTTGGGTGCAGGGGAGGGAGTTGGGCTGCAACACCTCCCGTTCTGGCTTCAGACATCCTTTTTTTTTGCTATGTGGCCCTGGACAGGTGACTTACCTTACCTGAGCTTCAGACTTCTCATCTGTAAAATCTAGCCTGGCACATAGCAAACATTCCAAAAAATGTATCTACTGATTTTATCGCAGAAATCAGCATCTCTTTCCAGCCTGGAAATAATTCTTTCTTTCTTTCTTTCTTTCTTTCTTTCTTTCTTTCTTTCTTTCTTTCTTTCTTTCTTTCTTTCTTTCTTTCTTTCTTTCTTTCTTTCTTTCTTTCTTTTTCTTTCTTTCTTTCTTTCTTTCTTTCCTTCCTTCTTTCTTTCTTTCCTTTCTTTTTTCTTTCTTTCTTTCTCTCTGTCTTCCTTTTCTTTCTTTCATTCCTTTCGTTTCTTTCTTTCCTTCTTTCTTTCTTTCCTTTCTCTCTCCTTCCTTCCTTCCTTTCTTCCTTCCTTCCGTTCCTCCCTCCCTCCCTCCTTCCTTCCTTCCTTCTTTCTTTCCTTCTTTCTCTCTCCTTCCTTCCTTCTTTCTTTGCTTCTTTCTCTCTCCTTCCTTCCTTTCTTTCTTCCCTCCCTCCCTCCCCCTCCCTCTTTTCTTTCTTTCTTTCTTTCTTTCTTTCTTTCTTTCTTTCTTTCTTTCTTTCTTTCTTTCTTTCTTTCTTTCCTTCCTTCCTTCCTTCCTTTTCTCCCCTTCCTTCCTTCCTTCCTTCCTTCCTTCCTTCCTTCCTTTTCTCTCTCTCTCTCTGCCTCAGTCAGGGTGTTGCTCTGTCACCCAGGCTGCAGTGCAGTGGCACAATCATAGCTCACTGCAGCCTCTGTACTGAAGCAATCTTCCCACAGGACCTAGCTCATTTTTAAAATTCTTTGTAGAGATGGGATCCCACTATGTTGTCCAGGCTTGTCTTGAAATCCCGGGCTTAAGCAATCCTCCAGCCTCCATCTCTCAACTACTGGGATTACCAGAGCCACTGAAGCCTACCAATAATAATCCTTATAACGACCAGCAGTTGAGTGTTTGCACAGTGCTAAACCATGCTCCTGGACAGTATGTATAATATGTGAGATTTTCATTTATGAATTTTCGGGAAAAAAATTTTACCACCCACATTTTTATTCTCTTGGGCTGGGCCTGGTGGCTCACGCCTATAATCCCAGCACTTTGGGAGGCCGATGCAGGCAAATCACTTGAGGTCAGGAGTTCGAGACTAGCCTGGCCAACATGGTGAAATCCCATCTCTTCTAAAAATACAAAAATTAGCCAGGCATGGTGGTGTGCGCCTGTAATCCCAGCTACTCGGGAGGCTGAGGCAGGAGAACTGCTTGAATCTGGGAGATGAAGATTGCAGTGAGCCAAGATCACGCTACTGCACTCCAGCCTGGGCAACAAACAGAGTGAGACTCTGCTCAAAAAATAATAATTGGCTGGGCGCAGTGGCTCACGCCTGTAATCCCAGTACTTTGGGAGGCTGAGGCAGGTGGATCATGAGGTCAGGAGTTCGAGACCAGCCTGGCCAACATGGTGAAACCCTGTCTTTACTGAAAATACAAAAATTAGCCAGACATAGGCTGGGTGCGGTGGCTCATGCCTGTAATCCCAGCACTTTGGGAGGTCGAGGAGGGCAGATCATGAGGTCAAGAGATCGAGACCATCCTGGCCAACATGGTGAAACCCCGTCTCTACCAAAAATACAAAAATTAGCTGGGCGTGGTGGTCCATGCCTGTAAATCCCAGCTACTTGGGAGGCTGAAGCAGGAGAATCGCTTGAACCCAGGAGCCAGAGGTTTCAGTGAGCCGAAATGGTGCCATTGCACTCCAGCCTGGCAACAGAGCAGGACTCCATCTCAAAAAAAAAAAAAAAAAAAAAAAAAAAAAATTAGCCTGGCGTGGTGTCATGCGCCTGTAATCCCAGCTACTCAGGAGGTTGAGGCAGGAGAATCACTTGAAACTGGAAGGCAGAGGTTGCAGTGAGCTGAGACTCCAGCCTGGGCAACAAGATCCAAACCCTGTCTCAAAAAAATAAATAAATAAAAATAAAAATTTAAAAAAATGAAATAAAATAGCAATACTCCCACCCAGTTGCTATTAAGAAGGTGGGTTTTTTTGTTTTTGTTTGCAGCCAATGTGCTTATTGTCACCTGACATGTATTTGATGTTTTGTTATTGATTTGCTGCTACTTACTACTCCATGAAAGCAGGCTTTTTTTTTTTTTTAAGATGGCATCTGGCTCTGTCGCCCAGGTTAGAGTGCAATGGCGCGATCTCGGCTCACTGCAGCCTTTGCCTCCCCGATTCAAGCGATTCTCCTTCCTCAGCCTCCAGAGTAGTTGGGACTGGCCGGGCGCGGTGGCTCAAGCCTGTAATCCCAGCACTTTGGGAGGCCGAGACGGGCGGATCACGAGGTCAGGAGATCGAGACCATCCTGGCTAACACGGTGAAACCCCGTCTCTACTTAAAAAAATACAAAAAACTAGCCGGGCGAGGTGGCGGGCACCTGTAGTCCCAGCTACTCGGGAGGCTGAGGCAGGAGAATGGCGTAAACCCGGGAGGCGGAGCTTGCAGTGAGCTGAGATCCGGTCACTGCACTCCAGCCCTGGCGACAGAACCAAACTCCGTCTCAAAAAAAAAAAAAACAAAAAAAACCCAAAAAAAACAGAGTAGTTGAGACTACAGGTGTGTCCCACCATATCCAGCTAATTTTTTGTATTTTTAGTTGAAACGGGGTTTTGCTGTGTTGGCCAGGCTTGTCCCGAACTCCTGACCTCAAGTGATTCCCCCCCCGCCTCAACTTCCCAAAGTGCTGGGATTACTGGCATGAGACACTGAGCCCAGCCAGGCAGGGATTTTTTTGTGTGTGTGGAGTCTCGCTCTTGTTGCCCAGGCTGGAGTGCAATGGCAGGATCTCGGTTCACTGCAACTCCCGCCTCGCGGGTTCAAGTGATTCTCCTGCCTCCACCTCCCAGGTAGGTGGGATTACAGGCGCTTGCCAACACGCCCGGTTATTATTTATTTATTTATTTATTTATTTATTTATTTTGGAGATGGAGTCTCGCTCTGTCACCCAGGCTGGAGTGCAGTGGCGCGATCTCGGCTCACTGCAAGCTCCGCCTCCCGGGTTCACGCCATTCTCCTGCCTCAGCCTCCCGAGTAGCTGGGACTACAGGCGCCCGCCACCGCGCCCGGCTAATTTTTTTGTATTTTTAGTAGAGACGGAGTTTCACCGTGTTTGCCAGGATGGTCTTGATCTCCTGACCTCGTGATCTGCCCACCTCGGCCTCACGAAGTGCTGGGATTACAAGTGTGAGCCACCGCGCCCGGCCTCAGGCAGGGATTTTTTTTTTTTACCCTTTTGTTCTTTGCTGTATCCCCAGCATATAGAACAGGGCCTGGCACACAGTAGAAGCTCAAGAAATATTTTGTGGAGTTAAAGACTAGAGATGTAGAGAAAATCAAGCTGAGAGAGGTAGAGAAACAGCTGATCTCGTGTTAGCCACTGGCACAACTGTGCCTGACCAACCCTGCGCTTTTTTTTTTTTTTTTTTCTTTTGTTTGAGACAGAGTCTCCCTCAGTCGCCCAGGCTGGAGTGCAGTGGTGCGATCTCGGCTCACTGCAAGCTCCGCCTCCCAGGTTCTCACCAATCTCCTGCCTCAGCCTCAGCCTCCGGAGTAGCTGGGACTACAGGCGCCCGCCACCACACCTGGCTAATTTTTTTTTTGTATTTTTAGTAGAGAGGGGGTTTCACCATGTCGGCCTGGATGGTCTCGATCTCCTCACCTGGTGATCCACCCGTCTCAGCCTCCCAAAGTGCTGGGATTACAGGCGTGAGCCACCGCGCCCGGCCACCCCTGCGCTTTTAAAAAACGGAAGTCAATGCAAATCTCTTCCTCAGGAAATTGGTATTTAGATTGTGCATGTATGTGAGAGGGAGGTAGAATAAACAAGATGGACACCTGTTTCATAACTTTGGTCACAATAAATTATTATGAATGACAAACCGGCCCCAGAGTTAAATGCATGTTTACTGGAGTTCAATCAATATTTGAACACCAACCACTTACCATGGAACCTTGAATACACTACTTAACCCTCCCTTGTCTCAGTTATTCATGTATAAAATGTGGAAGATAGCCTGGCTGACGTGCTGAGATCTCGTCTCTATAAAACATGTTTGTTTGTTTGTTTTTTAAGTAAGCCAGATGAGGTGGTGCACGTCTGTGGTCCTAGCTACTCGCGAGGCTGCGGTGGGAGGATCACTTGAGCCCAGAAGGTGGAGGCTGCAGTGAACCATGTTCATGCCACTGCACTCCAGCCTGGGTGACAGAGTGAGACCCCATCTCTACAAAACATTTTGTTTGTTTATTTTTTGTTTTGTTTTGTTTTTGAGAGTCTTTCTCTGTGGCCCAGGCTGGAGTGCAATGGCACCATCTCGGCTCACTGCTACCTGTTTCCCGGGTTCAAGCGATTCTCCTGCCTCAGCTTCCTGAGTAGCTGGGACTACAGATGTGTGCCACCATGCCCAGCTAATTTTTACATTTGTTTAGTAGAAACGGGGTTTCACTATATGTTGGCCAGGCTGGTCTCGAACTCCTGACCTCAAGTGATGCGCCTGCCTTGGCCTCCCAAAGTGTTGGAGTGTTGGGATTACAGGCATGAGCCACTGTGCCCGGCCACCTTTTTTTTTTTTTTTTTTTTTGAGACGGAGTCTTGCTCTGTCGCCTGGGCTGGAGTGCAGTGGCTGGATCTCAGCTCACTGCAAGCTCCGCCTCCCGGGTTTATGCCATTCTCCTGGCTCAGCCACGAGGTCAGGAGATCGAGACCATCCTGGCTAACACGGTGAAATCCCATCTCTACTAAAAATACAAAAAACTAGCCGGGCGAGGTGGCGGGCGCCTGTAGTCCCAGCTACTCAGGAGGCTGAGGCACGAGAATGGCGTGAACCCAGGAGGCGGAGCTTGCAGTGAGTGGAGATCGCGCCACTGCACTCCAGCCTGGGCGACAGAGTGAGACTCTGTCTCAAAAAAAAAAAAAAAAAGAGAGGCATATCACCCCAAAAATGTTGGTTCCCGGAAGGAAGTTCTAAACCCTCTTTGTGTGATAAGATCCTTTATTTATTTATTTATTGAGACGTGATCTCACTGTATTGCCCAGGCTGGTCTCGAACTCCTGAACTTAAGTGATCCTCTTACCTCCACCTCCCAAAGTACTGGGATTACCCTCCTGAGCCACTGTGTCTAGCCAGACAGGGTCCTCTCTGGCATCTGGGTTCAGTGTCATACTCCACCCAACACCTTTCTTAGGGCTCTTAGTTTTTGTTTTTGAGACAGGGTCTCCCTCTGTCCTCCAGGCTGGAGTGCAGCAGCCCAGTCACTGCTCACTGCAGCTTCAACCTCCCGGGGCTCCGGTGATTCTCCCACTCAGCCTCCCAAGTAGGTGGGATTACAGTCTCGTACCACCACGCTCAGCACATTTTTTGCTTGTTTGTTTGTTTATTTTTGAGATAGGGTCTTGCTCTGTCACCCAGGCTGGAGTGCAGTGGCACTATCTCTGCTCACTGCAGTCTCCACCTTCCGGGTTCAAGCAATTCTCTTGCCTCAGCCTCCACAGTAGCTGGGGTTACAGGCACATGACACCATCCCTGGCTAATTTTTTTGTACTTTTAGTAGAAGACAGGGTTTTGCCATGTTGGCCAGGCTGGTCTCGAACTCCTGACCTCAGGTGATCCGCCTGCCTTGGCCTCTCAAAGCGCTGGGATTACAGGCGTGAGTCACCGCACCCAGCCAAATTTTTGTATTTTTTGTAGAGACAGGATCTTGTTATGTTGCCCAGGCTGGTCTTGGCTCTTAGGTTTTTCTCTCTCTGTGTTTGTGTGTATGTGTGTGTGTGTGTGTGTGTGTGGTTGTTTTCCTTTATCTTGATAAAGGGTGAACGTGGCACACAGGCGCAAAATAAACAAGACTGACACCTGTTTCATAACTCTGGTGACTATTTTCATCTGCATCTGTCACTTCTGATGCATCTCCAACATTTGTAACATTTCTCTGGGGAGGGATCTGACGTACCCATGCCCCACCCCTTTCTATATTTATGAGATTGAGCTGTCCACCAGCCACCCATGGGCTGATGTCTTTGGAATATGGATCTAGTACCAACAGGGTCATGAAAAGAGATGGGGTCCAATGGGCTACAGTTGGGGGGTGGTCCCGGGATACAGAGTATAGTAGCTTCAGTTGGGGGCTTTCCAGGAGAGGAGTCACAAGCTTGCCTGTGGAGCTTGTGTCTTGCGGGGAGGACACAGCTGCCTCAGGTCGGGGAGACAGACAGAGTGTGCCGGGTCCCCTCTTTCCGCCGTAGCATGAAGTCTCCGGGGGCGGCTGGACTCATGGCATAGAAGACGTTGGCATTGTCAGGAATCAGGAGCTCTGGTCAGGAGTGGAGACGGTGGTAATAGGCCCTCACAACCTTGTGTCACCCTCACAGAGTACCCGGGAACCTACTACCACTCAACCTCGAACCTGAACAGCCGTGGGTCCCTCTGCAGCTACTGCCAATCAAGCTCATTCTGCTCTCACTGGGAATCTGGACAACTTCTCACTTGAAAACCTGCACCACCTCAAGCCTTCCCTTATCAAAAGCCTGGGCAACCTCCTAACATTCTCCCCCTCATCACAGACAAGGCAACCTGCAGTAAAAGTTTGGGCAAACTGGCGGGGCGCGGTGCCTCACGCCTGTAATCCCAGCACTTTGGGAGGCCGAGGTGGGTGGATCACTGGAAGTCAGGAATTTGAGACCAGTCTGGCCAACATGGTGAAACCCCGTCTCTACTAAAAACACCAAAAAAATGATCTGGGTGTGGTGGCGCATGCCTGTCATCCCAGCTACTCAGAAGGCTGAGGCAGGAGAATCACTTGAACCTGGGTGGTGGAGGTTGCGGTGAACCAAGATCCTGCCATTGCATTCCAGCCTGGGCAACAGCGCAAAACTCCATCTCAAAAAAAAAAAAAAAAAAAAAGACAACCTGCAGTAAAAGTTTGGGCGAACTTAGACCACCCTAGACCAGCCCCCCAGACAACTTCCTGCTCACCCCACCCCTCCCCCACAACCACTTCCAGCCCATCTCATGCTGCTGTCACCTTGAACAACTTCCCGCTTCCAGCCTGCACGCGCTTGTGGCCTCACACTCAGCACCTGAACAACCTGAAGCATCTGTCCTAATATCCAGCCAACCTCATGCCATGTACTTCAGCGTGAACACCCTCAATCCCTTGCTTCTCCCTGTCAGACAGGACAACCTCATGCTTCCCTGCTATCCATTTGGCTCTCTCCCATCCCAGGTTCAGATAACTTCAGGGTTCCGGGGGTGAACAAACCTACTTCCTCACAAATCCAAGGCCGG
Organism: Macaca nemestrina; assembly: GCF_043159975.1. NCBI lineage: Eukaryota > Metazoa > Chordata > Mammalia > Primates > Cercopithecidae > Macaca > Macaca nemestrina. The sequence continues at coordinate 10,862,305 of NC_092144.1, forward strand.
ATGCCCTTTAGTCTCCCATCCCTACAGGCTGAGCCTGAACAACCTCACCATGATGCTACAAACTTAAGATCAGACAAACTTCTACACTCTCTTCTCTCACTTGACCCTAGACAATCTTTTTTTTTTTTTTTTTTTTTTTTTTGAGACAGTCTTGTTCTCTCGCCAGGCTGGAGTGCAGTGGCACGATCTTGGCTCACTCCAATCTCCGTCTCCCGGGTTCAAGCAATTCTCGTGCCTCAGCCACCCAAGTAGGCATGTGCCACCACATCCGCTAATTTTTGTATTTTTAGTAGAGACAGGGTTTCACCATGTTGCAAGGCTGGTCTCGATCTCTTGACCTTGTGATCTGCCCGCCTTGACCTCCCAAAGTGTTGAGATTACAGGCATGAGCCACCGCACCCGGCCTTTTTTTTTGTTTGTTTGTTTTAATTGAGACAGGGTCTTGCTCTGTCACCCAGACTGGTGTGATCTCAGTTCACTGCAGCCTCCACCTCCTAGGCTCAAGTGATCTTCCCACCTCAGCCTCCCCAGTAGTTGGGACTACAGGCACATGCCACCATGCTCAGCTAATTTGTGTATGTGTGTGTGTGTATATATATATTTTTTTTCTTTTTTTTGAGACAGAGTCTTACTCTGTCGCCAGGCTGGAGTGCAGTGGTACGATCTTGGCTCACTGCAACCTCCACCTCCTGGGTTCAACCGATCCTTCCGCCTCAGCCTCCCAAGTAGCTGGGACTACAGGCACTTGCCACCAAGCCCAGCTAATTTTTTTTCGTATTTTTAGTAAAGACAGGGCTTCACTATGTTGGCCAGGCTGGTCTCGAACTCCTGACCTCAAGTGATCCATCCGCTTTGGCCTCCCAAAGTGTTGGGATTATAGGCATGAGCCACCACGCCCAGCCAATTTCTGTACTTTTTTATAGATGGAGTCTCGTCATGTTGCCCAGGCTGGTCTCAAACTCCTGAGCTCAGACAATCCACCCACCTTGGCCTCCCAAAGTGTTGGGATTACAGTTGTAAGCCACCATGCCCAGCCCATCCTACAAATTTAAGGCCAGACAACCGTCTACACTTGCTTCTGTCACTTGTCCGTGGACAATCTTTTTTTTTGTTTGTTTGTTTTTTGAGACTGAGTCTCACTCTGTTACCCAGGATGGAGTGCAATGGCGCGATCTTGGCTCACTGCCACCTCCGCCTCCCAGGTTCAAGTGATTCTCTTGCCTCAGCCTCCCGAGTAGCTGGGATTACAGGCGCCTGAACCACGCCCAGCTATTTTTTTGTTTTGTTTTTAGTAGAGACAGGGTTTCACCATGTTGGCCAGGCTGGTCTCAAACTCCTGACCTCGTGATCCACCTGCCTTGGCCTCCCAAAGTGCTGGGATTACAGGCCTGAGCCACCACACCCAGCTCTTTTTTTTAGGGGGGGACAGAGTCTCATTCTGTTGCCCAGGCTGAAGTGCAGTGCTATGATCTCGGCTCACTGCAACCTCCGCCTTGCAGGTTCAAGCAATTATTCTCCTGCCTCAACCTCCCGAGTAGCTAGGATTACAGGAGTGTGCCACTACGCCCGACTAATTTTTGTATGTTTCTTGGAGACGGGGTTTCACCACGTTCGTCAGGCTGGTCTCAAACTCCAGACCTCAAGTGATCCGCCCAGCTTGACCTTCCAAAGTGCTCGGATTACAGACATGAGCCACCGCGCCTGGCCGGACCCTGGACAATCTTACTGTCTTTTAAATTCTAGGAAGATGACCTTTGGTGCCTCTCTCTCACACTGAGCCTAGACAACCTCATGACCTTACATCATCGGGGTACAGATGTTTTATGTCCTCTTACCCCCACTCTGATTATCTTACCCCTACTCTCTGCCTGAACCACCTCACAGCCCTGTGAACCCAGGTAACCTTGGGCTCCATCCTTGAGCCTGGTCAGTCTGCTCCCCTCCCTGCTGCCCCCCATCCTGAGCTCCAAGCCATCCCTGCTCACCCCTGTCCCCAGGAAGGACTTGAAAGAGCTGATAATCACGGGCCCAGGGCTGGGGTACATTGTGCTTCTGCAAGGCTCGCTGGACCACGCTGGGGGCTTTGTCCTGACTGGTCAGCTGGAAGAGAGGGGCGGGAGGTGAGGCGAGGGCCCTGGCCCCAAGGGCAGGGCAGCCCCTAGCAGACCCCCAGCCCAGCCCCTCACCAAGATGCTTCGATACAGGTTCCCGTGGTCATTGTCGATGCTGATGCGGATGACGCGGGCCTCCGAGCTCTGCTGCGCCGGGAGGGGGATTCGAGGGCTGCCCAGAGGCAAAGGGCCGGGTCTGGGCAGGTCCGGGCTCAGGGGCAGCTGCAGGCAGTAAGGGATGGAGGCTACAACTTGGCTCATCTGCAGATGCTGAGGGCTAAGAAAGCGTGAACTTCTCAGCCACCACTGGTGTATTCAATAACCCCACATTGAAAATCTCAAGAAAACATTGGCTGGGTGCAGTGGCTCACGCCTGTAATCCGCCAGCACCTTGGGAGGTCGAGGCGGGCGGATCACCTGAGGTCAGGAGTTCAAGACCAGCCTGGCCAACATGGTGAAACTCCGTCTCTACTAAAAATACAAAAATTAGTGGGGCTTGGTGGCGCATGCCTGTAATCCCAGCTACTCGGGAGGCTGAGGCAGGAGAATCACTTGAACTTGGGAGGCAGAGGTTGTAGTGGGCCAAGATCACGCCACTGCACTCCAGCCTGGGTGACAGAGCGAGACTCCATCTCAAAAATAAATACATAAATAAATAAATAAAATAAAATAAAATAAAATAAAATCTCAAGAAAACATACTACTTCCCCCTATACATGCAGAGCCTGGGACATGCAACTAGGGTACATTCACAAGCCTTCATATACACCACCCTACCATATACAGACTTTGGTTCCCTATTACAGAAACAGACGTGAACGGTGTTCATATACACACAACCCGTGCTCATACACAAGAAATCCTGTGTACACACATATGCTGACAGTGGTTGGACACTCATAGCCCGTGCCAATGAACAACCCCACACATGATCTCGTGAATACTCAGGCCCACATTTCCTCTTCTGGTATGCAGATTCTTTTCTTTTTCTTTTTTTGAGATGGCGTCTTGCTCTGTTGCCCAGGCTGGAATGCAGTGGTGCCATTTCTGCTCACTGCAGCCTCTGCCCCCCGGGTTCAAGCAATTCTCATGCCTCACCCTCCCAAGTAGCTGGGATTACAGGCTTGTGCCACTATGCCCAGCTAATGTTTTTATTTTTAGTAGAGACGGGGTTTCACCATGTTGGCCAGGATGGTCTCAATCTCTTGACCTCGTAATCCACACACCTCGGCCTCCCAAAGTGCTTGGATTACAGGCTTGAGCCACTGCACCCAGCCTCTTTTTCTTTATAAACAGTGTCTCTCTCTGTCATGCAGGTTAGAGTGCTGTGGCATGATCGTAGCTCACTGCAGCCTCAAACTTCTGGGCTCAAGCGATCCTTCCACCTCAGCCTGCTGAGCCTACACCTCCCAGGTGTAGCCTGGGACTACACCCAGCTAATTTTTTTGACTTTTAATAGAGACAGGGTCTCACCATGCTGCCCAGGCTGGTCTTGAACTCCTGGCCTCAAGCAATCCTCCCACCTTGACCTCCCAAAGTGCCGGGATCACAGGCAATAGCCACCATGTCTGGCATGGTATGCAGATTCTTAGGGACATACATGTCCTCAAAAAAGTGTAGGCTGGGTGCGGTGGCTCACGCCTGTAATCCCAACACTTTGGAAGGCCAAGGTGAGTGGATCGTTTGAGCTCAGGAGTTCGAAATCCCCCTGGGCAACATGGCAAGACCTCATCTCTACTAAAGACAAAAAATAGCAGGGCATGGTGGTGCACACCTGTGGTCCTAGCTACTTGGGAGGCTGAGGTGGAAAGATCGCTTGAGCCTGGGGGAGGGGAGGAAGTTGCGGTGAGCTGAGATTGCACCACTGCACTTCAGCTTGGGTGACACAGCGAGAAGGCCCTGTTTCAAATAAAAAGGGGGTATGATGTGATTGCACCCTAGATGCCCCATGGGTAAGCAGTTACACAGGTCCAGATCTGAGTACGAGTCAGATTGATGAGTGATCACCCAGACAGGGCCATGCAGATGCACGCAATGCCCTGGATGGATAACCCGGGTGCTCAGTGTGTCTCCTGTGTACACTCCTGGCCCCACAATCCTGTGTGTACACATGTGCATGCACACACACGCACACACACACACAGAGCCTGGGAGTCCACAGGCCCGTATGCACACACAAGCTGTCTTGGTACCTTGGTGCTGGGGCCCTGGGGCCCTGGAGAGGCCGGGGGACTGCCAGCAGGAGCATCTCTGCTTCTGGGACTTGAGGGGGGAGACCCTGGGGACACACTGGGGGAGATGCAGAGGCCGAGGTGGGGTGGCTGTGCTGACTCCTGATCCCACGGTCCCTGGTCCCGTCACCAAGCAGAATGCTCACCTGGAGGTGGGGGATGAGGGGTTCCCGGGACTCCAACTAGGGAATGAGCTTTTCTCTCGGGAAAGCTTCCTAAGGAGGGGGACAGGGGATGAAGCTAAGGCAGGAGCAGCCCCTGCTGATATCTGCCCACATCACTCCCCACACACACACCCTGAAACTCACGCACTGAGACGCTTGGTGAGGCTGATCCGCCGTTGGATTCGTGGGGAGCTGGGGCAAGAGGCAGCTGGTGGCTCAATGACCCGGGAGAGCCGGTAGCTGAGGGGGTCAACATGTGGATGAGGTGGTGGGGGCAGGAAATACAGGGGATGGAGAGATAAGAGTTAGAATCAGTTGGGAGGTGGGTTTGGGGTGTAAGAGGGAGCAGCCAGAGGTGGCATCCCACATGTCAGGGTCAGGGTGGTAAATGAGGGTCATTAAGCATCAAGGTCTTATCAGAGATGGGACAGGATGGCTGGTCAAGAGGTCACAAAGAGATTCACAGGGTGGCACTAAGGAATCAAATTGGGTCAGGATTAAAGTCAGGGTCAGGACCGGGCGTGGTGGCTCACGCCTGTAATCCTAGCACTTTGGGAGGCCGAGGCGAGAGGATTGCTTTGGGTCAGGAGTTTGAAACCAGCCTGGCCAATATAGTGAAATCCCATCCATACTCAAAATGCAAAAAATTAGCCGGGTGTGGTCGCTTGCGCCTATAATTGCGGCTACTCAGGAGGATGAGGCAGGAGAATTGCTTGAACCTGGGAGGCGGAGGCTGCAGTGAGCCGAGATCGTGCCACTGCACTCCAGCCTGGGCAACAGAGTGAGAGTCTGTTTCAAAAATAAATAAATAAAATAAAAAAATAAAGTCAGGGTCAGACTGGGGTCTGGTCACCACTGGGGTCAATGGTTAGGGTCACAGTTATATAGAAAGAAAGTACACAGTTGTGATAGTCAAGTTGGACAAATAAACACGAAAGTTGGAGACAGTTACTCAGAACTGAGGATCAAGGGTTGGGGTCAGAGACAGATTCAGATGAGGGGTCATGGGTCAGATAGGACCAAACATGGGGAAGTCAACACTTGGGACAGTTGAGTTGAATGACCAGCTGAATATGCTAAAGTTGAGGTCAGAAAATCAGATGGGGTCAAAATTGAGATGAGAGATCAACTGTGACTTTTTTTTTTCTTTTTTTTTTGAGACAGGGTCTTACTCTGTTACCTAGACTGGAGCTGCAGTGGTGTCATTCTGGCTTACTCCAACCTCCGCCTCCCAGGCTCCAGCGATCCTCCCACCTCAGCCTCCCAAGTAGCTGGGACCAATGGCACTCAACACCACGTTCAGCTAATTTTTGTATTTTTTTGTAGAGATGGGGTTTCACCATGTTGCCCAGGCTGGTCTCAAACTCCTGGGCTCAAGCGATCCACCCACCTTGGCCTCCCAAGTGCTGGGATTACACGTGTGAACCACCAGGCCCAGTCTATTTGATTCGGCTGGAGATACTGCAAGGTCACAGGTTGTAGGGGGGTCAGGGCTCAAGAGGGGGTCTTGGGAGGAGCTGGAGGTGTGTACGGAATGGGTGGAATCCAGTTCGTGACCAGGATCGGCTGGGGTGGGGCCAGGACAGGCTACAGGGTGGTTACCTCTGCTCCTCACTGAGCTGGCGCTGGGCATGCAGGGCAGCCAGGATGGGCGGGTGGGGGCTCAGGGTGTAGCTCTGACAGCGCCTCTGCAGCTGCTGGATGCGGGCCAGGATCTCCCACTCCTGGGGGATGAGCCTCTGAGACTTTACCCCTGGCCCACCCCCACCCCACCTTCAGGCACCACCCCCACACCCAGTGTAGCCTCCACTCACCTTCCTCCTCTTCTCAAAGTTAATGAGATCCCCCTGGGGGCAAAGTATGTCTGAATTGCAGCACCCAGGGTCAAGGGTCAAGGTCAGGGGCTGGGATGTCAGGACCCCCACTGTGGGGCGGTGTCAGGAGTACAGGTAGGATCAAGGGGGATATCGGGGCAAGTGGAGCTGGGGTCGGGGTCAAGGGTCAGGGATCAGACCTCCAACATATCCGGCAGGGCTGTGTCCAGCATAACCAGGTCCGTGAGGAAGGTGCCAAGGTAGGGGACAGGGCCTGGGGGTGGTTTCTGTGGCCCCCAAAGCTCCAGTCACTCAGGGCCATAACTGATCCCATCAACCTCCACGCCCCTCCCTGAAGATCCCACTTGTCCCCATCCCAAACTGTAATCACTCACCGAGGGCAGGCTGCCTGGGGTGTTGTCCTCTTTTTGGGATCCCTCAGTGGCCTCCTCCTGGGGGAAGAGAAAAACTGAGCAGGCCTGGGGTCTCCTGGGACAATTCCTCAGGGAGGATGCCTGCAGACCCATTGTATGTACCCTTCGTGCTTTGAGTAATCAAAAGCCAGTGGTAGGCCAGGTGTGATGGCTCAGGCCTATAATCCCAGCACTGTGGGAGGCCAAGGCAAGCAAATCATGTAAGGTCAGGAGTTCGAGACCACCCTGGCCAATATGGTGAAACCCCGTCTCTACTAAAAATACAAAAATTAGCCAGGTTTGGTGGCTCACGCCTGTAGTCCCAGCTACTTGGGAGGCTGAGGCAGAAGGATAGCTTGATCCTGGGAAGCAGAGGCTGCAGTGAGCCGAGATCGCACCACTGCACTCCAGCCTGGGCGACAGAGCAAGACTCCCTCTCAAAAAAAAAAAACTATTTTTCAAAGGCCAGACATGGTGGCTCACGCCTGTAATCCCAGCACTTTTGAAGGCTGAGGCTGGCGGATCACATGAGGTAAGGAGTTTGAGACCAGCCTGGCTAACAGAGTGAAACCCTGTTTCTACTAAAAAGTAGCTGGGCATGGTAGCTTGTTTCTGTAATTCCAGCTACTTGGGAGGCTGAGGCAGGAGAATCATTTGAACCCGGGAGGCGGAGGTTGCAGTGAGCCGAGATCGCACCATTGCACTCCAACTTGGGCAACAAGACCAAAACATCTCAAAAAAAAAAAAAAAGAAGAAGCCAGTGGTGAAGGCCCACTCTAGAAGCCAGACCACCTTGGGTGGGGGTAGAGAGGTGACAAACAGCAGGGAGAGGGCTCCCCCATAAGAGGTGGGGCTTGTAGGGGTGGTGGCCCCCAGGGTTGGCCTTAACAAGGAAAGAATCCTTGTCTGCAGCTGGATGGCACAGGCCTGCCAAGGATCTCCTGGGTATCCTGAATTTGCTGTTGTTTATTTACTTTTTATTTTTATTTTTTATTTTTATTTTTTTATTTTTTTTTTGAGACGGAGTCTCGCTCTGTCGCCCAGCCCAGGCTGGAGTGCAGTGGCGCGATCTCGGCTCACTGCAAGCTCCGCCTCCCAGGTTCACGCCATTCTCCTGCCTCAGCCTCCCGAGTAGCTGGGACTACAGGCGCCCACAACCGCGCCCGGCTAATTTTTTGTATTTTTAGTAGAGACGGGGTTTCACCGTGGTCTCGATCTCCTGACCTTGTGATTCGCCCGCCTCGGCCTCCCAAAGTGCTGGGATTACAGGCGTGAGCCACCGCGCCCGGCCTATTTACTTTTTATTTTATTTTATTTTGAGATGGAGTCTCACTTTGTCACTCAGGCTGGAGTGTAGTGGCATGATCTTGGCTCACTGAAGCCTCGACAGCCCAAGTTCAAGCGATCCTCCCACCTCAGCCTCCTGAGTAGCTGGGACTACAGGTGTGCACCACCAACGCCCAGCTAATTTTTGTACTTGTTTGCAGAGATGGGGTTTTGCCATGTTGCCCAGGTTGGTCTCGAACTCCTGGGCTCAAGTGATCCTCTCACCTCGGCCTCCCAAGTGCTGGGATTATAGGCGTGAGCCACAGAGCCCAGCTCATGTGTTGTTTTAGGTGCCGGGCAGGCAACAGTGAACAAAAAAAGCAAAATTTGGCTGAGAGTGATGGCTCACACCTGTAATGCCAGCACTTTGGGAAGCCAAGGCAGGTGGATCACCTCAGGTCAGGAATTCAAGACCACCCTGGCCAACATGACAAAACCCCCTCTCTACCAAATACAAAAATTAGCCAGGCGTGGTGGCGGGTGCCTGTAATCTTAGCTACTTGGGAGGCTGAAGCAGAGAGAATTGCTTGATCCTGAGAGGTGGAGGTTGCAGTGAGCCAAGATCATGCCACTGCATTCCAGTCTGGGTGACGGAGTGAGACTCCATCTCAATACAAAGAAACAAACAAACAAAAAAAACAGTGATGACAACAACAACAAAAAACCAGATGTGTGGTTTTGGGGATGATGGAGGCTGGGAAGGCCTCTCAGAGGCAGGGACATTTGATCAGAGACCAGAAGGAGGTGAGTGAGCAAGTTGCATGCACACCTTGATGGGTGGAGAATGTTCCAGGCCCAAGCATCTATTCTAGATTCACTGTAAAAACCACTGCCTGATTGCAATGAGAATCTAAATCTTGCTTATAAATAAGCCAGACTTTTGACACACATTTTTTAGTTTTGCTTATCAAGGTAAAGTCCTCAGAACATTTTTTTGTTGTTGTTGTTCCCACCCTGTGCTATGACTCTGGCCTTAAGTAACCTTTTCTTTGTGCTTTCTTGTGTTTTGCTGAGTGAATAAATAGGGCAGTCACTGACTGTGAACTACAATGCAGGAAGTAAAGGAAAGAAAAACGTGCAACCCGCCAGGGACAAGGGTAAGGTCATTGCTGAGCGGTAGGGAAGGACAGAGTGTCCTGACCACAGCAGGGCGATTCTCCCTGCCTGGCCCCAAGTCCCTCCCCCAACTTCCGGGGCCTAAAATCCCCGGGGTCTGCATCCATCTCTACCTGGAAAAGAATCTCTCTACTGCTGAGGTGGTTGTTCTCATCGGAGAAAATCTGCGAAAGTTTCCTGAAAGTAGATAGCGGTTCCCTGGGAGGACAGGAAAAGGGTGGTCAGGGGTCAGTGGCTTGGAAGGGTCAGACCTGGGATGGGGTGGGGAAGAGGTCCCGCCCCAGCTCACCGGCTTACGGCCCCCCAGCTGCGCTTGAGCCGGTAGATGGGGTTAGATTGCAGGGCGGACAGGATGGCGCGCAAGGAGGAGAAGTTCCGCAGTTCTCGGCAGCGCTGCCAGGCGGTGGGGACGCAGGTCAGACCCAGGCATTATCCACCTTTCATCCTGAAACTTCTTTGTCTTATTTTTTTTTTTTTTTTTTTTTTTTTTTTTTTTTTTTTTTTAGAGATAGGGTCTATGGCCCAGGCTGGAGTGCAGTGGCTCGATCATAACTCACTGGCAGCCTGGAACTCCTGGGCTTAAGCGATCCACATGCCTCAGCCTCCTGCCTCAGTAGCTGGGACTACAGGAGCTTGCCATCGTGTACGGCTAATTTTTATTTTATTTTTATTTATTTTTATTTTTTATTTTTTAGACAGAGTCTCGCTTTATCCTCCAGGCTGGAATGCAATGGCCCGATCTCGGCTCACTGCAACCTCCGCCTCCCAGGTTCAAGCGATTATCCTGCCTTAGCCTCCCAAGTAGCTGGGATGACAGAGGCACACCACTACACCAGGCGAATTTTTTTTTTTTGTAAGTCTAATTTTTTTTTTTTTTTTTGAGACGGGGTCTCGCTCTGTCGCCCAGGCTGGAGTTCAGTCTCCGCTCACTGCAAGCTCCGCCTCCCGGGTTCGGGCCAGTCTCAGTCTCAGCCTCCCGAGTAGCTGGGACCACAGGAGCCCGCCACCACGCCCGGCTAATTTGTTTTGTATTTTTTAGTAGAGACGGGGTTTCACCGTGTTAGCCAGGATAATCTCGATCTCCTGACCTCGTGATCCGCCCGCCTCGGCCTCCCAAAGTGCTGGGATTACAGGCGTGAGCCACTGCGCCAGGCCTGTAAGTCTAATTTTTAATTTTTTTGTTTGTTTGTTAAGAAACATTGGTCTCACTATGTTGCCTAGTCTGGTCTCAAACTCTAGGGTTCAAGCGATCCTCCCTCTCCCCAGAGGGTTGGGATTACAGGAGTGAGTCACTGCGCCCGGCCTGATCCCGTGACTTGTGACGCCAGATCGGACACCTGGGTCTTGTCTCACGGACAAGCTACTAAGACTCCCACTCATGCCCTGGGAGTCCCTTCCTCCCTCCTCCCTCGGGCTCCAGCCCCTCCCCTAGCTGCCCCTCCAGCCCCTACCTCCGATCTTGACTTCTCGGGTCCGGGCTCCCTACTTCTCCCAGCTCCCTTGGGACCTAGTCGTGCCCGCAGCCTCTCTGCAGGACCCAGACCCACCTCCCTGAACCCAAGTCTTACCCTAGGCATCAACTTTCCACCCCCTTCCCTCCCTCGCCTAGACACGCCCCTGTCTCTCTCCCGAGCCCTCGTTTCTTCTGGCCCCAGGGCCCGCCCCTGCATCCCCTCCCCGCGCCCCCAACACACCTGGGCGATGCGGATCCACTTCTCCAGCCGCTGCGCCCTCTGCGGGGCGGTCAAGCCCGGCGCTCCGAGCACGGAACCCAGCACACAGCCGGTCACTGTGTTGAACTGGGCCACGGTGGCGCGCACAGTGGGGGAGGCGCCTGCAGCCCCGGGCCGGTCCCTCTGCGACCACACGGAGCCCAGGCACTCGTAGGGCCTCACCTTGGAGAAGAGCTCCTGGGCCAGGGGAGGGGTGTGGGATTGGTGCTTAGCAGAACCTGTCCCCTCACTGTGGCTCATCCCGACCCAGTCTGGGATCCTCACCAAGTCCATGAGGGTCAGCTGCTCGGCCACCTCGTCCACGCTGAAGTCCAGGAGCTGGGGAGCTTGCGGCATGAGTCCTTCCTCTTCCTCCGCGCAGGCCTCTGCAGAGTCTGGGTCAGAAGTTTGGGCAACTCTGGGAGGTCCTGATCATTAGAAAAGGTTACAAACTCTCAAGTTTGAATCCAAGACTGGCTGTGTGACCTTGGGCAAGTCCCTGTCCCTCTCTGAGCCTCACTTTCCTCATTTGTAAAACGGACAACTCTCTGAATTTTTTTTTTTTTTTTTTTTTTCTGTGACAGTCTTACTCTGTTGCCCAGGCTGGAGTGCAATGGCACAATCTTAGCTCACTGCAACCTCAGCCTCCTGGGTTCAAGTGATTCTCCTGCCTCAGCCTTCGGAGTAGCTGGGATTACAGGCATGTGCCACCATGCCCGGCTAATTTTAGTTGTTTTTTTTTTTTTTGAGACGGAGTCTCGCTCTGTCACCCAGGCTGGAGTGCAGTGGCCGGATCTCAGCTCACTGCAAGCTCCGCCTCCCGGGTTTACGCCATTCTCCTGCCTCAGCCTCCCGAGTAGCTGGGACTACAGGCGCCTGCCACCTCGCCCGGCTAAGTTTTTTTTTGTATTTTTAGTAGAGACGGGGTTTCACCGTGTTAGCCAGGATGGTCTAGATCTCCTGACCTCGTGATCCGCCCGTCTCGGCCTCCCAAAGTGCTGGGATTACAGGCTTGAGCCACCGCGCCCGGCTAATTTTAGTATTTTTAATAGAGACGAGCTTTCACCATGTTGGCCAGGCTGGTCTCAAATTCCTGACTTCAAGTGATCTGTCCACCTGGGCCTCCCAAAGTGCTGGGATTACAGGTGTGAGCCACCACGCCCGGCCCTGAATGTTTTTAGATGTAACAGCAACAGTAATGTTCACTAAGCAGCTAGTGTGGATTTATTCAGTAACTCACCACACCAGTCCAGTGAGGGAGGTACTGTTATTTATCCAGCTTTTACAGTTAAGGAAAGGGAGGCAAAGAACAATTTGTCACACCTTCGGTGAATGGCAGGTCGGGGATTTGAAGCCAGGTGCTCAAAGGCCAGAGAAGAAAATAAAGCTTTGTGATTTTGAATATGTATTAGGATAAGATTAATCTGACCTCTTTTTTTGGAAAGAGGTGATATGACTTCCTGGTTCAGGGAAGGCTATTGTCAGAAAGTCTCAAACTCAAATGCAAACTTGTCCGCTAGTTTGCTGTGTAAAGCATGTGTTTTAACCTCCCTGTGCCTTTTTTTTTTTGGATGGAGTCTGACTCTGTCTCCCAGGCTGGAGTGCAATGGTGCGATCTTGGCTCACTGCAACCTCTGCCTCCGGGGTTCAACCAATTCTCCTGCCTCAGTCTCCCAAGTTGCTGGGATTACAGGCAAGAGCCACCACGCCCAGCTAACTTTTGTATTTTTGTATAGACAGGGTTTCACCATGTTGGCCAGGTTGGTCTTGAACTCCTGACCTCAAGTGATTTGCCTGCCTCAGCTTCCCAAAGTTCTGGGATTGCAGGAGTGAGCTGTGTCTTCTTTTTGAAACAGGCTCTCACTTTGAAACAGGGTCACACAAGCTGGAGTACAGTGGTGTAATCACAGTTCACTGCAGCCTCAACCTTTTGGGCTCCAGCGATCCTCCTGCCTCAGCCTCCCGAGTTGCTGGAACTACGGGCACACACCCAGCTAATTTTTTATTTTTTGTACAGACAGGGTCTCATTATGTTGCCAGGCTGGTCTCAAACACCTGAGCTCAAGTGATCCTCCCTCTTGGCTTCCCAAAGTTTTGAGATTGCGGGCGTGAGCCAGTGCACCTGGCTGTGGATTTCGTTTTTGTTTTTGTTTAAGATCATGCATAGGCCGGGCGCGGTGGCTCAAGCCTGTAATCCCAGCACTTTGGGAGGCCGAGATGGGCGGATCACGAGGTCAGGAGATCGAGAGACGATCCCGGCTAACACGGTGAAACCCCGTCTCTACTAAAAAATACAAAAAAATAGCCGGGCGAGGTGGCGGGCGCCTGTAGTCCCAGCTACTCCGGAGGCTGAGGCAGGAGAATGGCGTAAACCCGGGAGGCGGAGCTTGCAGTGAGCTGAGATCCGGCCACTGCACTCCAGCCTGGGTGACAGAGCAAGACTCCGTCTCAAAAAAAAAAAAAAAAAAAAAAAAAAAAAAAGATCATGCATACCAGATTACTATAAAGCGCTCAACAAATATGAATAATTTTATTTAGTGGATTTTGATGGTGGCGCCCCCTAAGGGAAACTTTGGAAGTTGGGATCTTGAATTGTGCCCTCCAGCCTCCAAATGTCTCTCCAGACATTTGTGTCTTTGAATAACCTGCTTGTGGCTGGTACCAAGGTAGTGACTTATCTCAGTTGAGTGTTCACAGGTGCAGATCGAACTCCTTGTTCTACTTTTTCCCCACTTCTCACTACTGCACTTGATTTGTCTTTAAGAAAGGAAGCCGGGCGCGGTGGCTCACGCCTGTAATCCCAGCACTTTGGGAGGCCGAGGCGGGCGGATCACAAGGTCAGGAGATCGAGACCACGGTGAAACCCCGTCTCTACTAAAAATACAAAAAATTAGCCAGGCGCGGTTGTGGGCGCCTGTAGTCCCAGCTACTCGGGAGGCTGAGGCAGGAGAATGGCGTGAACCCGGGAGGCGGAGCTTGCAGTGAGCCGAGATCGCGCCACTGCACTCCAGCCTGGGCGACAGAGCGAGACTCCGCCTCAAAAAAAAAAAAAAAAAAAAAAGAAAGGAAGGGGCCTGGCACAGTGGCTCACGCCTGTAATCCCAGCACTTTGGGAGGCTGAGATGGGAGGATCACAAGGTCAGGAGATCGAGACCATCCTGGCTAACACAGTGAAACCCCGTCTCTACTAAAAAATAGAAAAAATTAGCCAGGCGTGGTAGGGGGCGCCTGTAGTCCCAGCTACCCGGGAGGCTGAGGCAGGAGAATGGCCCGGAAGGCAGAGCTTGCAGTGAGCCGAGAACATGCCACTGCACTCCAGTCTGGGTGACAGAGCGAGACTCCATCTCAAAAAACAAAACAACTTGGCCGGGCGTGGTGGCTCACGCCTGTAATCCCAGCACTTTGGGAGGCCGAGGTGGGCGGATCACAAGGTCAGGAGATCGAGACCATGGTGAAACCCCGTCTCTACTAAAAATAGAAAAAATTAGCCGGGCGCAGGGGCAGGCGCCTGTAGTCCCAGCTACTCGGGAGGCTGAGGCAGGAGAATGGCGTGAACCCGGGAGGCAGAGCTTGCAGTGAGCCGAGATTGCGCCACTGCACTCCAGCCTGGGCGACAGAGCGAGACTCCTTCTCAAAAAAAAAAACAACAACAACAACAACAACAACAACAAAAAAACAAAAACACAAAGGAAAAACTTGTTTGCAATAATCTGCACCTACCTACAACCTGACTATTTTGTTCATAAACACAAATTGTTTTGGCTCCAAGAATACAAGGACCATGAAAGTCTGGGCTTTGTTTTGTTTGCAAATTGCAAATGTTCACAAGTTTGGAAAATGATGTCCCCAGCACCTATGTTGCTGTCTTTGCCTCACCAGTGTCCTCCCCTGCATTAGTTGGTGCTTGTTGCTGTCAGTACAAAGCACTGTGACACTACACTGTGATGCTAGGACAGGCAAAGACATGGGACAACCTCATCATGTGTCCCAGTGGGGCATACCCAAGCATTACCCACTGAACACATGGTTTATTGCTGTGTAAATTACTCTCACTTTCCTCCTCCTTTGTACTAGTTATGGCATCATACTATGATTTTATTTATTTATTTTGTGACGGAGTCTTGCTCTGTTGCCCAGGCTGGAGTGCAGTGGCTCGATCTCCGCTCACAGCAACCTCCGCCTCCAGGGTTCAAGCGATTCTCCTGCCTCAGCCTCCTGAGTAGCTGAGACTACAGGAGGTGCCACTACACCCAGCTAATTTTTTTTTTTTTTTTAAGTAGTGATGGGGTTTTACCATGTTGGCCAGACTGGTCTCGAACTCCTGACCTCAGGTGATCCCCCTGCCTCGGCTTCCCAAAGTGCTGGGATTACAGGTATGAGCCACCGCACCCTGCCCCACCCAATACTATTATTTTAAAATAATCTTTGTAAATCTGTATAATTACCTCTTTCCTCTTGAATTAGGACCAGTGGCATTGCAAAATATTAGTTTTTAGAAGTGGATACTGGGCTGGGCACACCTATAATCCCAGCACTTTTGGAGGTTGAGGTAGGAGGATTGCTTGAGACCAGGAGTTTGAGACCAGCCGGGGCAGCATAGTGAGACCCCATCTCTACAGAAAAAAAATTTTTTAAGTTGCGCATCCTGATGCACACCTGTAGTCTCACCTACTCAAGAGGCTTAGGAGGGAGGATCTCTTGAGCCCAGGAGGTCAAGGCTGCAGTGAGCTGTGATCATGCCATGGCATTCCAACCTGGGTGACAGAGCAAGAAACTGTCTCCCCGCTCAAAAAACAGTGGTCACTGGAAAAAAAATGCCCCTACATCTAATCAAACCTTTAAATGTTACAGCAATAATGGGGATAGAGAAACATGCTACATGAAACTATGAGGAAGCAAACAGGTAAGTCCAAAAGAGTGTGAGGCATACCTCAGGACACATGACCCATGTTTTTTGCCCTCTAACGGCTTCAAACAAGAGGCAATGGGGATCTGTTACAGAATAAAAGAGACTTAAGAACAAACAACCAGTCAGGGGTGGTGACTCATGTCTGTAATCCTGACACTTTGGGAGGCTGAGGTGGGCAGATCTCTAGAGGTTAGGAGTTTGAGACCAGCCTGGCCAACATGGCGAAACCCCCTCACTACTAAAAATACAAAAATTAGCTGGGCGTGATGGTGGGCACCTGTAATCTCAGCTACTCAGGCGGCTGAGGCAGGAGAATCACTTGAACCCAGGAGGCAGAGGTTGCCGTGAGCCGAGATCACGCCATTGTACGCCAGCCTGGACGACAGAGTGAGACTCCATCTCAAAAAACAAAAGGAGGCCGGGCGCGGTGGCTCAAGCCTGTAATCCCAGCACTTTGAGAGGCCGAGACGGGCGGATCACGAGGTCAAGAGATCGAGACCATCCTGGCTAACACAGTGAAACCCCGTCTCTACTAAAAAAAAAAATACAAGGCCGGGCGCGGTGGCTCAAGCCTGTAATCCCAGCACTTTGGGAGGCCGAGACGGGCGGATCACGAGGTCAGGAGATCGAGACCATCCTGGCTAACATGGTGAAACGCCGTCTCTACTAAAACATACAAAAAACTAGCCGGGCGAGGTGGCGGGCGCCTGTAGTCCCAGCTACGCGGGAGGCTGAGCCAGGAGAATGGCGTGAACCTGGGAGGCGGAGCTTGCAGTGAGCTGAGATCCAGCCACTGCACTCTAGCCTGGGTGACAAAGCAAGACTCCGTCTCAAAAAAAAAAAAAAAAAAAAAAAAAAAATACAAAAAATACTAGCCGGGCGAGGTGGCGGGCGCCTGTAGTCCCAGCTACTTGGGAGGCTGAGGCAGGAGAATGGCGTAAACCCGGGAGGCGGAGCTTGCAGTGAGCCGAGATCCGGCCACTGCACTCCAGCCTGGGCGACAGAGCGAGACTCCGTCTCAAAAAAAAAAAAAAGGAAAAAGAGAGAGAGAAGCAAACAACCAAATGCCTTGAGTAGATCTTCTTTGGATTTCAATTTGAAGAGACAACTACTCCTCCTTCCCGCAGCTCTGTCGCCTAGACTGGAGTGTAGGGACATGCTCACAGCTCACGGCAGCCTTGATTTCCCGCGGTCAAGAGATCCTCCCACCTCAGCATGCTAAGTAGCTGGGACTATAGGCACGTGCCACAACACCCGGCCAGAAACAACTGTCAAAAAAATGTAGGGCTGGGCGCGGTGGTAGGCACCTGTGGTCCCAGCTACTCAGGAGGCTGAGGTGGGAGGGTCAGGAGTTCAAGCCCAGCCCAGGCAAAATAGGAAGATCCAGTGTCCAAAAAAACAGGTTCAGGGGCAAGTGGGGGATTTGAATATTTGAATATGGACTGGGTATTTTTTCTTTTTTTGAAGCAGGGTCTCGCTCTGTCACCTAGGCTGGAGTACAGTGGCACAGTCACGGCTCACTGCAGCCTTGACCCTCCCAGGCTAAAATGATCCTCTTGTCTCAGCCTCCCAAGCAGCTGGGACTATAGGCAGTCACCACCACGCTCTGCTAATTATTTGTAGACACGAAATTTCAACATGTTGCCCAGGATGGTCTCAATCTCCTGGGCTCAAGCCATCCATCTGCCTTGGCCTCCTAAAGTGCTGGGATTGCCAGCAGGAGCCTCTGCTTTCGGCTTGGACTGGGTATTTTTTTATATCAAATATTTCTGATTTTTAAAAAAATTATAAACATGAAGGTTACTAAAAAAAATAAAAATAAAAGGGCCGGACGCCGTGGCTCATGCCTGTAATCCCAACAATTTGGGAGGCCGAGGTGGGCAGATCACCTGAGGTCAGGAGTTTGAGACCAGCCTGACCAACATAGAGAAACTCGCCCCCCCAACTAAAAATACAAAATTAGTCAGGAGTGGTGCTACGCGCCTGTAATCCCAGCTACTCGGGAGGCTGAGGCAGGAGAATCACTTGAATCCAGGAGGCGGAGGTTAAGGTGAGCTGAGATCCTGCCATTGCACTGTAGCCTGGGCAACAAGAGTGAAACTCCATCTCAAAAAAAAAAAAAGCAAGCCTGTTGTCAGACGTGTGTTCCCAAAACATTTATGTGTGAACTGACATAAGCCTGGGATTTGTTTTAAAATCATCCTGAAAATATTTTTTTTTGTGAAATTGATCATCGTTGATGATAGGCGATGGATGTCTGAATGTTCGTCATACTATTCTCTCCACTTTTGTATATGTCTGAAATTTTCCATAGCAAAAAGTGAACCCAAAATTAAGTTCTTAAAATAAAATAGATGAGCATGGTGGTCATCTACTTTCTTCTAAACTACATGGTGCAAATGTAGTCTTAGCTACTCAGGAGGCTGAGGTAGGAGGCTCACTTGAGCCCAGGAGTTCAAGTCCAGCCTGGGCAACACAGCAAGACCCTGTATCTAAAAATAAAATTCATAGTAGGGTGCAGTGGCTCACACCTGTCATCCCAGCACTTTGGGAGACCAAGGCAAGCGGATCACAAGGTCAGGAGATCGAGACCATCCTGGCTAGCATGGTAAAACCCCGTCTCTACTAAAACTACAAAAAATTAGCCGGATGTGGTGGCACACACCTGTAGTCGCAGCTACTCGGGAGGCTGAGGAAGGAGAATCACTTGAACCCAGGAGGCAGAGGTTGCAGTAAGCCAAGATCGCAGCATTGCACTCCAGCCTGGGCGACAGAGCAAGACTCTGTCTCAAAATAAAATAAAAATAAAAATAATAAAATAAAATTAAAAAGTGTGTCCCTGAGCCTAGCACATAGAAGGTTTTAAACAAGTGTTCATTTTCTCCTCTGACCTCAAGGAAACTAGGGCAGCACTTTCCATAGAATTCTCTGCAATGGTGGAAAAATTCTCTAGCTGCTCTGTCCAGTGTGGTGGCTGAACACTCAAAATGTGGGTAGTGGGATTGAAGACTTGAATTTTTGCCTTTGCTTGACTGGATTTTGAAAAAAAAAAAAGTAGGCCAGGCATGGTAGCGCACGCCTGTAATCCCAGCACTTTGGGAGACCCAGGTGGGTGGATCACCTGAGGTCAGGAGTTCAAGACCACATTGACCAACATAGTGAAACGCTGTCTCTAATAAAAAGACAAAATTAGCTGGTGTGGTGGCAGGTGCCTATAATTCCAGCTACTGGGGAGGCTGAGGCAGGAGAATCTCTTGTATCCAGGAGGCAGTGTTGCAGTGTGCTGAGATGGCGCCACTGCACTCCAGCCTGGGCGACAGAGCGAGACTCTGTCTCAAAAAAAAAAAAAAGGATGGCATGGTGGCTCATGCCTGTAATCCCAGCAATTTGGGAGGCCGAGGTGGGCGGATCACGAGGTCAGGAGATTGAGGCCATCCTGGCTAACACAGTGAAACCCCGTCTCTACTAAAAATGCAAAAATTAGCCGGGCGTGGTGGCACACGCCTGTAATCCCAGCTACTCAGGAGGCTGAGGCAGGAGTATCACTTGAACCCGGGAGGCAGAGCTTGCAGTGAGCCGAGATGATGCCATTGCACTCCAGCTTGGGCAACAAGAGCGAAACTCTGTCTCAAAAAAAAAAAAGGGGCCGGGCGCGGTGGCTCACGCCTGTAATCCCAGCACTTTGGGAGGCCGAGGCGGGCGGATCACAAGGTCAGGAGATCGAGATCACGGTGAAACCCCGTCTCTACTAAAAATAAAAAAAAAAATTAGCCGGGCGCGGTTGTGGGCGCCTGTAGTCCCAGCTACTCGGGAGGCTGAGGCAGGAGAATGGCGTGAACCCGGGAGGCGGAGCTTGCAGTGAGCCGAGATCGCGCCACTGCACTCCAGCCTGGGCGACAGAGCGAGACTCCGTCTCAAAAAAAAAAAAAAAAAAAAAAGGTAGGGTCAGGCACAGTGGCTCACACTTACAATCCCAGCACCCTGAGAGGTTGAGGCCAGAGGATTGCTTAAGCCCAGGAGTTCGAGACCAGCCTGGGCAACATGGCAAGACCCCATCTCTAAAAAGAAAATACCTGAATTTTATTTAATTTTAATTAATTTAAATAGCCACAGGGGCTAGGGGCCACCACATTGGACTATGGAGCTCTAATGACTTGGAATCAGCTGGAGAAATCATATATATATACATATATATACACACACATATATACACACACACACACATATATATATATATATATATATATATGCCTTTATATACATAAATAACTGAGACTTTGTCACCAGGGTTGGAGAAGTAGCTGCTGCTTTGTAAATTGAACAGGAATGTGGCCACTATAATCTGGAGATTAAGCCATGGGGATTAGGGATAAAGATGCTTTTGTGATGCGGATCGGATCAAACACAGATGGGTGAAAGATGATACTTCCTAAGCAGGATGCAATTATTCAGCAAACTAATCTGTGTTGTTCCTGCCCCTGGGGACAGAGCTGGGAGCAAGAACAACAGGTCCTCCTCTCACGCACTCACAGTCTATGAGATGAGCGAAAGCCAATAAGTAAGTAAGGAGGCTGCGCATGCACAATGGCTCATGGCTGTAATCCCAGCATTTTGGGAGGCCAAGGCAGGCGGATTACTTGAGTTTAGGAGTTTGAGACCAGCCTGGGCAACATGGCACAATCTCACCTCTACAAAATAATTAGCTGGGCATGGTGATACGCGCCTATGGTCCCAGCTACACGGGAGGCTGAGACAGGAGAATGACTTGAGCCCAGGAGGTGGAGGTTGGAATGAGCGGAGATCGTGCCACTGCACTCCAGCCTGGGTAACTGCGAGACTGTGTCTCAAAAAAAAAAAAAAAAAAAAAATTTGAAAAAAGAATTTCAAAAATAAGAAACATTTTACAGACTGGGTATAGTGGCTTGCGCCTGTAATGCCAGCACTTTGGGAGACCCAGATGGGAGGATCGCTGGAGCCCAGGATGTTGAGCCTGCAGTGAACCATGATGGAGACATGCACTCCAGCCTGGGGAACAGAGCAAGACCCTGACTCAAAAAAAATAATAATAATTAAAGACAAGTATCAAGGCAATGGTATGCAGCTAGAAACACAGGCATCCTGACCCAATGGCACCAAGGAGGGAAAAGTATTAGACATGTGCTAATACTTCAGACAAAGATATTTATTTATTTATTTATTTATTTTTTGAGACGGAGTCTCGCTCTGTTGCCCAGGCTGGAGTGCTGTGGCTGGATCTCAGCTCACTGCAAGCTCTGCCTCCCGGGTTCCCGCCATTCTCCTGCCTCAGCCTACCGAGTAGCTGGGACTACAGGTGCCCGCCACCTCGCCCGGCTAGTTTTTTGTATTTTTTAGTAGAGACAGGGTTTCACCGTGTTAGCCAGGATGGTCTCGATCTCCTGACCTCGTGATCCGCCTGTCTCGGCCTCCCAAAGTGCTGGGATTACAGGCTTGAGCCACCGCGCCCGGCCCAGATTTTTATTTTTTTAAGATGGAGTTTCGCTCCTGTTGCCTAGGCTGGATGGCAGTGGCGTGATCTCAGCTCACTGCAATCTCCACCTCCCGGGTTCAAGCGATTCTTCTGCCTCAGCCTCCCGAGTAGCTGGGATTACGGGCATGCACCACCACGCCTGGCTAATTTTGTATTTTTAGTCGGGATGGGGTTTCTCCATGTTTGTCAGACTGGTCTCCAACTCCTGACCTCAGGTGATACGCCCGCCTCAGCCTCCCAAACTGCGGGATTACAGGCGTGAGCCACCATGCCTGGCCGACAAAGAATTATTATCCCCATTGTACAGATGAGGAAATTGAGACTTAGAGTTAAAAACCTTGCTTAAGTTTTGCAGCTCTGAGAGGGGAGAGAAAGTCTGTGTGGGAAGAAGCAGGCAAGAAAGGCCTTCTCAGAACACGACTAGATCCAAAAACCCCTCACCTGTCCACACCTGAGGTGGCTCCTCTTCCTGCTCTCGCTTAGCCTCCTCCAAAAAATCTTCCAGAAGCTTCTCTGCTTTTCGAGCCTCAGCGCTCCCTGGGGCCGCCCAGCCCAGAAAGGTTCGGACACTGCCCAGGTCTGAGTGGGCAGGGGGGTCTCGGAAATCCTGAGGGTGGTCCTGCAGCCAGGAGCCCAGCACTGACACCACAGCCCTGGCCAGAGAGGCAGGGTCTCAGAACTGGGTCCAGAGTAGGGGACCTAGAATGTGACTCCTGGTATGTTTTTTTGAGACAGAGTCTCACTGTGTCACCAAGGCTGCAGTGCAGTGGCCTGATCTTGACTCACTGCAACCTCAGCCTCCCGAGTAGCTGGGACTACAGGCGTGTAGCACCATGCCCAGCTATTTTTTTTTTTTTTTTTGTATTTTTAGTAGAGACAGGGTTTTGCCATGTTGGCCAGGCTGGTCTCTAACTCCTGACCTCCAGTGATCCACCTGCCTCTGCCTTCCAAAGTGCTGGGATTACAGGAGTGAACCACCAAGCCGGGCTTGACTCCCAGTCTTTTATTACCCAACCTGCAATTTTCAAAACCCCAGGCCAACTGCTAACCTTTGACCTCTGGGATTTCCCTCCCGGCACTCCCCTATCCAGATGAAGGACCCACCTCAGGTTCTTGTTGAAGCTCAGATCTTGTACCGCTGTCTTCTTGATCTCTACCCTGGGAAGAAGTCCCCCAGGAGGTGAAGAAGGGGGAAGCTAGAGGGGGCTTAGGAAGAGGGCTCTGGGTTTGGGAGGTGTTTCCTGGTTCCACACCTGAGGAGGTGGAGGGGGGTGCCCAACTGGGGGTCTAGGGTGGGGAACATGGAGGTTCTGGTTCACTACTGACCCAGGAGGTGGGGGCGGCGGCATTGGTGGCAGCAGAAAGCCCAGCAGGTGGGCAGTGGGTACAAAGGTCCGGTAGGTGGCCAGGAAGGCAGGCACAAAGCTGGGGTCCTGCTCATGGTCTCCAGACACCAACTCTCCCACCAGCCGCTCCAGGCGCGCCGCCCTCAGCACCCTCACCTTGCTGGTTCGATAGTGGAGGAAGGTGTTGGCAATGGGGCTGGGGGCCTGCAGGAGGGGAGAGGCGGCCATGAGAGAGCAGCAGTTGTCCTCGCAGCACTCCTTTTCTAATCACATTAATCACTATCACCACTCTTTTTCTTTTCTTTTTTTTTTTTTGAAACGGAGTCTCGCTCTGTCACCCAGGCTGGAGTGCACTGGCGCGATCTCAGCTCACTGCAAGCTCCGCCTCCCGGGTTCACACCATTCTCCTGCCTCAGCCTCCCGAGTAGCTGAGACTACAGGTGTCCGCCACCACACCCAGCTAATTTTTGTATTTTTAGTAGAGACGGGTTTTCACCGTGTTAGCCAGGATGGTGTCGATCTCCTGACCTTGTGATCCGCCTGCCTCAGCCTCCCAAAGTGCTGGGATTACAGGTGTGAGCCACCGCGCCTGGCTTTTTTTTTTTTTGAGACAGAGTTTCACTCTGTTACCCAGGCAGGAGTGCAGTGGCACCATCTTGGGTCACTTCAACTTCTGCCTCCTGGGTTCAGGCAATCCTCCTGCCTCAGCCTCCAAGTAGCTGAAACTACAGGTGCACACCACCATGCCCAGCTAATTTTTATAGACAGGGTTTCACCATGTTGGTCAGACTGGTCTCGAACTCCTGACCTCAAGTAATCTGCCCACCTTGGCCTCTCAAAGTCTCCCAAAGGGCTGGGATTACAGGCGTGAAACACAGTGCCCAGCCCCTAGCACCACTATTTTTTTTTTTTTAGACAGAATCTCACTCTGTCACCTAGGCTGGAGTGCAGTGGCATGATCTTGGCTCACTGAAACTTCTGCCTCCTGGGTTCAAGCAATTCTCTGTCTCAGCCTCCCAAGTAGCTGGGATTACAGGCACCCGCCACCACGCCCAGCTAATTTTTTTGTATTTTTAGTAGAGACAGTGTTTCACCATCTTGGCCAGGTTGGTCTTGAACTCCTGACCTCATGATCCACCCGTCTCGGCCTCCCAAAGTGCTGGGATTACAGGCGTGAGCCACCATGCCCAGCCCCTAGCACCACTCTTGTGTGTGATTCCTCTGACTCCCGGCTTCTTGGAGTTATTGTTTCGGTTTGGTTTTTTTAGAGACAAGGTCTTGTTTTGTTGCCCAGGCTGGGGTGCAGTGGCACAATCATAGCTCCCTGCAGCCTCCACCTCCTAGACTCAAGTGGTCCTCCTGCCCCAGCCTCCTGAGTAGCTGGGGCCACTGCTGGGCATCACCACCCACAGCTAATTTTTTTATTTTTATTTTTATTTTTATTTTTTATATTTTATTTTATTTTATTTTATTTTATTTATTTTTTTTTTTTTTGAGACGGCGTCTCACGCTGTTGCCCAGGCTGGAGTGCAGTGGCGCGATCTCGGCTCACTGCAAGCTCCGCCTCCCGGGTTCCCGCCATTCTCCTGCCTCAGCCTCCTGAGTAACTGGGACTACAGGCGCCCGCCACCGCGCCCGGCTAATTTTTTGTATTTTTAGTAGAGACGGGGTTTCACTGTGGTCTCGATCTCCTGACCTTGTGATCCGCCCGCCTCGGCCTCCCAAAGGGCTGGGATTACAGGCTTGAGCCACCGCGTCCGGCCTGATTTTTATTTTTATATAAAGAGAATCTTGCTGTGTTGTCCAGGCTGGTCTCGAATTCCTGGCCTCCTGCCTTGGTCTCTCAAAGCTCAGGGATTACAGGTGTGTGCCCCACACCCTGCCCGCTTGAAGTTACTATTCCTCCCCATCCACAAATATCTCCTGCAACCTGCCCTGGAAACCCTCTCTCTCCCATGCCCTGTCCCCTACTCCCTCCCCCCGCCCCCACACATACACTCTTGTCCACCCCGGGCTTCCCTCAGCCCTCCAGTCGCGCTTCACTGGCTGCCCCACCCACCCTCACCCAGCCACTTCTAAACCAACCCCTTTCCACCTTCCAGCCCCGGCCCTCTAAACCTGCCTTTCCTAACCCTGTCGTCCAGTTCTGTCCTTACCAAGCTGTCCCCAGGCTCCTCTCGAGAACTGCGCGGCCATCACCTGGCCCCACCCGATTCCCTGGATCTTCCCCCACTTACCTGGCCGCCCCCAGGCCTCTTTCTACCTGGTCGCCTCTGAGCCCCTCGCTTCCTTCCGCCCACTGCATCTGGCGGCCTGTGCTCGGCTCTCCGGCTCCGCCCTCACCTGGTCGCTTCCGGCCTCGCGCCACACACCAAACCCCCTCCTCACCTGGCTGCCCGCGGTGCCCTCCGCCGGGCTCAAGCGCTGACTGCGCTGTCGCCGCAGGGAGACACTGTACACCGCGCCGTCCTCGGTCTCTTCCCCCCAGTCCTGCAGCGGTGCCTAGACGCAGAGGCGGACTCAGGGCACCAAAGGGGCGCAGGTCCTGGGGCCTCAGCCTCCTTGGAGGCTTGGACTCGGGCTGAGTCTTGCTGCTCCATCCCCACGCCCCTTCCCAGCCAGAAGCTGCTAGACTCGGGCTGGGGTCCCAGGCTAGTACCCTCCCAGCCGCGGGTCCCCTCCTCCCAGGTCCTGAGGACATGTGGTAGCATTTGGGGATGTCCCAGGGCCCCGCCTCATAGAATCTGCCTCTAGCCTTTTCTGCCGACTGCGCTCAGAGAATCGCGCCCCTACCCCTAAGAGGAAGTAGTCGCTTCACTGGGTCAAGGGCCGTGAGTCCCCAGGAGGGGACTCCAGGGCAAGTTCAGATGGGAGCAGATAGCGTCCGACGGGAGGGCACTTGGAGTTTCTGGACCTGCGGGTCACCAGGAATGCGGGGTCCGGGGATCCCTTGTCCCCTTACCAGGGCCAGCTCTTTGCCTGCTGTGCGCTCCATGGCCGGCACCCGTCCCTCTCAGTGGCTCCGCTGAGTGAAAGGGAAGGGCCGGCGGGTGGCGGGCAGTGGCTGGGCGCTGGGGCCAGAGGGGCGGGGCGGCCGAGCTGCTGGGGCTGGGCGGGGCAGGCCCGACCCAGCTTCTGGGTGCCTCCAGCTGGACCCCGCGCGAGCCCAGGAGAGGTCCTGGCTCTTCCGCTGGGCGCCTATCTGTACCCAGGAGAAAGGACACATGTATCCCCAAGGGATCTTTTTTGTACCCCCAGATGTGGGGGAGTTCCTGTGTGGGGGCAGGTGAGTGTCCCCAGACCAGAGTCCTCTGTCCTCCAGTGGAAGAGGCTAGCTTGACCAAGTGTGAGGGCATCGCCCACTTTTTACTATTATTGTTATTATTTTGGGATGGAGTTTCGTTCTGTCACCCAGGCTGGAGTACAGTGGCTTGATCTCAGCTCACTGCAACCTCCGTCTCCCAGGTTCAAACGATTCTCTTGCCTCAGCCTCCCAAGTAGCTGGGATTACAGACGTGTGCCACCATGCCTGGCTAATTTTTGTATATTTTGTAGAGACGGGGTTTTGCCATGCTTGCCAGGCTGGTCTCAAAATCCTGGCCTCAAGAAATTCACCCGCTTCAGCCTTCCAAAATGCTGGGATTACAGGCGTGAACCATGGTGCCCAGCCTTATTATTTTTTAGAGACAGGGTCTCACTCCTGGTGCTGAGGCTGGAGTGCAGTGGCTTGATCTTGGCACACTGCAATCTCTGCCTCCTGTGTTCAATCTATTCTCCTGCCTCAGTCTCCCAAGTAGCTGGGACTACAGGCACGTGCCACCATGCTCAGTTGCTCAGCGTTTTTTTTTTGTTTTTGGTTTTTTTTTTTTTTTTTTTTTGGTAAGAACTGGTTTTCACCATGTTGCCCAGGCTATTCTGGAACCCTTGGGCTCAATCGATACACCCAGCTCAGCCTCCCAAAGTGCTGGCAATACAGGTATGGGCCACTGCACCCCACCCTTATTTTATTTATTGAGACAGGGTCTGGTTCTGTGGCCCAGGCTGGAGTGCAGTAGCACGATCATAGCTCACTGCAGCCTGAAGCTCCTGGACTTAAGTGATCCTCCCAACTCAGCCTCCTCAAATACTGGGATTACAGGCGTAAAACCACTACATCCGGCCATCTCCCATTTTTAAGCTCCATCTGCGTCACCAGCTGATGGGAGTCATCATGACCCAGGTTGGAGGAGGCAGAGTCTGTGGCCCTGGGTTTTCAGGGACAGCCATCTCTTGGGTGGTGCAGGGTCAAAAAGAGATGAATGCCAGGGGCGTGGTCAGTAACCTTTATTGCGCAACTCTGAGGCCGGGGCAGACTCGGCTGGGGAGATTTACTGTGGGAACGTCTGGCCCGGCCCCTTCCTCCCCTCCGGGCGCCGCTGGCCGCCTCCGCTCCCTGTCCGGGCCGCGTTCAGCCCTTGAAGGGGCCCCGTGGGGCCTGCGCTAGACCCGGAGGGATTGGGGGCACCGATGGGGGCCGCCAGGTGGGTGTCAGGGCGACTCTAGGACCTCCGAGAGCGACGGTGCTTCTTGTAGCTTTCGATTAATTTCTGGGAACGGATCTTTAGCGATGCGCGGGTCACTACCTGGTTGTCCTCCTCCTCACTCTCTTCATCTACGGGGGGGGGGGGTGGGCGGATGAGCAGGGAGCGATGAGGGATCCAGGTCCCCATCCCTGGTACCCCTTCCCTTTACCACCCCACTCCACCCCCACCTTGGCCTTGAGCAGGGTATGGGACAACCTCCTGTTCCCCAGCTTGGGGCCCTAACCGCACCCCTTCATCCCCCCACCCATACTGACCAAAAAACTTGTCCTTGGGAGTGGCAAGGGGCAGCGTGATGCGGGTGTTGTATTCGGGCAGCCTTCCCTCTAAGCTGGCGAGGAACTAAGCGGGGATGGGAAGTGAGAGAGGAACGTGGGAGGGGCCAGGGGCCACCGAGAAATCACATTCCCCCTCCTCCCTACCCCATTCGGAGATATGCCCTGGTTCCAACTGGAGACCATTGCCCACTTCCATCCTTCCTTCAGCAGACACCTTGATACCCAGCTTCGCCTCCTCATCACTCAGGTCCGCCCCTGGTCTCTGGGGCCCTGCTATAGGCCTCTCCCCATCCCGATCCCCCAGCCGCGTCCTCTAGCCTCCCGGGATCCGCCCGCACCTCGTCTGGTTTCTTCCCTCGTGGCTCGGGCTCACCCCTAGCTCCTCAAACCTCACCCGTTGTGTCCCCGAGACCCCTTCCTGGCTGATCAGCCTGCACTCTGGTCTCTCGAAGTGGCCCCCAGTTCCCTGGTTTTCCGACCCAGCCCCACTACTACAGCTCTGGAGCTCTGCCCCAGGGCTGCAGGGCACCTCGCGGTCAGCGATGTGGCGCAGCATCTCTTGCACGTCGTGGCTCCCGAGCTGCGCCTGCAATTTCAGCAGCTTTTCCTCCACGAGGCCCAGCAGGCTTGGCAGATAGTTATCTGCCTGGGGATCCAGCTCCTTCCCCACGAAGCGGCCGTCCTCCTGTGGCCAAGGTAGAGCCGGGTCAGCCGAGAGGGGTGGGGCCTATTGGAAGGCGCCACCCAGGGGCGGGGCTTTTCTCTCGGGAGCTGGGCCTAGGAGCTAAGGGCCCACCTACAGGGGCCATCCTAGCCATTGTGGGCGGGGACTTAGATCAAGGCCGGGTCTGCGATGGGGGAGTCTCTGAACTCTAGCTCTATATGAAAAGGTTTCGGGGAGGCCTCTTGGGAACAGTAAGGATTCGAGGGAGACCATTGTGGGATGGCCTCCTGAAGAAATGGGCCTCTGCTGCGGGCAGGATAGGGCGTCTGTCTCGGGTTGCTCCAGAATTGCAGATAGGTCTCCGAGGTTTTCTGGGACAGGGTGGGACTTCTTTCCCTTGGAGGCGGAGCTTGAGAGGGGACAGGGGCTCTGAAGTCTTGGGCTTCCTTGGGGAGTGAGAGCTTCCCCAGGGAGGTGGGGCGGGGAATGGGGTGGGGCTTCCCCTGTGGGCGGGGCCTCTGACGTTCGGGACAGAGGATGTGGCAGGCCACGTTCCCCAGGGCAAGCGGGTGTGGCAGGAACCCCTGCTTTGTGGCTGCGCCTCTTTGGTCCCGTGAGGGCCTGGTGGGGCTTCCCCCCGGGCGGGGCCTACCACAGTGATGTGGACCAGCTTGCTGGCCAGGTGCTCTAGGCTGTCCTTGGCCACTTGCATCGCTCGCAAGGCGCGCTCCAGCTGGTCCTGGGCCTCGGCATGCCGCTGCTCCTCCTTCTTGAGACGCTCCTGCGCCTCGGCTTGCAGTTTCTGCTGGCTGGAGGGAGCCGGGAGGTCACCCCGGGGTCTCAGCCCGCCCCACCGCCCTCCCCAGGGCCCTGGCGCCTCACCTCACCAGCGTGGCCTCCCCTGAGTACTTGAGGTCTTCCAGCTCCCGCTGAAGTTGTTGCTTCTCCTGCTTCAGCCTCACCAACGTCTGCTCGTTCTCGCTCTTGAGCGTCTCCAACTGCGCGAAGGTGTCGCCCTGGGCCACGAACCGCCGCACCAACGACTGTGGGCCACCCAGCCCCAGTCAGAGCCAGGGCCTAGAGAGGCGCAGGGGCGCTCCACCTCCTCTCCCCCACCCTGCGTCCTATCGCACGCAGGACAGGTGGCCTGAGCTGGCGTCTTTTGCACAGCAATGTATGGGGACACTGTGGGTTGGACTCAGGGTGGCTTCAAGGATGAGCAGCCCTGGATATATCATTTTTGCGGGGGCTCTTTCTGGCCTATATAAGGAATTTGAGTCAGCTCAAATTCGGGGGCAGCTGGACAGGAGAGCATAGCTTCTTTCCAAAAATCAACGTGCCATCAATTTCTGGCCGCGAATCTCGCCTGATCCCACAGGAAATACCTCCCTTCTTCGGAGCCATCTGCTCACAAGGCCCACATCTGGAAAGGGGCTGCGCCTCAGTGCCCCAGATGACCCCATAGGTGTCCTCCAATAGGTGGGAGTCCCGGAACTCCTCAGGGGTTGGCCCCATGGGGGGAGCAGCAGGTTGGCGGGCACCCAGAGGGGAGAAACAGGGTTGGGGTCCAGTGTTCACTGGCGGGAACCAGGACCCAAAGGGGACACATTGGTCTTAGAATAATGCAAAGAAGACGCTGTAAAGTGAGGGACCCAGCGCAGGGACCCCACTTGCCAGGATCTGAGCGGTCTACTGGGTCACAGACCATGTTACAGACACTGGAGACAGAACAAGAGAGGAAACTCTCAGTTCTCCTAGAGCTGGCACGGCAAAGGAATTAGCATGGTTCAAGAGAGAACGGAAGGCGAGTGTAGAAATGACAGCGAGTGTGGACAGCTCCTGGGGGTTTTGCTGTGAAGGGCAGCAGGAAAACTGAACAGTAGCTGGAGGGGGAAGGGATGTTTTTCAAGAAAGGAGTAGGTTTGTGAGCTGAAGAACTGACCTGGCAGAGAGGGGAGGCAGGGTGTGCCGGTTTCACCAGCCTGGGCACCCCTGGGGCCCGTCTGGGGTGGACGGGGCAGGGCGGGGAGGGCTGCGGGCAGAACTCACGTGCGTCTCGGCAGTGCCAGTGGCGTCCTTGACCTTGCCAAAGATCACCTCCATCTGGTACATGCTCCAGCGCTGCCGCAGCTCCTCCTCCTTGGCATGCAGGCTGTCCTGGGTGGTGTCCTCAGACTGTAGCAGTAGGTGCTCACGGTGCGTCTGCTCGTGGGTTGAGGTCAGAGCCAGGGTCAGCCCGTGGACAGCGCTTAGGGCGGAGGCCGGGGAGGGGGATCCAGACTGGGGCCCAGGAGGGAACAGGGCTCAAACTGGAGAGAAGGGAGAGTGCAAAAGCTTGGGGCCAGATAAAGGCACCCGGGCAGAAAGTGGGACAAGGTCGAGCGCCGGTGGTGGTGGCTGTGATTCACGCCTTTCATTCCAGTACTTTAGGAGGCTGAGGCCGGAGGATCGTTTGAGCCCAGGGGTTCGCGACCAGCT
The DNA here is from genome assembly GCF_043159975.1 of Macaca nemestrina. Classification (NCBI taxonomy): domain Eukaryota; kingdom Metazoa; phylum Chordata; class Mammalia; order Primates; family Cercopithecidae; genus Macaca; species Macaca nemestrina. The sequence continues at coordinate 10,892,956 of NC_092144.1, forward strand.
TGGGCAACATGGCGAAACCCCATCTCTACAAAAAATGCAAAAATTAGCAGGGCGTGGTAGGGCGCCTGTAGTCCCAGCTACTTGGGAGGCCGAGGTGAGAGGATCGCTTGAGCTCAAGGCTGCAGTAAGCTATAATTAGTCTGAGCGACAGAGTGAGACCCTGTCTAAAAATATATATATATACGCACACACACACACAGAAAAAACTACCAAAAAAAAAAAAAATACAAAAAACCCTTGGCCGGGCGCGGTGGCTCACGCCTGTAATCCCAGCACTTTAAGAGGCCAAGGCGGGCGGATCACAAGGTCAGGAAATCGAGATCATCCTGGCTAACACGGTGAAACCCCGTCTCTACTAAAAATACAAAAAAAATTAGCCTGGCGTGGTGGCGGGCGCCTGTAATCCCAGCTGCTGGGAAGGCTGAGGCAGGAGAACGGCGTGAACCCGGGAAACGGAGCTTGCAGTGAGCCGACATCGCGCCACCGCACTCCAGCCTGGGAGACAGAGCGAGACTCCGTCTCAAAAAAAAAAAAAAAAAACCTTGGTGAGGGCTGGATGAGTGGCAGCCTCAGGGCAGGTGCAGGGGCGGGGCCAAGAGTGAGGGGGCGGAGCCTTAAGCAAGGGTTGGGTTAGAGGCAGGGTCAGATTTAGGACAGGCAGTCTAGTCAGTTGGGAAAGGATGGGTAGGAGTCACTGAGCAAGGGGAAGGCTGGAGGCCATGTCAAAGCCAAAATGGTGCTGTCGCGTAGGAGGGGAGGGGAGGGGAGGAGAGGCGGGGTCAGAGATGTGGGAGGAGTCTTTGCACTAAATGGGGGTGAAGTCAGAGAGGGGGCGGAGTTAGGAGAAACTTAGGAAGCGGGAGAAGGCCTAGGATGAGGTAGAGCCAGGGCATGGCTGGTTTGTGCCGGGCAGGGCTGGAGTCACAGGCGCGCACCCCTGGGTGCGCCCACCTTGCGCTCCATGCGCTCGTTCTCCAGTTTCTTCTCCTCGGCACGCTTCTTGCACTCACTTATGTAGCGTTCTCGCTTCTTGCGCTCTCGAACCAAGGTCTCCTCCAGGTACTGCAGCTGGTTCTGGAGGGCAGGCAGGGGAGCAGGGAGACCAGCTGGCACCTATCTCTGCCCGCCGCAGGGTGCTGGGAGATAGATGGGGGCGGGGGCGTTGGGGAAGCTCAGGGACAGCTGAGGTCAGATTCTCAAGCTGGGAGACCGCGGCATCTGGGCAGGATGGCCGAGAGGAAGAGGGGTGGCACCTTGGCAATGTCCCGAGCATTGAGGGCCTCTTGGTTCACCAAGTGCAGTGCTTCCAGTTCATGTTTGGTCCTCACCACCTCAGCCTCCATGGAGTCCAGCCGGTTCTCCAAGTTAAGACTCTCGTCCTGGGGCGTGGTGGGGAGGGGTTGGGAAGATGGGGCAGGCCTGTGACTGTTGTCCCTGGCTAAGCCCGCCCTCCCTGCTTGCCATCTCACCCGAGCCCTCCAAGTCCCTACCATTAGATAGGCCTTGAGCTGCAGGTACACGCTGGTAATGTGCTCGGCCTCCTGCGCCTTCATCCGGGCCTTCTCCAGGCGGTTCTCCAGGTTCCGCATGGTCTGGAGAGCAGCAGGGCTAGGCTGAGGGCCCTCCGCACTCAGTCCCTCCCACACGACCCTCTGCCCTGCAGGCCTCACCCGCCCCTACCTTGGCCACCTCCGTGTGGCTGTCTTGCGCCTCCGCCATCTCCAGAAGGCGCAGGCTGTGCTGCAGCTGGAGCTCCTCCAGCCGCCTCTTCCGCAACACCACCTGGTAACGCAGGGCGTTCTGCTGCTTCACCTTCTCCCTCAGCCGGTGGTCTAGGTGCTCCAGGGCCTGCTGCAAGGAGGGGAGTGAAAGCAGGGGCCTGAACACCCTACCCCGACACACATCTAGCCCTTCTTCCCTTCCTTCTCCCATATCTTCCAGGACTCCCCTCTCCCGTTTTCTACCCACCTCCCTGGCCACCCCTTCTGTGCTGTTTTTGGAGAGAGAGCACCAGGGTCTTCTCTCTGTCTATATCCACCACCTTGGTGATCTTACATCGGCTCAGGGTTCTACAAATTTAAAACAAAAATTTTTTTCTCTTTTCTTTTCTTTTTTCTTTTTGTTGAAGTCTTGCTCTGTCGCCCAGGCTGGAGTACTGTGGGGCAATCTCAGCACACTGCAACCTCCTCCTCCTGGGTTCACGCCATTCTCCTCCTCAGCCTCCCAAGTAGCTGAGATTACAGGCTCCCACCAGCACACCTGGCTAATTTTTGTTTTGTTTTGTTTTGAAAAGAAGTTTCGCTCTGTTGCCCAGGCTGAAGTGTACTGGCACGATCTTGGCTCACTGCAACCTCCGTCTCCCAGGTTGAAGCAATTCTCCTGTCTCAGCCTCCCAAGTAGCTGGGATTACAGGCATGTGCCACCACACCCGGCTAATTTTTGTATTTTGGGTAGAGACAGGGTTTCACCATGTTGGCCAGGCTGGTCTCGAATGCCTGACTTCAGGTGATCCACCTGCCTCGGCCTCCCAAAGTGCTGGGATTACAGACGTGAGCCACCTCACCCGGCTGACTTCTGGCCATTTTTTTCTTTTAAAAAAATTGTTTAGGCTAGGCGCGGTGGCTAACACCTGTAATCCCAGGACCTTGGGAGGTCAAGGCAGGCAGATCATGAGGTCAGGAGATCGAGAACATCCTGGCTAACATGGTGAAACCCGATCTCTACTAAAAATACAAAAAATTAGCCGGGCGTGGTGGCGGGCACCTGTAGTCCCAGCTACTTGGGAGGCTGAGGCAGGAGAATGGTGTGAACCTGGCGGGGGAGCTTGCAGTGAGCCGAGATCATTCCCCTGCACTCCAGCCTGGGCGACAGAGTGAGACTCCGTCTCAAAAAAAACCAAAAAACAAACAAAAAAATTTATACAGGCAGGGTCTCGCTATGTTGCCCAGGCTGGTGTCGAATTCCTGGGCCCAAACCATCCTCCTTCCTGGGCCTCCCAAAGTGCTGAGACTACACGCATGAGCCACTGTACCCAGCCCAGTTTTATTTTGTTTTGTTTTTTGAGATGGGGTCTTACCCTGTCACTCAGGCTGGAGTGCAGTGACTCGATCTTGGCTCACTGCAACCTCTGCCCCTTGAGCTAAAGTGATCCTTCTTCCTCAGCATCCTCAGTAGCTGGGACCACAGACACATGCCACAACGCCTGGCTACATTTTTGTAGTTTTGGTAGAGACAGGGTTTCATCATGTTGCCCAGACTGGTCATGAAATTCTGAGCTCAAGTGGTCCACCCACTTCGGCCTCCCAAAGTGCTGGGATTACAGGCGTGAGCCACCATGCCCAGCCTTTTAATTTTAAAAATTATTTTTTGAGGCCAGGCGCGGTGGCTCAAGCCTGTAATCCCAGTACTTTGGGAGGCCGAGACGGGCGGATCACGAGGTCAGGAGATCAAGACCATCCTGGCTAACATGGTGAAACCCCGTCTCTACTAAAAATACAAAAAACTAGCCAGGCGAGGTGGCGGGCACCTGTAGTCCCAGTTACTCCGGAGGCTGAGGCAGGAGAATGGCATAAACCCAGGAGGCGGAGCTTGCAGTGAGCTGAGATCCAGCCACTGCACTCCAGCCTGGGCGACAGAGCGAGACTCCATCTCAAATTAAAAAAAAAAAAAAAATTATTTTTTGAGACAAGGCCTTGCTTTGTCACCCAGACCGGAGTGCAGTGGCACGAACATGACTCACTGCAGCCTCGACCTCCCCAGTTCAAGTGATCCTCCCACCTCAGCCTGGCGAGTAGCTGGGACTAGAGTCCTGCGCCACCACATTTGGCTAATCTTTTGTATTTGTTGTAGAGTCAAAGTTTCACTATGTTGCCAGGCTGGTCTCGAACTCTTGGGCTCAAGCAATCCTCCAGCCTTGGCCTCCCAAAGCACTGGCATTACAGGCATGAGCCACCATGCCTAGACTGTGTTTTATTTTTTATTATTTATTTATTTATTTATTTTGAGACAGAGTTTTGGTCCTGTTGCCCAGGCTGGAGTGCAGTGGATGATCTCGGCTCACCACAACCTCCACCTCCTGGGTTCAAGTGATTCTCCTGCCACAGCCTCCCGAGTAGCTGGGATTACAGGCATGCACCACCATGCCCAGCTAATTTTTTGTATTTTTAATAGAGACGGGGTTTTGCTATGTTGACCAGGCTGGTCTCGAACACCCAACCTCAGGTGATCCGCCCACCTCGGCCTCCCAAAGTTCTGGGATTACAGGCACGAGCCACCGCGCCTGGCCTTTATTTTGATTTTTTTATCTTTTGTTTCTGTTTTTTTGTTTGTTTTTGTTTTTTTGAGACGGAGTCTCACACTGTTTCCAGGCTAGACTGCAGTGGCACCAATCTCAGCTCACCGCAAGCTCCGCCTCCTGGGTTCAAGCCATTCTCCTGCCTCAGCCTCCTGAGTAGCTGGGACTACAGGCACCCGCCACCATGTCCTGCTAATTTTTTGTATTTTTAGTACAGACGGGGTTTAGCCAGGATGGTCTCGATCTCCTGACCTCGTGATCTGCCCGCCTCAGCTTCCCAAAGTGCTGGGATTACAAGCGTGAGCCGCTGCACCCGGCCTTTTTTTTCTTCTTTTTTTTTTTTTTTAAAGAAACAGGTTGTACTGTCACTCAGGCTAGAGTGCAGTGGTGTAATCGTGGCTCGTTACAGTCTCAGACTTTTAGGCTCATGCAATCCTTCGGCCTCAGCCTCCCGAGTAGCTGGGATTACACACATGTGCCACTGGTCGGTCATTGTTTTGTTTTTTTTTTTTTTTGAGACGGAGTCTCACGTCTGTCGCCCAGGCTGGAGCACAGTGGCACAACCTCAGCTCACTGCAGCCTCTGCCCCCGGGGTTCAAGTGACTTTAAAAAAATTTTTTTTTAATTTTATTTATTTATTTATTTTTTGAGATGGAATTTCGCTCTTGTTGCCCAGACTGGAGTGTAATGGCGTGATCTCAGCTCACTGCAACCTCCACCTCCCAGGTTGAAGCGATTCTCCTGCCTCAGCCTCCTGAGTAGCTGGGATTACAAATGTGCGCCACCGCACCCAGCTAAGTTTTGTATTTTCAGTAGAGACGGGGGTTTCTCCATGTTGGTCTCGAACTCCCGACTTCAGGTGATCTGCCTGCCTCGGCCTCCCAAAGTGCTGTGATTACAGACGTGAGCCACTGCACCCGGCTGTGATTTTTTTTTTTTTAAACCTGTTTTCCCTATTAGGATATGAGCTGCTTTTAGAAGTGGAGACTTGGTCTGCTTTTTCACTGCATTTACTACCATGCCAGGATGCCAGATACAAGGACAGTTAGTAATAAAGATTTAATTGAATGAGCATACGAATGGCAGCTACTGTGCAGGAAGGATTGGAGAGGGTGAGCCTGGAGTTCATAGGTGAGGGGACCCAGGCTGGAAATGAAGGAGGAGGTGGAGTGAGGGTGGGCAAACCTGGCCTGTCCTGTTCTTCAGGTATGGCTTCTCCCACTTCCATTCGTGAATCACTGCCTGGACAACTTTCTCATCTCCCTGCAAGGAGGGAAGTCCAGTCACCTTTCAGCATGCCTCTTCCCCCTGAGGCCAGGTGCTACCTCCTTGCTCCCCCCATCCCTGCCACAGGAACCCTCCACCCACCCCTGCGCCCCTTACCTTGAGCAGGTCCAGCAGCTTTAGTTCCAGTGCCTTAGTCTCCTCGCGGAGCTGACTGATGGTCTCCTGGTTCTTCTTAATGTTCCACTGAGAGCTCTCAAAAAAAGCCTTCCGGTCACCCTCTGGCAGGCAGGGGAAGTGGACAGACACACAGTTACTGGGAGGGTGGCTGGGTGGGTGCAATATCCCAGAGGGAAGACCTTTTTTGCAATCATCAACTTTTTTTTTTTTGAAACAGAGTTTCGCTCTTGTTGCCCAGGCTGGAGTGCAATGGTGCAATCTCGGCTCATCACAGCCTCTGCCTCCCGGGTTCAAGAGATTCTCCTGCCTCAGCCACCCAAGTAGCTGGGATTACAGGCATGTGCCACCACACCTGGCTAATTTTGTATTTTTAGTAGAGACGGGGTTTCACCATGTTGGTCAGGCTGGTCTCGAACTCCCGACCTCAGGTGATCTGCCCGCCTCGGGCTCCCAAAGTGCTGCGATCACAGGCGTGAGCCACCGCGCCTGGCCTCATCAACTTAATATTGTAAGAATGCAATCGTCGATCAGCCTGAGCCTGGCCAACATGGTAAAACCCCGTCTCTACTAGAAATACAAAAATTAGCCAGGTGTGAGGCTGGGCACAATGGCTCTTTCCTGTAATCCCAGCACTTTGGGAGGTAGAGGTGGGCGGATCACCTGAGGTCATCCGCCTGAGTTCAAGACCAGCCTGGCCAACATGGTGAAACCCCGCCTCTACAAAAATTAGCTGGGCATGATGGCAGGTGACTGTAATCCCAGCTACGGGAGGCTGAGGCACGAGAATCACTTGACCTCCGGAGGTGGAGGCTGCAGTGAGCCGAGATCCTGCCACTGCACTCCAGCCTGGGCAACAGAGCAAGACTCCATCTCAAAACAAACAAACAAACAAACAAAAAAAACCCCTGTCCCTGGGTATACTCAGATAATTGGTTCCAGGATCCGAGTATACCAAAATCCTTCCATACTCAAGTCCTACAGTCAGCCCTGTGGAAACTGCAGATACAAACGGTTGTCCCTCTGTATACTCAAGTTTTGCATCCCATGACTGTTGTATTTTCTTTTCTTTTCTTTTTTGGGACTGGGTCTTGCTCTGTCACCCAGGCTGAAGTGCAGTGGTGCTATCATTGCTCACTGAAGCCTCAACCTCCTGGGCTCAAGCAGTCCTCCTGCCTCAACCTCCCAAGTAGCTAGGACTAGAGGCATGTGCTACCACATCCAGCTACTTTATTTTTTGTAGAGTCAAGGGTCTATGTTGCCCAGGCTGGTCTCGAACTCCTGGCCTCTAGCAATCCTTCTGCCTCAGCCTCCCAAAGTGCTAGGATTACAGGCATGAACCACCACACCCGGCCTGCCCATCTCAATTTTTTTAAACTTGAAAGGATGAATGATATACCTGAACACATGGTGTTCAAGGATCAACTGTACTTCACTTTGAGCATTTATTATGTTTTGGATGTTGGACTAAGAGGTTTCCAAATGCCATATATTATGTGCCAATAGGTATCCATATGCATAGGCATATCATACGCCTTGCACAGATGAGAACACAGAGGCTTGGGCTGATTAAATTGCTTAAGGTCACAAGCAATCATGCAAGATTACCCTTTTTTTTTTTTTTTTGAGACGGAGTCTCGCTCTGTCGCCCAGGCTGGAGTGCAGTGGCCGGATCTCAGCTCACTGCAAGCTCCGCGTCCCGGGTTTACGCCATTCTCCTTTCTCAGCCTCCCGAGTAGCTGGGACTACAGGCACCCGCCACCTTGCCCGGCTAGTTTTTTGTATTTTTTAGTAGAGGCGGGGTTTCACCGTGTTAGCCAGGATGGTCTCGATCTCCTGACCTCGTGATCCGCCCGTCTCGGCCTCCCAAAGTGCTGGGATTACAGGCTTGAGCCACCGCGCCCGGCCTTTTTTTTTTTTTTTTGAGATGGAGTCTCGCTCTGTCGCCCAGGCTGGAGTGCAGTGGTGCGATCTCGGCTCACTGCAGGCTCCGCCTCCCGGGTTCACACCATTCTCCTGCCTCAGCCTCCTCAGCAGCTGGGACTACAGGCGCACGCCGCCACGCCCCGCTAATTTTTGTATTTTTAGTAGAGATGGGGTTTCACTGTGTTAGCCAGGATGGTCTCGATCTCCTGACCTCGTGATCCGCCCGCCTTGGCCTCCCAAAGGGCTGGGATTACAGGCTTGAGCCACCTCGCCCAGCCATGTTTACCTCTTAATAATATCAACAAAAACAATAATAATGGCTTATACACAAGGATTCTGCAACCTCAGGATGACCAACTGGGCCGAATAATTATTTGCTGTGGGGAGCTCTCCTGTGTTTTGTAGCATGTTGGGCAGCACCTTCACCTCTGCCCGCTAGATGCCAGTGGAAGACACACACCCACAACAGACATGCCCGCCACCACGCCTGGCTAATTTTTCGTATTTTTAGTAGAGACGGAGTTTCACCGTGTTGGCCATACTGGTCTCAATGTCTTAGGACATTGCCAAATGGCCACTGTGGGGCAAACTAACCCTTTTCTAACAAGAACCATTGGTTTACACCTTATGGTACTTTGCTATGTGCCAGGCACTGTTCTAAGTACTTTACACATTTCAGGTACCTATGTTGTACCGTTACTATCCCCATTTCACACATGGAGAAACTGAGAACAATTAGGTTACTCTTAGTCCCCCAAGGCTGACAACTATTATGCAGAGTCAGGATTCCAACCCAGAAAATCTGGCTCTAAAATCTATGCTCAGGCCAGGTGCGGTGGCCCATGCCTATAACCCCAGCACTTTGGGAAGCTGAGGAGGAAGGATTGCTCAAACCTAGGAGTTCGAGACCAGCCTGGGCAGCATAGTGAGACCCCATCTCTACAAAAAGTAAGAAAATTAGCCAAGCACAGTGACATATGCCTGTAGTCCCAGCTACTCAGGAGGCTGAGGTGGAAGGCTCACTTGAGCCCAGCTATTATCGAACCACCGCACTCCAGCCTGAACAGCATAGCAAGAACCTGTCAGAAAGAAAGAAGGCTGGGCGTAGTGGCTCACACATGTAATCCCAGCACTTTGGGAGGCCAAGGCTGGTGGATCACTTGAGATCAGGAGTTCGAGACCAGCCTGGCCAACATGGTGAAATCCTGTCTCCACTAAAAATATAAAAATTAGGTGTGGTGGCATGCACCTGTAGTCCCAGCTAGTCAGGAGGCTGAGGCAGGAGAATTACTTGAACCTGGGAGGCAGAGATTGCAGTGAGCCGAGATCATGCCACTGCTCTCCAGCCTAGGCAACAGAGCAAGACCCTGTCTAAGAAAAAAGAAAAAAAAAAAAAAAAAGGCCGGGTGCAGTGGCTCACACCTGTAATCCTAGCCAGCACTTTGGGAAGCTGAGGTGGGCGGATCACGAGGTCAAGAGATTGAGACCACCCTGGCCAATATGGTGAAACCCCTTTGTACTAAAAACACAAAAATTAGCTGGGCATGGTGGCGCGTGCCTGTAGTCCCAGTTACTCTGGAGGCTGAGGCAGGAGAATTGCTTGAACCTGGGAGGCGGAGGTTGCAGTGAGACCAGATCGTTCCACTGCACTCCTGCCTGGCAACAGAGTGAGATTTCTGCCAAAAAAAAAAAAGAGAGAGAGAGAGAAAATAAATTACAGGAAAGTATGAAGTACAGTTCATTCGGTTCTGAACTCATGAGAAGTTTTGAGAGAGAGAGGATGAAAAACATGAATCAAGTATGAGTTTTTGCCCAGAAACTGTTCACCTAGACTCATGCTGGAGAAATACCTTTGTCACACCATGCCTGGTCAGAAGATTGGATGGGCACTGTTGACCCCTGACCCTCTGTACCCTCTGGAGCCATCTTACCTAACAGTTGTATCTTTTTATGTAACTCAGCCACCTGAGCGTGCACAGAGGGCTTCCCGGCATCTCTGTGGAAGGATCCTCCCCTGGAACGGCCGGGGGGCCAGGCCTGGGCTGCTCCCTTGCCTCGGAGGTGGCTGGGTTTGCCCGAAGCCTCCCTGCCCTTGACCTTGGAAGAGGGCGTCGAAACCTGGTCCTGAGGAGGCAGGGCGTTGGCGGAGGCCGCCCTGCACAGGGGAGATGTCATGATGGGGTTGGGGCCGAAGGCCCCTAGGGGTTAGGGGGACAACTAGGAGTCAGTCGCTCCTGTCAGGGATCCGTCAGCTCGGATTCCTAGGGCTCTGAAAAATGCACTTTCCGACCGCTAGGTGGTTGCTCTCCGCATCTCTCGGTTGCTAGGTAACCGCCTCCCGTCTCCCTCCAGTGTTTCCATGGAGACCACCCGCGTTCCGTGGCTGACAGTGCGTTCTCATTGGCTGAGGCTGCATAGGGGGGCGGTCCCAACAGAGGGGCGGGGCAGAGCCGCGCTACAGGACAGACGATCTGGGCACTTTGGGGTCACGTGCTCATTCCGTTTCCTTACCCCCGTCCCCCGCAACCTTATCCCGCCCCTGGGGGTTCGTGCGCATTTTTCAGGAACTTTCTTTCCGGCTTGAGAAGCCGCCACTCCCAAGATGGAGGTACGTTGCGCCGCCATTAAGAGCTAGCCCTCAGAACCATCCTCTCTAAGGCTTCACAGTCCTGCCCAAGATGGCCGTCTCGGCTTTGGCACCGCCCCTACTCCTGACTCTCCCAACATGGCTACCCTGACTCCCCGTTCGCGGTGCGGGACGTACGACCGGAAGTGACGGGTCCAGACAGTTCCGCTTTCTTTCTGCAGCAGGAACCGTGGCTGCCGGTCAAGAGGGGCGCGGTGGATACTGACCTTTGCTCCGGCCCCGTGTAGGTGTGAACGAGTGGGTGGGAGGGCACCTCAGTTTCCTGCAGGGGGCAACCGGAGGGTGCATATGTGGGTGTGGACGGCGGAAACTGTTAATCCCTTTGGCCCGTTGGCGGGAATTGGGTCACAATTGGGCACAGGGAGCGGAGGTTTTGAGATCTTGAGATCCTCGCCATTGATTTGAGCAAAGTGAGACTGGCCAGGATTGGGGAGATCGCTGCCCCTCGCCCCCATATCGGAAACAAAGTGAGGCCTCATTGCCTGGAAGCGATGGAGGAATCCAATTGGCTGGAAGTAGCCCTCTCCCACTGACCGGGATCCCCTTTCTTCCTGCAGCGTGAAGACACAGCGCGTCTTCCCGCTGTCAGCTTCCTCCCACAGAACCCGTTTCGGGCCTCAGAGCCTCTGGCGAGATGCTGCTGCCGCTCCTTCTGCTACCCATGTGCTGGGCCGTAGAGGTCAAGAGGCCCCGGGGCGTCTCCCTCACCAGTGAGTCCTCCTGTTCACCCTCCCGCCAGGCTGGAGGTGGGAGGGGCCAACATTGGGCCTTGGGGATAGGCATTTACAACCTTTTGCCTCAGTTTCCCGGTAGTGCTCCGCTGGTGGGGGTGGGAGGACAGAGGTGGTATTTGATGGAGAAGGCGCCTTCCTGCCCTGGGCTGAGCTTCCTGCACCCCACAGATCATCACTTCTATGATGAGTCCAAGCCTTTCACCTGCCTGGACGGTTCGGCCACCATCCCATTCGATCAGGTCAACGATGACTATTGCGACTGCAAAGATGGCTCTGACGAGCCAGGTGAGCCTTTTCTCTGTTCATCCATCAGATATTTATTGAACGCTGCTCATTGCCAGGCCCTGTCTGTGTGACCAAGATACTTCCTATGCTGACTCCCCCTTGAGTGGGCAGAAACAAGCCCAGCAGTCAGCAGTCAGTGGTCAGTGGTCAGTCTTATGGCCCCGGGCAGCTGGAGGAGCCCAGAATCCTCCTACTCCCAAGCCTAGGGGTCAGAAAAGGCTCCTCCAAGGAGGTGAGGTTTCAGTTAAATCCCGAGGGTGCTGCAGATGGAGGGGCCAACATGGGCAAACCCCTGGAAGTGGGAGACAGGGTGGGGCCAAGAGCAATCCAGCAGGAGACAGAGGTGAAGGGAAACCCTGGCTTTTTGTTTTTCTGTTTTTTGAAGAGACAGAGTCCTGCTGTGTTGCCGAGGCTGGAGTACAGTAGCATGATTGTAGCTCACTGCAGCCTGGAACTCTTGGGCTCAAGTCATCCTCCTGCCTTGGCCTTCCAAAGTGCTGGGGTTACAGGTGCAAGCCACCGTGCCTGGATGAGGCCGTTTTGTTTTGAATTTTCTTTGAGATGGAGTTTCACTCTTATCGCCCAGGCTGGAGTGCAGTGGCACGGTCTTGGTTCACTGCAACCTCCGCCTCCCAGGTTCAAGCGATTCTCCTGCCTCAGCCTCCTGAGTAGCTGGGATTACAGGCGCACGCCACCATGCCCAGCTAATTTTTCGTATTTTTAGTAGAGACGGGGTTTCACCATGTTGGCCAGGCTGGTCTCAAACTCATCACCTCAGGTGATCCACCCATCTCGGCCTCCCAGAGTGCTGAGATTACAGGCGTGAGCCACAGCACCAGGCAGAGACCCTATTTTGAAGGACCTCAGTGAGACGAGGCAGGAGGCAGCGCTGGAAAGCTTTGTTTCAAGCCCGGGGTGTGCCGGGTACAACTCTTCCCTTCCTTTGGTCCTTATGTTTCTTGTGCTCTCTGTGTGCAGGGTGGGTCGGGGGCTCTTGTCTGTGGATGGATGGGACACGTCTGGCCCTCACCTGACTGAAAACCTTCCCTCCCTTCTTCCTCACAGGCACAGCTGCCTGTCCTAACGGCAGCTTCCACTGCACCAACACTGGCTATAAGCCCCTGTATATCCCCTCTAATCGGGTCAACGATGGTGTTTGTGGTAAGTGACGATGCACCAGGATTCTGGAAAGGTGGTAGAGGGAGGGAGGGTGGAGGCACTGCCAGGTCTGATCTCGGCTTCTGCCTCTGCCACAGACTGCTGCGATGGAACAGACGAGTACAACAGCGGCATCGTCTGTGAGAACACCTGCAAGTATGTGGGTGACAGTACCCCTCCCATCACCCCACTTCACTACTTTGCCTGGCTCCACTCAGTGAATCAGGCCCGCTCGCTCTCTGCTTTTCTGTATCGGGTGCTCTGTCTGTGCCAGGTGCCTTGTAAATCCTAATCCCCACCTTTCCCTCTAGTCTGGAAGCAGGTAGGATTGTTTCCCAATTCAACAGATGGGGGAACTCCAGTTTAGAAAGGGAAATGCGGTGGCTCAAGCCTGTAATCCCAGCACTTTGGAAGGCCGAGACGGGTGGATCACGAGGTCAGGAGATCGAGACCATCCTGGCTAACATGGTGAAACCCCGTCTCTACTAAAAATACAAAAAAAAAAAAAAAAACTAGCCGGGCGAAGTGGCGGGTGCCTGTAGTCCCAGCTACTAGGGAGGCTGAGGCAGGAGAATGGCGTAAACCCGGGAGGCGGAGCTTGCAGTGAGCCGACATTCCAGCCACTGCACTCCAGCCTGGGCGACAGAGCGAGACTCCGTCTCAAAAAAAAAAAAAAAAAGTAAGGGAAATGACTTCCCCAGGGTCACATAGGAGAGAGCAGAGCTGGCTCTTGGACTCTAAACTTTCCATTGTCACAATCTGCAGCAGGCCCTGAAAACCTACATACCCACAGGCAGATAAAGTATACAACAGAAGGAGGCCGGGCGCCGTGGCTCACGCCTGTAATCCTAGCACTTTGGGAGGCTGAGGCGGGCAGTTCACGAGGTCAGGAGATCCGAACCACGGTGAAACCCTGTCTCTACTAAAAATACAAAAAAATTAGCCGGGTGTGGTGGCAGGTGCCTGTAGTCCCAGCTACTCGGGAGTGCTGAGGCAGGAGAATGGCATGAACCTGGGAGGCGGAGCTTGCAGTGAGCCGAGATCGCACCACTGCACTCCAGCCTGGGCGGCAGAGCGAGACTCTGTCTCACACACACACACACAAAAAAGTATACAACAGAAGGAGACTGAGTATGAGACAATAAGGAGGGATGGGGATTGTGGCATCTAGAGGAACAGCTGTTCTCAATTCCTGCCAACTGATCCTTTTATAGTTCATAAGCACGATGATTTATTTTTATTTATTTATTTATTTTTGAGACGGGGTCTCACTCTGTCGCCCAGGCCGGAGTGCAATGGCGTGATGTCAGCTCACTGCAAACTCTGCCCTCTGGGTTCAAGCAATTCTCACGCCTCAGCCTCCCAAGTAGCTGGGAATACAGGTGTGCCCCACCGTGCCCGGCTAACTTTTGTATTTTTAGTAGAGATGGGGTTTCACCATGTTGGCCAGGCTGGCCTCGAACACCTGACCTCAGGTGATCTGCCCACCTCAGCCTCCCGCTGAGGTGCTAAGCCACCACGCTTGGCCACGATGATTAGTTTTTTATGCACGTGTGAGAGATGTGCCTCCCTTAAACCTTGTTGTGACCTTGGCACATTACTTGTCTGACATGAAAAAATAAAAATAAGGCCCAGCTCATGGTGGCTCATGCTTATAATCCCAGTGTTTTGGGAGGCCGAGACAGGAAGATTGCTTGAGCCCAGGAGTTTGAGACCAGCCTGGGCAAAAGAGCGAGACCCTATCTCTGTAAGAAGTAAAAAAAAAATTAAAAGTAAAAATAAAAATTGGAAATTATAATTTAAAAAATTACTGGTTGGGCATGTGGCTCACACCTGTAATCCCAGCACTTTGGGAGGCTGAGGCAAGAGGATCACCTGAGCCCAGGAGTTTGAGACCAGCCTGGGCAACACAGTGAGACCCATCTCGCTGAAAAAATATTTTTTTTTGAGACAGAGTCTAACTCTGTTGCCCAGGCTGGATGGAGTGCAGTGGTGCCATCTCGGCTCACTGCAGCCTCTGCCTCCCGGGTTCAAGCGATTCCTCTGCCTCAGCCTCCTGAGTAGCTGGGACTACAGGCACCCATCACCACACCTGGCTAATTTTTGTATTTTTAGTAGAGACAGTGTTTCATCATATTGGCCAGGCTGGTCTTGAACTCCTGACCTCGTGATCCACCCGCCTTGGCCTCCCAAAGTGCTGGGATTACAGGCTTGAGCTACCGTGCCCGGCCTCCACATCTGTTAAGTAGAAGGTGGATTGAACACAACCAACAGACTTTTTTTTTTTTTTTTTTTTTTTTTTTTGAGACGGAGTCTCGCTCTGTCGCCGGGGCTGGAGCGCAGTGGCCGCATCTCAGCTCACTGCAAGCTCCGCCTCCCGGGTTTACGCCATTCTCCTGCCTCAGCCTCCTGTGTAGCTGGGACTACAGGCGCCCGCCACCTCGCCCGGCTAGTTTTTTGTATTTTTTTAGTAGAGACGGGGTTTCACCGTGTTCGCCAGGATGGAATCGATCTTCTGACCTCGTGATCCGCCCGTCTCGGCCTCCCACAGTGCTGGGATTACAGGCTTGAGCTACCGTGCCCGGCCTCCACATCTGTTAAGTAGAAGGTGGATTGAACACAACCAACAGACTTTTTTTTTTTTTTTGAGACGGAGTCTCGCTCTGTCGCCGGGGCTGGAGCGCAGTGGCCGCATCTCAGCTCACTGCAAGCTCCGCCTCCCGGGTTTACGCCATTCTCCTGCCTCAGCCTCCTGTGTAGCTGGGACTACAGGCGCCCGCCACCTCGCCCGGCTAGTTTTTTGTATTTTTTTAGTAGAGACAGGGTTTCATCGTGTTCGCCAGGATGGTCTCGATCTCCTGACCTCGTGATCCGCCCGTCTCGGCCTCCCAAAGTGCTGGGATTACAGGCTTGAGCCACCGCGCCCGGCCTGTTTTTTTTTTTTTTTTTTGAGACGGATTCTGGCTCTGTTGCCCAGGTTGGAATGCAGTGGTGTGATCTCTGCTCACTGCAAGCTCTGCCTCCCGGATTCATGCCATTCTCCTGCCTCAGCCTCCTGAGTAGCTGGGACCACAGGTGCCCCCCACTATGCCTGGCTAATTTTTTCTGTGTGTGTATTTTTAGTGGAGACGGGGTTTCACCGTGTTAGCCAGGATAGTCTCGATCTCCTGACCTCGTGATCCGCCCGCCTCGGCCTCCCAAAGTGCAGGGATTACAGGCGTGAGCCACCGCGCCCGGCCAACCAACACACTTAATAACCAGATTGTCTTTTTGTCTGGGAGTCGTGATTTCTGTTGTTTCTGTCTTCTGTGGTTTTTTTGTTTGTTTGTTTTAATTATATGTAAAGACAGGGTCTTTATATGTTGTCCAGGCTGGTTGCGAACTCCTGGGCTCAAGTGATCCTCCTGCCTTGTCCTCTCAAAGTGCTGGGATTACAGGCATGAACCACCGCACCCAGCCGGTCTCCTGTCTCTTGAGAGTTGATATCCCCACCTCCCGGCACTCCCTAGTCCCTTCCCTGACCCCAGGGGCCTACAGAACCCACTGTCCCTCTTTCAGGGACAGGAATGAAGGATGCTGATGTTGAGAGAACCTGGGAGACTGGGAGGAGGGTGTGCTCTCATCTTTCCCAGCATGTCTTGGTGGGGGCCACAGCTGGATTGAGCTATTTGGGAAGAGGCAGACCTGGTGGTGCCTGTGTGTCCCCCCACCGCAGAGAGAAGGGCCGTAAGGAGAGGGAGTCCCTTCAGCAGATGGCCGAGGTCACCCGCGAGGGGTTCCGCCTGAAGAAGATCCTTATTGAGGACTGGAAGAAGGCGCGGGAGGAGAAGCAGGTAAGAAGCCCGCGGGGGCTGCCGCAGGGTGATCTGGGCCTCGAGGCCTCGTAGCATGGGCCTGCAAGGCTGGGGAGGGGTTTGGCCCTGACTGTTGTTCTGGGGCAAGTGACTGCCTTTCTGAGCTTTGCTTTCTCAGTTGTGTGCTAGGCGTTTAGTCATTGGCTAAGTATAATAGTTCCTAAATGGAAGGCTGTCGGCTTTATCAGGGCCTTGGACATCAGACTAAAGCAGGCTAGAAGGGCCTGGCTGCCTCCTGGGGACGGGAGGGGTGCTCCTCTGTATCCCGGATCTGTGGCGCCATGTCCTGTAAGATGGGCTGATGTTAACAAGATAACGTCAGCCAGTAGCAGCCGGATTAATTCCGTAGGGTGGGTTCTTTGGGGTCCCTAGGCATGTGTCTCTCCCTGCCTTGCCTGTGTACTGGACGGAGGCTGGAAACCGACCTGGATCTGCCTCAAGGGATTCATTGCTAGCGGGAGGGACAGACAGCCGAAATGTGGGGTAGACTTCTTGCCCAGTTCCTCTCCCTCTCTGTCATGGGGGCAGGAGGCAAGGAAGGCTTCTTGGAGGAGGAGGCCTCTATCTCAGATGAAATCTGTTGGGTAATTTGGAGTTAGCCAGGTAGAGTGTTCCAGGCTGAAGGAACAGCATGTTTGAAGAACCGGAGGCAGAAGAGCGTTTGGGGGTCTGCCTGTTGTCAGGGCAACTGGGTTCTAGTAAGATAGGGATGGGGCAAATGGGGCTGGAGAATCAGCCAGGGGCCCGATTACCTGGGGCTTTGCGGGCTACATTGAGGCGTTTGGGCTTCTCTCCAGAGGGCTGCAGGGAAGCCCAGCTTGGGAGAGAGACCCATCTTGGTGTGTATTTTGCGACATCCCCCTGCTGCCCTATGGAGTAGAGGCGGGGAGGCAGTAGTCAATGAGGAGGAGGCAGAACCGAGGAGAGCCGGTCTCTTGCCTTCTGCCCACCCAGAAAAAGCTCACTGAGCTCCAGGCTGGGAAGAAGTCTCTGGAGGACCAGGTGGAGATGCTGCGGACAGTGAAGGAAGAAGCCGAGAAGCCAGAGAAAGAGGCCAAAGAACAGCACCAGAAGCTGTGGGAAGGTACGGCGTAAAGCGGCCAGAGGACTCACCTTCAGCTCCTGGGTGGGCGGCGTCTGGGCCCGGGAGCCTCTCGCTCATTATCTGCTGTCAGTTTCAGCAGATTTTTGATCCTGGTGTCCATTGCCTTGTGTGCTTTGAGGTTCGCTTGGACTGTGGCATATGTCAGGAGCCTCCTTTTAAAAAATTGTTTAAATAATTTTTTTTTTGAGACAGCGTCTCCCTCTGCCACCCAGGCTGGAATACAGTGGCGTGATCTCAGCTCACTGCAACCTCTACCTCCCAGGTTCAAGCAATTCTTGTGCCTCAGCCTCCTGAGTAGCTGGAATTACAGGCACCTGCCACCACATTTAGCTAATTGTTTTGTATTTTTAGTAGAGATGGGGCTTCACAATGTTGGCCAGGCTGGTCCCGAATTCCTTACCTCAAGTGATCTACCTGTCTCGGCCTCCCAAAGTGTTGGGATTACAGGCGTGAGCCACCACGCCTGGCCGCCTACATCCTTTTAACATCAACGTAGATTTTGTTATTTGACTTTAGCAAGACTTTATTTAATCCAGTGACCATTTTTCCTATCAAGTGTTTGGTATTTGTCTTCACTAATTGTAAGAGCTTTTTCTTGGCCAGGCGCCGTGGCTCACGCCTGTAATCCCAGCACTTTGGGAGGCCGAGGCGTGCGGATCACGAGATCAGGAGATTGAGACCGTCCTGGCTAACACAGTGAAACCCTGTCTCTACTAAAAGAAATACAAAAAAATTAGCCAGGCGTGGTGGCGGGCACCTGTAGTCCCAGTTACTCGGGAGGCTGAAGCAGGAGAATGGCGTGAACCTGGGAGGCAGAGCTTGCAGTGAGCCTAGATCGTGCCACTGCACTCCAGCCTGGGCAACAGAGCGAGACTCCGTCTCAAGAAAAAAAAGAAAAAAATACAGCCAGGTGCAGGGGCTCACGCCTATAATCCCAGCACTTTGGGAGGCTGAGGCAGGCGGATCACGAGGTCAGGAGATTGAGACCATCCTGACCAACATGGTGGAACCCATCTCTACTAAAAATACAAAAATTAGCTGGACATGGTGGTGCGTGCCTGTAATCCCAGCTACTTGGGAGGCTGAGGCCAGAGAATCCCTTGAACCAGGAAGTTGGAGGTTTCAGTGAGCCGAGATTACGCCCCTGTATTCCAGCCTGGCAACAGAGTGAGAGTCTCAAAACAAACAAACCAAAAATTAGCTGGGCGTGGTGGTGTGTGCCTGTGGTCCCAGCTACTCGGGAAGCTGAGGCAAGAGAAGCGCTGGAACCCGGGAGACAGAGGTTGCAGTGAGCTGAGATCTCGCCCCTGCACTCCAGCCTGGGTGACAGAGCAAGACTTCATCTAAAATAATAATAATAAAAGAGCTTTATCTATCTGGGGTTTGCCCTTTTGTCTACAACTGAAAATTTTTTAAAATTTATTTATTTTTGAGATGGAGTCTCGCTCTGTTGCCTAGGCTGGAGTGCCAATGGCATGATCTGTGCTCACTGCAACCTCCACCTCCTGGATTCAAGTGATTCTCCTGCCTAGGGTTCCTGAGTAGCTGGGATTACAGGCGCCTGCCACCACAGTATTTTTAGTAGAGATGGGGTTTCACTATGTTGGCCAGGCTGGTCTTGAACTCCTGACCTCAGGTGGCCTGCTTTAACCTCCCAAAGTGTTGGGATTACAGGCATGAGCCACGACGCCCAGCTCTGTCTGCAACTGAAGATAGGATTTCCCTTCTTTATTTGTTTTTGGTGCTAGGGCCTGGTGTTTTTTTGGCAAGGCCGCATTGCACGTAGAGCGGGAGTTCACTGGCTCTGTCTGCCCCTGAACCTTTGCCGTGCTGCGAGCTTCCTTTCACGTGGGTGTGGGCAAGCTCAGGCCTGATTTTCCTCAGGACGTGTTCTCAGCGTGCAGCTGTGGAATCATAGGGAAGCGCCGTGTTTTGACCCAGATTCCCAAAGGGTGGCGGGGCTGAGCCAGGGCTCCGAGGGCAGATGGCCTGGTTTGGGCCCCAGGCTACACCTCTCCCTGGCTGGGTGATGATGGGCAGGTCCCTTCACCCATGGAAAGGTCAGGGACCCCTCAGGCCCTCATCTGTGAGACTCAGAACAGTGTCAGCCGGGTCTGCCGGGACATGTGGCATCTCCTGGGGTGACCCAGGACTCTCTAGAGGAAATACCCGCTGTTTTTATTCTGTTCATAGAGAACCAAGCTGGAGCTTGGTATACAGTGGGAAGTGAATCCTGGTATACAGTAGGCAGTTAATCATTGGAGCCACTGTTGTGGCTGTTTCCCCCTCTGCTTAGGTTAGAAGAGTAACGACAGATAAAGGAGGGACTTTTGGGACAGAGGCTCAGTCCCCTTCTGTCCGGCTGGCCACTCTTCCTGGGACTGGCCCTGGGGATCCCCAAGATGCCCCCAGGACTGGTCTCCCTCCCTGCATCCTCCCTGTATCCTCCCCATCTCCCAGCGTCCTTGGCCATGAAGTCTCATTCCTGCCAGCCCTGCCCCTGACATGCCTCTGCCAGGTCCTAAACCTAAAGTCTCAGCGGCCGCTCTCCTCTCCCCAACCCCATCTCCCATCTCTGACCGTCTGCACACCCCATGCGCGTCTCCCCAGAATCTTCCTCTGCTCCGTGCTTCTTCCTCGGCCCGCAGCCTGGGCCATCCCTTGTTGTCACCTGGCTTCCGCCCTCGCCCCCACCTCTGTCCCAACAGTGGCCTGACAGGGCCGCCCTCTGCCACCTGGCTTCCCACCTCCTTGCTCCAGCCCCACGGGTGGCCCTCCCGCCCCTGCACTCCCCACCCTGCCCCAGTCTCCCCCAACACAGCCAGGCTTCAGCCAGTCACCTTGCTCCTCGTCTGTCCTCCCCCGGTAAGGGCAGGGACCTTTGTCTCCTCCACAGTCGTGTCCCCAGGGTCCAGCATGGGACCAGGCACATAGTAGGCGCTTAGTGGCAAATGACCCTGTGGGGTGTGGGGTCGGTGGGAGCCAGTGGGTGGGCAGGGGGTGACAGAGGTGGCCTCTTTACAGAGCAGCTGGCTGCCGCCAAGGTCCAACGGGAGCAGGAGCTGGCGGCTGATGCCTTCCAGGAGCTGGATGACGACATGGACGGGACGTGAGTGTCCCCAAGTTGGAGCTGCGCCCCCTTCCGTGGGCCTAGGTTTCCCTTCCTGCCACCCTCGCCTCTAGAAACCAGCCAGAGCTCCCCCTGGGTTCCCCTGGCGTGGGGTCCAGGCTGATCCCAAGCCCCGCGTGACCCTGCCTCTTACTCATGGATGGCTGGGTCCAGGATGCCCTGGGCGAGGAGATAGGGGGACCACCTTCTCCCCAGGAGCTGGGCACAGACCCTCAGCCTCAGGAAGTGTGGCTAGGCGTCCAGTGATGGGAGCTGGGCACAGACCCTCAGGCTCAGGAAGTGTGGCTAGGCGTCCAGTGATGGGAGCTGGGCACAGACCCTCAGCCCCAGGAAGTGTGGCTAGGCGTCCAGTGATGGGAGCTGGGCACAGACCCTCAGCCTCAGGAAGTGTGGCTAGGCGTCCAGTGATGGGAGCTGGGCACAGACCCTCAGCCTCAGGAAGTGTGGCTAGGCGTCCAGTGATGGGAGCTGGGCACAGACCCTCAGCCTCAGGAAGTGTGGCTAGGCGTCCAGTGATGGGAGCTGGGCACAGACCCTCAGCCTCAGGAAGTGTGGCTAGGCGTCCAGTGATGGGAGCTGGGCACAGACCCTCAGCCTCAGGAAGTGTTTTTTGAGGATTGCTTTTCTCAGCCCCACTCTACGCTCTGAGTAGAATCCTGGCTGTGCCTCTGAACTTGCTGGGTTACCTGGTGGAGGGTGGACTTTTGGGGGCTGAGGGACACACGAGGAGCCTAGGAGATGTGGGGTGCCAAGGAGCAGAGGGCTTCAGAGGGACTAAATGGGCAGAATGGGCAAGGGTGGGGGTGGGCTTTGCTGGGTGGAGGACCAAGGTAGATGGCTTCAATGTGCCGGGTTCTGAGGATGGAAGGAGGTGCCACCTGGGTGAGTTGGGAGAGAGGTCATCAGGGATTTGGGGGTCCAGGTATCTCCCAGTCCCACCTCTTACTTTGAGCCCCTTTGGGGTCATGGAGTCCTGAGGAAGGGGCAGGAAGGCGGGGAGGCTCCTGCACCTTGAGTTCCTGAAGCAAGTTCAGGGTAGGCCCTGGCAGGGAAGAGCAGATGGGCCATGTGGTGCCCCCAGCTGAGAGCCATTGGGGCGTCACCCCTCCAGTCTGTTTCTGCCATGCCCCCACAGGGTCTCGGTGACCGAGCTGCAGACTCATCCAGAGCTGGACACAGATGGGGACGGGGCGTTGTCGGAAGCAGAAGCTCAGGTACCTCGGCTGCCCCTTGGCTGGGGACTTCTGGAAGCATTGCCCCAGGGTGACCTCAGGGCACAGGAGGGGAACCAAGGGAAGCTCCCTGCTGGCCTGGGACGCCTCCTCTGGGTGAGCTGGGATGGATGGCAGCCACTCAGGGCTGCTTCCCACCTGGCAGGACCCGGGATGGAGCCAGGGTTTCCCCCGCCTGCCCGCACTCTCCCTGCTGTTTGAGCACCCAGTCCCCTTTCTCTCCTATCCCTGTCCTGCCCTATTTCCCTCCCCCGATTCCCCTCCTCCCCACCCCCATCTTCCGCAGTCCGTCTCCTTTCCTATTCCCCTCCTTCCTTGTGGCCCCTGGCTTTTTGCCTCCCTTCTCTGCCCTCCCCTGAGTTTCTCCCTGTCCCTCTGCAGCCTTGGCCTTGGCCTGTCCCTTGGAGGGCCTGGCCCTCTCTGATCCTGGGCTCTCTCTTCCTCCATCTGTACGTCCGTTGTCCGTCCATCCGTCTGTCTGCCTCTCTCTGTCTCAGTGCCCCCAGCCACTCCAACCCGCGGCCCCCTCCTCCCCTCCCACGGGCCTGTGCTGCCCCCTCCTGGCCGCAGTGCCTCAGTGGCGTGGCCCCGGCCTGGTCATAAGGGCCCAGGGCCCAGCCCTCCCGTGCCTGGCACCACAGTGCGGGTGCCTGGGGTGGCCGGGAAAGGGGACACGTGGCGGCCTAGATCTTGACACCACCCCCAACACACACAGGCCCTCCTCAGTGGGGACACACAGACAGACGCCACCTCTTTCTTCGACCGCGTCTGGGCCGCCATCAGGGACAAGTACCGGTCCGAGGTCAGTGGAGGGAAAGGGAGGGGACTTGGTCCTCCTCCGACACTGGCCCCACCCCGCCTCACAAAGGAGCTGCCTCCGGTTCTGGCACCCGGCCACCCTGGCCAGCTGGGCGGCCCCAGCACCCCCACCGAGGCCCCCCCACCCCAGCTGTCGGTCCTCCCTGCAGGCCCCGCAGGAGGGGCAGAGACGCCGAGGCTGCCCCTTGGGCTGTGGTGTGAGCCTGAGGGTGTGGGTGGACCCTGAGTCCATAGCACCGACCACGCTGCTCACCCGCCAGGCACTGCCCACTGACCTTCCAGCACCTTCTGCCCCTGACTTGACGGAGCCCAAGGAGGAGCAGCCACCAGTGCCCTCGCCACCCACAGAAGAGGAGGAGGAGGAGGAGGAAGAAGAGGAGGCTGAAGAAGAAGAGGAGGAGGAGGAGGATTCCGAGGTGCAGGGGGAGCAGCCCAAGGTCCGTGTTTGGGGGAGAAGGGGAGACAGAGAGGGTGGGGGAAGGGCTGCTCACTGACCCTGCCCCTTCCCCAGGAGGCCCTGCTGCCACTGGCACCCCCGCAGCCGGCCAGCCCTGCTGAGGAAGACAAGATGCCGCCGTACGACGAGCAGACACAGGCCTTCATCGATGGTGAGGGCGGGCGGGGGCCGGGCTCCGCGGGTGAGCCCAGCGTTTCCTGCCGTGGTGGCGTAGATCAGGGGAGATCCTGAGCTCAGCCCCTGCTCTGACTCAGCCAGCACACGCCCCAGTATCTTGGGGAGTCCAGGAAGGGGGCCTGGGGTAAGCCAGTCCCACCCTCGCCAACCCCAAGGGGCCCTTCTGCCTCCCCGAGGGCCGCAGCTTGTTTGTGTCGCTCCTGGCGGGCCCCAGGAGCCCTGGCCCCAGTCCCTCCAGAGCTGCGAGCCTGGGCAGCAAGCCGGGGCTGTTCGTAGCTGGTGAGGGCCTCAGGTCCGTCTGGGCAAAGCCCTTGGCCAAAGCAAAATCAGCTTAGAGGAGGACACAGCCGCATCCGTGGAACCCCGTTCCCCATCCTCCTGGGTGGGGGTGAGGACGTCTCTGACCTCCAGCCCCTCCCCCAGCTGCCCAGGAGGCCCGCAACAAGTTCGAGGAGGCCGAGCGGTCGCTGAAGGACATGGAGGAGTCCATCAGGTAGCGGGGGCTGGGGAGGCGGGACACCCGTCCCACAGTGCCTGCTCCCCGGCTCCCAGGGGAGCCAGTCATGGGGAATCACTGGGGCAACCGCAGGCTGGGCCTGGCCCCTGCAGGGAGGGTTCTCCGGAGGTGGCAGGGAGGACAGCCTGGGCACCACAGCTCACCCAGGCCCTCCTGTGTCTGTCGTCCTGGGGCAGGCGCTGGCGTCCCCAGCTGCCCTTTAACCGCTCCGCCTCCACTTCCAGGAACCTGGAGCAAGAGATTTCTTTTGACTTTGGCCCCAACGGGGAGTTTGCCTACCTGTACAGCCAGTGCTACGAGCTCACCACCAACGAGTGCGTCCCAGGGGTGCAGGGGCGCCCACCGGCGGGGTGGGAGGCGGGTGGCCCCGGAAGCGGCACCGGCAGTTTCCTGATGGTTGGGGAACCACCTGCAGGGTGGGGCCTGAGCGCTGCCCTCCATATTGAGGGGGAGCAGAAGCGGGCTTAGGGTTGGTGATTGGAGTTGGAGGTGCCCTGTGTACGGGGACAGGAGGAGGTAGGGAGGGGCTGTGGGAGGAGGCTGGGATCCCTACATCCCCCCCACCCATATTCCCTGGTCCCCAGGTACGTCTACCGCCTCTGCCCCTTCAAGCTTGTCTCGCAGAAACCCAAACTTGGGGGCTCTCCCACCAGCCTCGGGTGAGTGTCATGGGCTGGCCCCTTCCCTCTGCCTCCTCCTGGTGCCCGACACCGGCCCAGCCCTCAGCACCCTGTGTCTCTTGCAGCACCTGGGGCTCCTGGGCTGGCCCCGAGCACGACAGGTTCAGTGCCATGAAGTATGAGCAAGGCACGGGCTGCTGGCAGGGCCCCAACCGCTCCACCACCGTGAGTGCCTGCAGGGCGGGGAGCCGGGGCGGGGAGACCCAGGCCTGGCCCAGCCGAACCCTCCTGAGCGCCCGTCTGCCCATCCCCAGGTGCGCCTCCTATGCGGGAAAGAGACCATGGTGACCAGCACCACGGAGCCCAGTCGCTGTGAGTACCTCATGGAGCTGATGACGCCGGCCGCCTGCCTGGAGCCACCGCCTGAAGCACCCACCGAAGACGACCATGACGAGCTCTAGCTGGATGGGCACAGAGGTGGGCGGGGAGGTGGAGTCTCGGCCTGCCCCAGCAAGGGGAGGCGGCGGGCCCTGAGGAAGTTGGACCCACATGGTCACTCTATCAACCTGTGTGCCCGTGTCCCGTGCTTTTTTTTTTTTTTTTTTTTTTTTTGAGGTGGAGTCTCACTCTTTTGCCCTGGCTGGAGTGCAGTGACGTAATCTCAGCTCCCTGCAATCTCCACCTCCCGGGTTCAAAAAATTCTCCTGTCTCAGCCTTCTAAGTAGTTGGGACTACAGGCATGCACCACCACGCCTGGTTAATTTTTGTATTTTTAGTAGACAGGGTTTCATCATGTTAGCCAGGATGGTCTCGAACTCCTGACCTCAGATGATCCACCTGCCTCGGCCTCCCAAAATGCTGGGGTTATAGGTATGAACCACCGTGTCCGGCCATCCCCTGCTTTTTAAAAGAAGGTTTTGTTTTGTTTTGTTTTGTTTTGTTTTACTTTTGAAAACAAATAGGCCAGGCGTGGTGGCTCACATCTCTAATCCCAGCACTTTGGGAGGCTGAGGCGGGCGGATCACTTGAGGTCAGGAGTTTGAGACCAGCCTGACCAACATGGTGAAACCCCGTCTCTACTAAAAATACAAAAAAATTCGCTGGGTGTGGTGGTAGGTGCCTGTAGTCCCAGCTGCTCGAGAAGCTGAAGCACAA